>NW_017728947.1:1168048-1186349 GCF_001723895.1 Crocodylus porosus | reverse complement strand
CAGGGTGCTTTTTACCCCCTCATCCAAGTCACTGATGAAGATGTTGAACAGTGCAGGCCCAAGGACCGAGTCCTGCGGGACCCCACTGTCCACCTCCCTCCAGGTCGAAAATGACCCATCCACCACCACTCTCTGGGCGTGGCCCTCCAGCCATTTGGTGACCCATTCTTTCAGGTTTTCTGGTCTACAGAAGTCCAGGACCAGCCAGGAGACCATGAAAAACTTGAAGTCCAGAGCTAGGGAATAGGAACTGCCTTGTAAGCCAGGGGATAAAGGAAATAGGACAGAAGAGGATAGGGGAAGAGTCTGTCTCTTCTTAAGTTTTGCCTTGCCTTGCCTTTATATTTGGGGAAGAATGGGATGAAAGTGTTTTAGGCCTTGATGCCTCAAACTGCTCAGTCTATGTGATGTAAAGATGGCTCTATGTGTTCAGAGGGGCATAGTCGATATGTGGGGGGGATATAAGGGGGGAGATACATGTCCATCTGACAAGGCCACTGCCACTGGCACCTCCAGGTGCTCGCCAACTTCGGCCCCACCACCAACACTGCCAGCTGCCCCTGTGGGTGCCTCCCCAGGCTCAGGAGGCACCAGTTGCCCATGCAGAGGGATCTACCCACATGGTAACTGCCAAGATGGAAGACCTTTGGTTTTAGACCTTGGAAAGACAGTTTTGCCTTGTCCGGTGTTTCTTAACCTTTTTAGACCTGAGGCACCCCTCCATAACTTTTGTGAATTGAGCAGCACCCAATTTCAAAAACTATTTTATTTATTACTGTGTTTACCTCCTTGCAGAGGGGCTGAGCAGTGGATGCAGGAAGACAGCCATGAATTGAGACCCTGAGCTTGCCTTTGCTTATCTGCTCACACCTCACTTATCTCCCCATATTTTCTGCAGCACCCTTCAAAGGGGGCCCCCAGGTGCCCTGTCACCCTAGCTGAGAGCTTTGAGCCTAACTAGATGACATCAGCTTTGAGCCTGACTAGATGACCACAAAAGCCCAAGTCATCAATGCAGCTGAGTAAAAAGCAGGGATATTGTTTATAACTAGATATTTTCTCTGAGCGTAGCTTTTCAAGCATACAGATAGTACTAAGGTCTTTAAAAGCTGATGAGAAGCCCTGAGGGAAATGAAATCCCTTCACCCCTCTCTCCCCCGCAATAACTCCCCTCCACTAGCTGTGAATCCCACTGGACAGAGACAAAAGAAAGCATGTTGAAATGCCCTTCATATGGTCACACAAAACTGATACTCACACCACTCTGCTTCCGAGTCCACTCTTACTTAGCTGTTCTCCACTTCAGCAGAAAGTATGGGCTATATTCACTGTTGCAGTAGCAGAACTGCAATGTACTACCACTGTTTGACACAAGTGCAATTAACTATAGGAAAAAGATGAGTTGGCTCAGTTTCAGAGGGTAAGAATTAGGGCTGTGTGAAGCTTCAGTCCCTGATCCAATTCATAAGAGATTCTTTCTGATTCAGTGGCTGATTCTCCAAATCTGAATCAAATCAGAGGACTGTATATAAACCCTCTGAATAGAATTGGAACCCTCCAAATTGATTTGGAGAGATTTGGAAAGATTCGGCGATTCAGACATAGACACAGCTTTAAATGTTTTTTCTACATACCTCTAGGTAGCAGGGGCTCATGACTGCTGTGATGCTGGGGCGCATGGAGTGTCCCACAGGAGCGTGGGGGGCTCCCTAGCGTGCTTGGCAGCAGACCCAGAAGTAAACCAGAAACACTTCTGGTCCACTTCCAGGTCTGCCAGGGAGTGTGCAGGGGGACCATGACTGGGGCCTCCTGGGTCTGGGGGGGACACCCAGGGTCCCCCTGCGGCTGATCGCCAAGCCGGGAAGGCACAGAGGACCCCCCAGTGTGCTCCCTGGCAGACCTAGAAGACCAGAAGTACTTCCAGTCCACTTCTGGGTTTGCCATCAAGCATGTGGAGGGTCCCCTGCACTCATGCTGGGGTGCATGGTGCATCCCACAGCACAGCATTCACAAGCTGTGTCTGGTATCTCAATGTATATAGAAAAAACTTCTAAAGCTGTGTATATCTGAATCGCTGATTCTCCAAATTGGCGTCCAATCTTCAGATTCGGATTCAGCCGAATCAAATCAGGGACAGCAATCCAAATCAAGCAATCACTGCCCCCGATTCAGGGATATCCAAATCGCATAGGGCCTACTTCGCATACCCCTAGTAAGTCCCCATGAAGACACACTGGCTGCTTGTACATGTGACAGGGATTTAGTCCCCTAAATTGAAATGTTGGGTTTTTAATTGCAACTACTAAAACCCCACCGAAGCAATTTAGGGGCTTCTGTCACTATTACCGTGAGGGGCCCAATCCTTAAATTTTTTCATGGAGCCTACCCATGCAGCCCCTGAACTAAGGGGGCCCGGCCCTTCCCTCCACAGTGGCGACATCCCCTGGGCAGTCTGCTAACTGCATGGGTGCTGCCCAAGCTCTCACGCAGCACCTGCCGGATCCAACTCTTCCTCGAGCCTGCGCGCTAGAAGCCCATGTGGAGAACAGCACCTGGTGGGCTTCCAGTGGGCACGCTCGGGGAAGAATTAGATCTGGCAGGTGCTGAGCATGAGCTGGGACAGCACCTACACAGCTAGTACCTAAACTGGGCAACCCCTGGGGACACCACCACCATGGAGGGAAGGACTGGGACCTGGAGCAGCTCAGGGGCTGTATGGCCCACTGGCAGCTCGTGCTGGCAGACTCCTCTGAGAGGGGGAAAAAAAGTGGCAAGGGGCACTGATCCTTTCCCCTCCCCCCGCCCCAGGTCTGTCCATATCTCCCATGGCTGGGGGAGTGAGCTGCTGGCAGGCCCTGAGCTGCTGAGCTCCTTAGACAGTCCCTCCATGGCAGCAGCGGCCCCCAGGGCCACCCAAGTGGGCAGCTAGTGAGCAGGTGCTGCTCCAGTTTCTGATCCAAGTGTTCCCTGAGCCTGAGCCTGAGCTGGGGCAGCACCTGCCTGCTAGCAATCTGCCTGGGTGACTCCAGGTGTCACCGCTGCCATGGAAGAAAGGAAGGACTGGGGCCCTCTGCAGCTCAGGGGCTACTTTGACCACTGGCAGCTCACCCCCTGGCTGCAGGAGATGTGAGCTGGCTCCACAGGAGGAAAAAAAAAAAAGGATCAGGTCCCTCACTGCTTTCTGCCTTCAGCCTGCCGCTCTTGCAGCGGGAGGGCAAGCTGTCAAAGGCTGCAACATTACAAATGGCTACATTGCAAACTAAACTACATGCGGATGTGGTTTAGTTTGCAACATAGCAAACTTTTCTAAATCATAAAAACCCCCTGCATGTGTACAGCGTTACAATGAAACTGCAAAAACGGTCAATTTTTGTCATGTGTATAAGTGCCCACTATCTCTATGCTTTGCTTATGAATGCCTGTATAAGTCACATCTTCTGAATTAAATAAAGAGAGCCCAAGCAGAGTTCTTCCTCTGCTGAATTTCATTTAAAAAACATGCTTCCGGTTAAACTGAGACACCTTTGTATGTGACCTAAGATTTAGTTTCTACTCTGGAAGCCATACACACACACGCACGCAGAGGCCAAACCCATTTTGAGTCCTTTACACAGTGCTGCAGAAATTTAAAGGAAGACATACAACCACTCACCACACTGGAACAAAGAAGGTGATTTGTTGAATATTAAAAGAGCCCTTAATCTCTGCACAGATATTAGAGTTTTCATTTTAGCTAATGTTTCCATGCTCTTCCCACTCCCTCCCCAGCTTGCTGGCAGAGAACAGGTGATTCACTACCAGTAGGAACAATATTCACAAATTCTGTGTCTCGAGTTTTGGTATGAAGAAGGAGGTTATATTAGTAATAGACTTCAGAGGAGACTGGTATCTAAATTCATAGGATTTAGATTACTTCAGTCTTGGAAAGAAATGAAAAAAACTGACAAAGAAAACAGCTCGGGCGGTAAGTGTGCATCTTGAAATAATTTTTGCATTCTTACACTTATATAATTGTATCAGTCCCATGCTGTATATGTAACTGAATTAGGATATGTCTGAGTAGAGGTAGGAGAGTTGGGAAACAGACACCCTATAATTCAATCCCACATACCCCTGGGTACATGCCTAATTATATTATAAAGCCATTTCGCCAAAAAGAAAAACAATTACAGAACAATATGTAGTTTATAATTAAGGAGGCTGGTTTAATTCTTCACACACATATGTGCCAGTAAATGTAAAGTGAAACAATTCAGGGAGCCTGGTTTGGAAATACAATAATGAAGCACTTTATATCCCTGAATCAAAGGTTTCCTAACTCAAAGCCAATAAAGTGCTCTAATTGGATGAATATTCTTAATCAGTTCATAATAATTCTAATCAGAAATTTAATATTGAGGTAGGCTGTACATTACAATTCTGCAGGAACCCAAATAAAACCAAAGAGCTCTTTATGACTGTGATTGTTTCTTCACAGGTTTTTCTTCCCTGCATCAGGGTGTCATGTATGAGACCAAAGGAAAACCTGATCATTTTTATGCCATTCAGGCGTTCGGTAGTTAGAACAATTCTTACAAAGCACGAAGACATATACTAATACCCAACCTCCCATAGGACGTAGAAGGAACACAGGTAGAGATAGTGGAGAATGGAATATACACAATGTTCATTATGTAGAAAATATGCTATACTGAAAACAATAGCATTTATAAAGGACAATTTGGATTGTATCAGTTAGAGCAGGGAGGAGGAATCAGAACAGTGTCCAGCGTTGTCATTCATTACCTTGGCTTGCAGAAGTCCACTTATGCCAATGTGTTCAAGAACAGCCTCTGATTTTTGACTGGTTTATGTTTCATGTACCCGAAGTCAGAGTTTTTCTGGCTTTCTAAGTGTCAGGCATTTCAGTTAAAGGCAATCGAATGTGAAAACTAGGCCTTCTCATACCTAGCCTGAGGTGCCTTAAAAACCTGTGGCTTCTGAAAGAATCAGTTAATGCTTTTCAAAGTGTTGGCCTTCATCTTAACATGATAGTCTCCCCACCTATATGCTGAATTTAATTATATTCCACTGTCATGAAGGGCAGATTGAAGCTTAATTACTGAGTGTAAAGCATTTTGAGCTGCTATGAAAGTACCAAGTAATTACGACCAAAGTACATAGGTGCAATTCAATGGCAAAAACTTATTTGAACACCAAGAACTGTCCTTTCCAAAAAGATATTAACATTTACCAGTGGTTAGAAGTATCCATAAGGTAAATGGCAACAGGAGCTTGCCTTCATGGAACAGACACAAGAAAAGTTGCATGGAAAACTACATTCAAGCCCACTTGTACTGGCAACAGGCTGTAAGTTTGGTAGGTAGGTTCATTTCCCATAAACCAAACAAGACCTGGTAAGAAGTGTTCTGGTTTGCTGTCAGCATTATCATAAACAATGCCTATCATGTGGCTAGGTGCAGCCTGGCAGTTTCCTGAAAGACTTGTAAATTAGCTGTTTGTCTTGGAAGACACTGCACCTTCTCACTGATGTATTGTTCCTTGTGGTTTAGGTAGGGATGGAGAGTAAGCAGAAGAGGAGACCACAGCTCTGGAATGTCAAAGCAGGGGACTTGTGATGCCACCAGTGCTGCTCCCTATATGAAAATGTTATGTGATGCCACTAGAAGGGTGCAGACTTTGTTAAAATTAGAAATTGGCTTTAGACATGTCCTACAAAAAGCACCGCAGGAAAAGTCCACATACAATTGCATATATGAATGCTCTGCAATTATCTGTATATAGCTAAACTGATTTAACTTAGGAGCTATTTCTCAGTAACACTTGCCTGACAGGTAATTGCTGTTCAAGAGGGTCATTTCATTAAGGTTCTCTTTGGGCTAACCAAGAGATTGTCACAAACTGACAGAGTTGAAGCCACAAGAGATTTGGGTGACAAAGGACTAGAGAACTTGTAGCCAGCTTCTGGTAAATTTCCTAGAATAGTTACAGTCCTAGAGCTCCACTTTAGGGGAGCATCTCACCAACTTCCATAAGGAACAAACTCCATAGCAGCCAGAATCTGCCAGCAATTGGGTCATTACACACAAGATCATGGCTAGCAAGGAAAATCTCTATAGAGTTTTCTCAATTTAGTTTTCTTTAAATTGACATCCCCTGTAATGACCCCTATTAGCAGTCGCTTCCTCTCTCCTTCCTTTTTATTGCCTCTGCTTTGCCTTTCAGGTCTGATAGACATGGCCAAATTTAGCATATCTATGTGCTGATTTGTCAGTCTCATGGCCCATTGCATGGTTGGGATAAATACATGCATACACCAATCTGTCACTATGGTTTGAACTTTTATTGCTCGTTAGCATAGCTTTGTCAATGACTTGCCAATGCGTCCTGTTCACTTCCTCCACTTAATGCTCAAACAGGTCTTTTGTTCCCTGCTGCCAAATACCTTTTCTTGGCCCCTAGGGGACCAAAAAAGGAGGAGTAACATTGCTCATTCTCAGTCTACCAGTCAATGTTACTGCTTCACTATGAAAAATTAGAGCAAGTGCATGGTGCAAATTGTTAATCTCTCTCTCTTTCTCTCATAAAAAAGGCACTGCTGGTACCAGACTGCTGTGCCTCATGCATAATTCATCAGGTTCCTTAATGTGCAAAGCTCTCCTCTGTAGCTCCTTTCTCTACATAAAAGTTAGCCATAAAATACAAGTTCCCCATGAAAAGTGAATAGGATAACTGCATTTAAAGAGCTCACTGGCTACCTCAATTTCCAATTACAACAAATGCATTAGGGGGCAGGGTGTGTCCTGGTAATTCTAAGGTGGAAGGCCAGGGTAAAGGCGGAATGATAGGGGACAGATGAGAAATAAGAATGAATGACACACAGCATTGGGCAGCCAAAGCTGTAATGCATGGTGGTTGTTTTGTTGCAAATGATGTTTTCATGAAGATGCCTTGTCTGAAATTTGATGTTGCCAGACACGTATAGAACCAGGCCCATGCACTCAGGAAGAGTACCACAGATTTATAACCACCTCTTAGTTTTACTTTTAGCTTTAATAAGTCCGTGCCAGATAAGGCACAATAGGTTCTTATGCATGATCCACTTACTCGTGCTTCCTGCCATCACAGGAGTTGAGACTGTAGGATCAAACATCAGATCCCATCATGCCTTACTGCTGGCACAGAGGGAACCCAGGTGTTGGGAGCTGCAGCATGTGTTCTTGCAGCTGGGAGTCCTGTCAGTGGATCTGTCAGGCCCCTTATCTGCATATACGGAACATAGTGCCTACTATAGTTTAGGTAGTAGGAATAATACCTGTGCTTTATCAACCTGCCATTGTGGAGCAGCTGGTGGAAAGCCATTACTAGGTGGCAGGAACGCTACATACCCCCAGTGGCCTGGGGGGCATGGCAAGCTTCCGCAGATGGCGGAAGCACTGTCAGCGGTGGGAACTTGGCAGTGGCAAGCGAGGAGCTCCCACAGGAGGCCACGGCAGTGTTAGCGGCAGGGGAGCAAGCACCAACCAGTAGTCAGCGACCACCTGCAGACGCCACCAGCCGCGTCAGTGGCGCGGGGGGTGGACCACCTGCAGGCACTGCCAGCAGTGTCGGCGGTTCCTTTTTGCAGGGGTGCACCACCACGCTCATGAGGTGCATGTACACCCGCATGTACCCACTATGTGTCACCAATGCTGGATGGTTTTGGTAGCTTTCTTTATACAGGTCACTGGATTAGCTGGTAATAATGATCCCTTTCAACTTCAAAACAAACCCAACCAAACCATGGAAGCTAATGAATTCTGCATGTCATGCCGGATTAGATTCCTTTTCCTTGTTTGTCTCTTTTTACAATTAAATTTCCACTTTTTTCCCCCCCAAGTTGCCCCACATAAGTAGACCACCTCTATGAACTAATCCACAAAATCACTATTCTCTTTTTCAAATATTTCAGGCTAAAAACAGAGGACTGGTTTAATCCAGGGCTGATGGTCCTAGGTTTTGACTTGCATCAAATCAGGCCCCTGACAATTGTTTACACATTCAGCTTGAATGGCAATTACCTCCCATTATCTTTGATTGTCTTAGGACAAAGTGTTCATTTGGATGCTTCACAGATACTATAAATGGAGGAATAAGAATGTACCTATGAAGGGCGCCAGGATAAAATTATTTGTCCTCTGTTTTTAGTCTCATTGATACCTTGCCAAGAAATATCAGTGTCATTGAGGAAGATATGAGTTTGGCGTGCACATGTGTGCCCTTCCAATAAGGTTACTGAATACACTTCCACTTTTCTGCCATCGAGTCAATGAAGAAATCCTGTAACAACTGTTCAGATGCACTTTGAAATGTCCCAGGACAAATAACTAGTATGACATATCCTATGAGTCTCTTCAGGTTTTGTCCTGGGACAAAAGACATGGACATCTGAATGATCACACTATGCCCCAGGTTTCTTCCAGGACAAATGCAACGTCTGTCTGTAGCCTGTTGGTGCATCTACAGATAAGCCTGATGGTGCAGTTGTTACTGCGTAGTAATTTAATACTTATTTTTGCAAGTACTGAATGACTGTGCAATAACCACCAGTACTGCACAGTCCCAGTGCTGCACGGGTTGTTTCTGACCCTGCTGTGCAGTAGCTCATCACTAAGGTGATGTTGTGTCTCGTGTAGACACACCCTGTGTGTGTGGAAGGCAACTGATGCTAGTTGTTATTTATAATTGAGAGAGTTTATTGGCCTATACACACAAAAAATCAAAGGGCTGCAAAATCAGTTCCTCAACAGTCAGGGAATGCCAGAATTAAGGTAGTCTGTGCTGTATTAATGGCCTTGTTACATGTTGCACTTTGAGCTGCTCAAATGTTGATCAGTGTTAGTGCTAGCTGGAGTTTGGAGCAGTCACACCTTCAGGATAAAAACTTATCTGACTGTCCCCATACCTGCACAGCTGTGGCTTGCCACTAGAGAGCTGTCAAACAGAGGCCAGACTAGGAGCTAGAGCTGAGCTGGCAGTACAGGGCTGGTGAGCCAGGATAGGCCTCTATCCCTGCCATAGGTGTGGGTGTGACAGATGGGTTGGGAACGGGACAAGAATGTGAAGCTTGGAGGTGGAGAGTTATTTTACACTGAAGGGTAAAATAAAAAGTAAATAAAGAAAATAATTTAATAAGAAAGAAGAGGAAGTAAATGAAAGAATGGTCCATGTTTTAACAAATTGAGGTGTGGGGTACTAGTCATGCTTCCCAGGATGGCTAGGGTGTGAAAGCGGTGGGGGAAGGTGCTTTTGGCAGAGGTACTGCTCTTGCCCCTGGCCCAGAAAGGAAGGCCCAGCTAATGGGGACCCAATCCAGCTCCTTACCTTGTTCCCCCTTTATACCCCTCAGACCTCACTCATGCATCCATCCATGCTCTGCAGCCTGGCTAGTTGGCATGTGCCAACTTGGTTGATGGCTAAAAAAAGATATTTAGATGTTTGCTTTTAGGAAGTGGCTTGTAGGTAAAGTAGATATTGTATTGGAACAATGGCCTGGGGGAATGGTAAGGGTTAACTGGTTTCCAAAAGCCTGTTCGGGAGAAAGTTTCCTTCAAGTTCCACTGTGTCAGAAGCCAGCAGACATACAGGCTGGAAAATTGAAGGCATATACCACACTGTTCCATGACATGAGGTAAGGTGGCATTAGGTCACAATGCCCAACTGCAGAGCTCTTGGGATTTCTGGTTTTGGCGATCAGACCAAATTAAGACACCAGTAGATAACTAAGTACAGTAGAGTACAGTACATTACAGTAGATAACTACAGTAGTGTGCATGTGATGGATTTGTGGGGAACAAAGGAATATGCTGACAGAACAGATTGTGGACAGTGTGCTGACCACAGGGAAACTGATCAACAATGCCTGGTATGGAGTCATCAGAGGGGAGAAAGAATACAAAAAAGGAGGGATTTCAGAGTAGAAAAGGGTCTCCAGTAGGGGAATCCAAGGCCACCCTGAACAGAGGGCATACCACCAGCCCATCTAACTCACGCCACTGCTGGAGGGGTGGGCCTCATCCCTTGACCTCCAAGCTGCTGACATCTGACATTCAAGAAAAAACCTCAGGATCAAGCTCGCGTACTGGCCAGATGTACCTTCCCTCTGATGGCAACTCTAGGACTGGTAGATGTAGAATTTTTTGCATTATTCTTATCTGCTATCACTGTGTATCAATAGAATTAGCTTATTATCAAATAGAGAAGTGTAGTTGGTCTGAGGGTTTGGGTCTGCTCGGAACAAGCTAATCCAGTGCTGACATAGGTCGTACACTCAGGAGTGGGAGGGGGATTTCGCTTGGTGCCAGAACCACCCACCGGGCAGTAGTGTTCATGGGGTGGAAAGTTTGTCCATACAAAACAGTAGGGTGGGGGAGGGGACACTGCAGTCCTTCCTGGATGCAACTTGGGCAGCTCACCTGTGGGGAGCAGCCACATGTTAATGAAACATGAGCTGGATAACATGGATCAGAGATAAGCCTGCCTTCGAACAGCATAACTTCAAGCTGCCTAAAGTGAGCTTTAAACTAGTTTCAGGTGTTAATGTGTGGCAGTCCAGGGGTTAAGAGCTCCAAGAATCACCTAAAATTAATGTGCAACAAGTCCCTAAGCCATTCTGATTGTTTGCTTTATAATAGTTTTTAATTATGTGATCAGTTAATCATTTTTTTCCACAGGGCTCCTGCCTCATTCAGTGAACCGTTATTCAGGGTTTTGATTTCTCTTACTTGTTTAAAGCATGGTCCCATGGCTTATTTACCATATACTATACAAACCATGCTCAGATTACAAATTATTCATTTCCTCCTTGCCTATTCCACAGTTTTCATCAGAATATGACTGAGGACATTACATTAATTATTTTAGTTTCAGCACACTCCTCTAAGACAAAGAGGTACTATTATCCTCATTTTACAGATGGAAGGTAAGGCACAGAGAAATTAAGGTCAAAAGTAGTAACTACTTTTGGGTGCCCAATTTGGGGGCACAGAACTTGATTTTTCAGAGGTCATGTAGCAGTTTGTCTGGTCAAAGCATGGCTTCCATCAACTTGACTTGCAATCATGACAGGTCAGCAGTTTTGCCAACCAGACCCTTGAATCTCAGATCAGGCACCCAGGAAATTAGGAAAACAAATTAATTTGTAATCATGTATGAATAGTATGGCCTCAGTGATCTGCCCAGTATTACATAAGAATACTGGGGCAGAGACAAGGAAAAAATCCAATTCTCCTGGCCACAACACACCTACCTTATCCATGGGCCTGCTTTTTCTTTTCCTATAAACCCTTCCCCACACATTTTACAACTTCCAACTCCGCAAAAAGAGAGACAAGGGCTCTACAGACAGGGCATGTCTACACAAGATGCTACATCACTGTAGTGGGCACGAACCGTGACACAGCCGCTAATGCGCATTAGAGTCAGAAATAACTCATGCAGCACCAAGACTGCACAGTATTGGCAGTTACTGCACAGCCATTTAGTACTTGCTAAATCAAGTATTAAATGACTGCACAGTAACAACTGTGCAGTTGGGTGCATGTGTAGATGCACCCACAGCCTCCTTCACAACGTTCCTGATTCAGCGCCAGAAAAGGTGTATTCTATGTGCTGAATGACTGAGAGAGAGGTCCAGTGAGGAAAATAATAGTATATGGTTGTGTAAAGGCTTTATCATAACGTAATCTATGACTCTGAATGCAAGAAACAGAGACATAACATCTAAGGATTTAAAGAAACTCTGTCTCCTACGGATTTAGAGAAACTTGGTAACTTTATCACAGAAAACTAAAATGGCTTCCAAAGTATCACCAGATTTGCAAATTGACTTGAACTAGCACATCTGAAAGCTAGAAAAGCCTCTAGAAGAATTCCAGAAATCAAACAGCATTTCCCAGGTGAAAGAATATAAGAAAGCACTGTAATCATCCTGTCCATATACTATGGCTTCTTCTACATTTGAGGCTCAACCCTAAGCCAGCTCATAAAGAGAGCGCAAGAATGAGAATGGCAGGCTAGCACAGTACTGCTGCACGGCACAGCACTGTGTCACATAGCACATCCCTTCTATGTAGGCAGCTTAAAGGTCTCACTTTCTCAGGTGAACAGAATCTGAACTCATATCCCAAAATCCAGAGAGCCATATACCTAAGCCTTGGGCCTTTCCTCGATCTGGGTGTCAGTACTCCATGCCTCTGTAACTTCCAGAGCTGACACTTCTCCCTCCTCAGGACAGAGGAGATAGGGAAAGCCAGTCCTACCTTACCCATAGAGGTCCACCCCAGGGACCCTCTGCTAAGTACCTGAGGAGTGTTCTTTCCTCTCCATACTTTCCTCAGCTGTCCTACCTTCCCTGCTTGCCAGCCTTTCCCCTCACATCACTCCTTCCATGGTGTGTCTCACTCTGTAACTCTAAAGCAGGGGCAAGCAATTATTTCTGGTGGAGGGCTGCACACTGAGTTTTGGCAAGCCATCGAGGGCCACATGACAGGCAGCCGGGGGCAGATAAATATTCATTTTCTAAATTTTTAGGGGCCCCGTGGGCCAGATAGAACAGGTTGGCAGGCTGCATCTGGCCCGTGGGCCGCACTTTGCCCACCCCTGCTCTAAAGCCTCCCCAGAGCAATCTCCAGCCCTGCCACCTGTTGCCCCATTCTGTCTTAGACCCTCTATTAATTCTTTCTAGGCACCCCATCACTAAAGGAATATGGAAGATTGGTGTATATAACATCAAATCCATAGGAAACATCTGGAAAATTTAGCCAGGCATTGGCATATCTCTGGTGAATAGAGTGCAGATGTCACAGCCCTTATAGTACTTGCTGTGAGGCATAAGCTAAAGTAAAAGTCTTAGCTGCACCATGGCACTTTATCTTCCTCCTGACCCCTGCCTAGTTGGGCATGGACACAGAAAAAGAAAGGGCCTTCTCAATTCTTCCGAGTACTGATAACCTACATCTGCTACAGCCTCTCACTTGTTGCTGCTTGCTGTCTTAGAATAGGAAGATGCGGATGCCACTTCAGAAGAGGCCATACTTCAGCAGAAGCCACGTCTTGTTATTATGATCTAAGGGCCTGAGCTTGGGCTGGGCTTAGGGAGTGACCTGAGTATGAGATCTTTATGATCCTTAATAGAATAATAATCAGCTGCTGCTCATATGAAAGAATGTGTCTGAATCTGGGATTGAAGAGTTAAGGCTGGAGGCACCATTGTAGCTACTTGTGACTGATGGAGGTTGAACTCCATCACCACCTCCACACAAAAATGGACAATTGCTTCCCTGGGGACAAGAAGCAGCAGATATCTAGGGGTCAATCCCTGCTCCTCCCCTCCCCCCAGCCCACCACCATGCTGGTCCCTTGCAGTGTGGAGAACTGTCTGCAGTACCTTGTAGACAAGGAAATCCCCACCACACTACACCTATCAGATAATCTGTCTCATAGGTGTAGTGTGGGAGAACGGGAGAGAATAGCATAAGAGAACAGGAGCTTATCTAAACCATGTCCTGTTTTCTAAAGAGAATAAGGAGCGGGAAGATGAAATAGACAACAGACCCAGTAAAGAGATATAAGCATTATCTTGGATGTTATTATATCTGCAATGATTCCTTAGGCTATGAGACTCATACTTTCAGAAGAGGCACGGATATGTTTTTCTGCATGTCCATTCCCTTAAAAGAAGTCATTGTTTAAGGACAATAAAGAAAAGTCAGTCCTCTCTGTCTCTGGATTAACTGATTGCATCAAATCACAGACTGGAGTTTTGCATAAAATATGGTCTTAATTCTTTTACAGAGTGGTGCTTCAGTTATTCTGCAGTCTTGGATTCACTTATTTCCACTCTATTTCTGCCTATAGGCTAGATCTTCAGTGCAAATCTGTATGACTCCCTTGATTTTAAGGAATTATTTTTTGATAGTCACCTCTCAGCTTTGGAACTCTCCCACTTCAGGCCTGTCAGAGCCTAAGCCTAGACATCTCCACCTTTTTATCTGGGTAGGCATTCAGTGGAAGGGTTGAAGCTTTGAGGCACTGTTTGGTGGGTTTGTTTCTTATCACGCATTATTGTATTTTAATATTTTAGACATTTTATAATTTTTTGTTATGGTAAGCTGCCCTAAGCCTTTTCTGGGGAGGGCAGTACAGAAATCTAATAAATAAATACCTTTTTTTTGCATACAACATGCCCCAGAATAAGAGATGTACTTTGTTTTTGGAAGGCAGAATGAAGGAATACAAATCTTTCCTTGTAGCAACTGAGTATCAGCAGCTAGGAAGCCAAGTCTGATCATTGTTCCATACTTCATGCATCACATGCAGAGTTACTTTTGCTTTAACTGGCAGAAGCTTAAGTGGTAGAAACTGCTGTTACTGTATATCTTTGTTTATAATGTGCACCCCAAGGAAAAAAGTTGTGTTGTATGCAAGAAAATATTCAGCTTTGCCTATGTGTGTTCTTGTAGGTGAAGGTAAGGAAAGATGAGTTTCTTTAAAAGTGGTAGATGGGTGGGAAGAGCGATATCAGCATGCTTTACAGATGGGTGGCTACTCTTTTCTACTGAGATTATTCTTTGTAAGTCCTAGATCAGTGATTTTAATTAAAGTCTAACCGAGGATCTACTGTGCACTACCCCCACCCCCCACCCAGCAGGTCAGTCTGTGTGGAGGAAAGGAGAGGGCAGATCGAGGCAGAGGAAGAAAAAATTATTTGAGGGGGAAATTATTCATGTGTGTCCACACCCCCCACCCGAGCAGGTAAGTCTGTGGGAAAAGGGGCAGGTGGAGGGGAAAGGGCCATGGTGGGGGAACAGATCGAGGCCCCAGCGGTGAGGAAAGGAGCAGGGCACAAGCAGGATCAGGGGCTGGGGTGAGTGGGGCCCTGGCCAGGCCAGGTGCTGGGACAAGTGGAGGCCTGGGGAGCACATGCCCCCCAGATCTGTGCACTGGGCAGAGGTGGCTGCCACTGCACACTGGGCTTTACTTCCTGCTGCAGATGCCCCATGCCCCCTGTCTGCTCAGCAGTGGGATACACGTGGTGTTGCACAGCTTTTGGGGCAGTGGGGCTCAAAGCCCAGCACACAGTGGCAGCTGCCTCCACCCCGTGCACAGATTGGGGGGGCACATTTCCCCCAGGCCTCCACTTGTCCACCACCTGGCCCAGCCAGGCACCCAATCCCCCCAGCCTCTGCTCCTCCCTGTGCCCCAGTCCCTCCCTCACTGTGGGGGCCTCAATCTGGCCTCTGCCCCTTCCCTCCCCCACAGGCTCACCTGCTGGCCTGAGGGGGAAGTGTGTGCATGTGTGCGTGCGTGCGTGCGTGCTCGCGCTCAGCCCCCCCCACAGTCTCAGATCAACTGTCTGAGGTTCTGCAATTGACCAGTCAGTCACGATCGACTGGTTAGTGACCACTGTCCTAGATAACAGAAAGAACATGTAGAGATGATGCTATGCACAGATATAACAGCTGGGTCAATGCCCTGGGTGGCAGCACCAACAGGGGTGGCAGTAGGGACTGTGCTGGTGCTAGCTACCATTCATTAACCCTCCCTAGTGGGCACCCAGGGCTGGTACCCTGGTTACCCACTGCTTGTTACACTACTAATAGATATAGGAAGAGATTGCTTTCAACAGATGGTCAGGGAAAGCCACAAAAACCAACAAGTCAGCAAAGAAGTAACAGGTCCTGGATGGTGGCTCCATTTCAAAGCACTACAATCTACAGGACATGTTCAGATTTGGCTCTCTCACCTGTATTTTTCTCCCACTAAAATTCCCTTTATAATGCCAAGATAGTGTAAATGTGTCTTTATAAAAACAAGAACCAGCTCTGATGTTTCTAAATCCCACAAAAGACAAAGAGTTCTTAGGGTAATACCTTTTATTGGATCAACTGTATGGCTGGGATGGAGTTAGACAAGTTTTCAAATGCTTCTATGTATCTGTAGACATGTGGGATGCCTGCTCTGGCATGCTGTAATCATAGTGTGTAGGAGCAGACTTGATTATTTGAGTCTGCTGGACTGTGCTACTTAACAGCCTCAGTGTCTCATGTATTCAGTGTCCCCACATTTCAAAATGGTGGTTGAGGCACTTTAACTAAAGCTCACTGAATTGCCCCCACCACCATTTTGAAGCATGGGACCCTGAATACAGGAGACACTGCAGGAACTTTAATTAGAGTGGCTCCCCAAAGAGCTGCTCTAGTTAAAACACCCCCACCCCTGGAGCATATGTAAAGATGCCTTTGTCAGGTATGAGTAGAATAAGCCAGGCACAGCATAGTAAATGGTTGTGGGAGGGGGTGAGACAAATTCCCAGGGGTAGCAGACACACAATTAGCAGAAGAAAAGAAGCCAATTACTAGGAGATCAAGGCCTATCAAAAAGGAGGAGGGTCATTCTCACCTCTTGGGTGTGGAAAGAACTCAGGAGTCCAGTAAAATATAATGCTTCAATATCACTCTTACACTCCCTTTTCTAGATTCTGACGTTTTAAAATCCTGAATATCTTAATTCATATCCCTTTCTCTTCCCCTGCCCCAAAAGTTCCTTCCTTTAAAAATTGTTTCATAAAGATGGAAGGCGTTTAGTTTGGATAATGTCCATTTCTCTGAGCTTGTTATTGTGTCCTAAGGCAGAGTGGATTGTTCATTTTTAGCCAAGCATAGGTTACATTAGGTATGCTGAATGCCTTGCAGCCTTTCTGCTAAAAATACACCCCTGTCACAGCAAAATTTATTTGTCTTTTAAAATGACTGGAAATACTCATGAAACATATATCATTCCCTTTCCCCATCTAACCCCTCAAACTTCATATGTTTTAAAAACAAATGGATATTAAAATTATACATAAGGTAAGCTTTGGCTGCATTTAAGACACTTTGGCAGGTAAATTATAGTCTCAAAGAGCAGGAAAAAGACTTGTGGCACATGAGATATGTGGTAGCATGAACATCAAAAGCAGGATAAATTAAAGCTGAGGTAATTTAAAATGTTGGATGCTTTCCAGTTCCCCAGCTACAAAGTCAAATGGAACAAGGGCATTGGAACAATGTGTTGCACTGGAGACCAAAAGCAGGAGAAGGTTGGATGCAGAATCTACATTTAGTTTATTATTTTCTCAGCACTTAAACTGTCAGTTTAACTTGGCTTTTTGCCTTAATTTAAAATAGCATAACTTTGCAGTCTAAGTGCTCTGTTCTGTCTCACGGGGCTTTCTGAAAACAGGTATACTCCTTTTTATGTCACAGTAGATCAGAGAACCAGATCTCTGAGCAGGATGGAAATCTCCCCTACAGGTGGAATTTCAGAGGAAGGAAAACAGAAAAGAAAACTGTAAAAGTTTGGTCTCCTCTGCCCCCAAAACCAACTTTTCTTAAGTTCCCAAATTAGCTGTAGGAAAGAACTGGACTATCTCTTGAATACTGCAGCACCGACTTTTCCTTTTTAGACACCATGATCAATATCCAGAATGATAAAATACAAACCACCATATACAAGAAACCCATGGACCAACAGACATATCTACACAGAACCAGCAATCACCCTAAACACACAGCTGTAATTTACAGCCAAGCCCTCTGATACAACCAAATTTACACTGAGGAATACACCTGTAATCATCTTCTCACAAATCTCAAAAGGATTTTCACTCAACAAGGACACTCCTCCAGAGAGATAGATCACACTTTCGAAAGAGCCACCCAGATATCACATGAAGAATTGCTGCAGTACAAACAGAAAATCCCCATGAAACACCCACCATTAGTTATGACATATCATCCCTCCCTGAAACCTATACAGAAAATCTTCAAACAATTGCAACCCATACTAGAAGAAGATCCAATTCTTAAAGAGATCTTCCCAGAACCACCCATCCTAGCCTTCAAACAAGCACCGAACCTTGCTGACCTCATCACCAGAAGCAAACTTCCTATGGCCCACTGAATGGATCCAGACCATACCATGACAAGAAATACAAAACCTGCCAACAAATCTATATCACTCCCGCAATAAGTACTCTCCACAACAGAACCATCACCATTCCTGAATCTTACACCCGCATCTCCAGAAATGGACTATATTTCACGCAGTGCACTAAATGCCCCGATGGAAAATATGTAGGAGAAACCAAACAACCACTGCATACCAGAATGAATGCACAATGAAAATCTATCAAAGACAAGAATATCCAATTACCCATGGGTGCACACTCCTCACAAGACAACCACTCTCTCTCCAATCTCCATCCTAATCCTCAAAGGGA
>NW_017728947.1:1119981-1167934 GCF_001723895.1 Crocodylus porosus | reverse complement strand
TAAATATAGACATTGGATTTATGGCACATTATAAGCTGCCTGCCATACAATAACTCCAGGTAACCTCTCTACACTTCACCAGCTACATTCTATCACTTAGTCAGCATTCCCTCTTCCCCCACCACCTACCTGCCTCACACCTATTATCTCCCATGGCTTCTGATCCTCACTGCCATGCATCTGCATTTTCACAGACCCACATTTTACATATTGGATTCCATTCCATCCAGGAGAACACAAAACAACAGCCAACTCTCCCTATGCCTGAAGAAGGGTGTTTGTGCAACTATTTCATTGCTCTAATATAATAGTATCACATTTACCCAAAGAACCTTGTCAGTATTATGTAGACTTAATACTTATTAATACATTTGCATTTTAAATCTGAATTAGTTTCTCTCTCTTGTATCTACAACATTTAGTGTTTCCATGAAACAAATGGGATATAATCAAGCTCCTTAACAAGAGCACAGTGCAGAGAACTCTTCCCAAATGATGGCAGTGCCAGCAGCTCCAAAAGCACATTGAAACCTTGTATGTGTGCCTGGCCAGTATATTCCTTAACAATAGGAAGATTACTAGGGTTTTCACTCAGGTCTTGATCCTGTAACACCATGGTAACCTTTCCATCCTCAGTGCTCCTGATCCTGCGATGACTTACACATGTACTTAACTTTGCACCCTACAAACAGTCCCAGTGACATGCAGTCCCTATACTTCAGCTGAATGTAGCATAAAATCAAATTTATTATTAAATCATTGTGGGATCAGCACCAACTCCTCCCACAGTGTCCTGATAGGTTCATTTATTATTGTGGCTTACAAAGACTGTCAAATTATGAAGATCACCAAAAATCCAAATAAAGAATAGATAAGGCTTGTTTAATCTCCAAATACAGCTGACCAAGAGCTTTGTCTTTAATTCTAAGGTGTGACCTATGTTATCATGTTCCTGTGATAACAGTTTCGGTCCAATTAGTGTGGCCTTCTCCATTGGTTTACCGGCATGCAGTATAATTCATGACCTTGACCTTGGGCTACCAGAACCCAAACTCCACAATACACACCGCCTCCTACCACACTCCATCATATAAACCAGAAGCCACATTCCACTGTACACCCCATCACCCATACAATATACAAGAGTAAGACTTTATTTTTGAGTTTGTATGCAATCACCTTTATATACACTATGCAAACACAAATCACAACAAAAATACTTTTTGTAATAAAATTAAAATATATTATAGTAGGCATTTGACTTTTAGTGTATGATTTGGGTTTTTCTGGTTCCAAGATAGCAACCCTCCCCTCCCAAAAGGAGTATTTTGGGGGGGCAAGGGGAGGAACTTCCTCTGGCAAAGGTCAGGGGAGGGACTTCTGGTCCCAAGTTGGTGACCGGGGGCGGGGCAACCAGCAAGGTGCAGGGCCACCCATGCTCCCTCAACAGGTCACCAAAGCTCATTAAGTGGCCCTCCAGCTGAAATATTTGCCCACCCTTGATCTAAAGGCTGCCTGTTCAGACCCCACCTGAACAGTGGCTACAGTGTTGGACCTTGCCTCATTGCACTATTGTTTCTTCTGAGTGTGGGGTACTGAGGTTGCTTCAGTGAGTGTCTAAAGCTGAAGGGTACGGGTGAGATTCTGTAGCATGGCGAGCACTTTGACCCCCTACCACTACAAAGCATTTAGAACATATTTAAGGTTTAATGAACTTATAGAATCATAGAAAACTAGGGCTGGAAGGGACCTCAGGAGATGTTCTAGCCTAACCACCTGCTCAGGGCACTATCCTCCCTGTCTAAATCATCCTAGACAAGTTATGACTAATTTATTTTTAAAAACTCCAGGAACAACTCTTTCACAACTGCCAGGCATTATTGTTTTCACAAACTCTCAGGGACATAGGCCCCTGCCAGACATGCAGGTAAAAAAGCATGATTGGATTTGATGTGCAATCCAGACAGTCACACTTCTTTCCATGCCACACTTGCGTGGCAGGAGGTGTGATTGTGCATCAGATCTTATTGCTGGTTCAGGGGGAGCTTAGCATCATGGTCCCAGGCACCCCCTGCACCAGCAAGTAGTAAACTGAAGGGGCTCCCAGACACAGAGACACACCAGTCAATGGCGTGACAGAAACCATCCACGAAAGTTATTACATGTTTTTTTGTGGAATAATGTTGTGGCTTATTCCTCAGGTGATGATACCATACACTGAATGTATGGCTGGGTCACAACTTAAGATATGATTAAGTGGTTAATCATGCCTGAAGTATAAAATGTGGCAGGTGCCATAGTGAGATCTTTGGCACATTCCAGTGACTAGTCTTACCCAGTCACCTCTGTCATTGTTATAATTCTGAACATTTTAATGGGTGAGGAGGAAGGAAAATTGGATTTTATTCACATTACACAAAACCAGTAAGTGACTAGGGGCAAAAATTTTCTGTCACTGGGTTTGGTATTTTATCAGTGGTTTTGTACTCTGTAATGCTGTGTGCCACAGTTGGGGAGGGTACTTTAACTCAAAGGCACTTCTGAGCCCATCTGCAGTCTAAGCGAAGCCGCCAAAGGATTCTATATATGTCATTTTAAATATTCATCATGCAAGGTGCATCAGTCATGTGTCTCAGTAAATGCACAATTTACATGGACAACCTTGGACTTTCAAGGCAATTCCTCTTAAAAAAATAGCACTCTCACATGCAAGCGCCTTCCTGTGTACTGCAACAAGAGCATATGCTGCTGCTTGAAATGTTAAATGTTATTCACAGGACTAATTTTCACACTCTTAACGTAAGAGTACACACGCTGAAAAGCCTTATGCCCTCATTCTTAGAGCCAAGAGAAAACCTTGTTACACAGTGCACTTTGAGCTCCTCAAATGTTGATCAGTATTCATGCTAGCTGCGGTTTGGAGCAGTCACACCTTCAGGCTAAAAACCTTCTCTAACTGTTCTTGCACCTGCACAGCTGTGACTTGTCACTAGAGCAGTCGTTCTTCACCTTTTTTGTTCTGGGACCCATTTGCCAAGATCAATGGCTTGTGCCAACACAGACACCCCCTGGTCCTGCTGGTGCCTGACCCACAGTCCCCTGGCAGCATCCCTCACCCCCAAGCCACAGCTCCTTGGCCCTGCTGGCACTCTTCACCCTCAAGCCACAGCCCCCTGGCCCCCTTCCTCCCTGCCCCCGGACCGTGCTGATGCCCCTCACTCCTGATCTGGAGTTCGCTACCTGCCCCCATCCTGCTTGGGCTGGAGCATGAGCAGCAGGTGTGGGCCCCTGCATGTATGGGCATAGGCCCTGTGCCACCCACCTAGACACACAAGCTCCCCATTGTGAAGGACCACCCCCACCTCCTTCCCCTGCTGAAGGGACAGATGCCTTCTCCTCACCTCTCCCCCTGCCCTGTTGCAGCCCTGCATCTGGCCACCATCCCCAGCACCTATGTGCACACATATACATGCCCCCCCAGACAGTCCCCTGGACTTCCATCCCCTAAATGCACATGTGCCCACTGCCTCCAATCATCCCAAGCAGGGATGCCAGCCTGCAAGGGGAAACGTGAGCTTTTGCAGGTTTTTCTGGGACTTCCTGCAGCCTGACTAGTTGGCATATGCTCTGCAAGTTTTTTGCAAGGGATTTTACCCCAGGGGTGTGAAGGGGTTTGGCTTGGTGCCAGAACTGCCCCCTCGGCAGTAGAGTTCAATGGGTGAAAAGTTTGTCCACATAAAATAAGAGGGTGGGGGAGGGGACACTGCATCTTGGGATACTGGAGGACTGCAACTTGGGTGGCTCATCTATAAGGAGTGGCCACACATTAATAGAACACGAGCTGGGTAACACAGATCAGAGATAAACCTGCCCTAGCATGGTGTAATTTTAAGTCACCTAAAGTAGTGTCAGGTGTCGGTGTGTAGATAATCCAGGGTTAAGAGCTCCAGGAGCTGCCTAAAATCAATATGTAACAAGGCTGCTGGGATAAAGATTTCTCCCCCCCAACCTCTGAAATGACTTAGTCAGCTATTACAGCATTATCTTTCCCCCTCACATCCCATAAAAAACAATATCCTAAAGAGATATTTATTGCTAGACTCCTATAAGACTATAATATTTTATATCTTATCTCCTGTGCATTGGTGCCAAGCAAAAAGAAAGCCCTTACTGCTCTATGGATGCTCTCTTCTTTCTACTGTAGCTAGTTTCCCCATTGATATTGTTAATTAAACTAGACCTACTTAGAACAGGCAAGGAACATATCCTGAAAAGGGAGATGGGGGAGAGAGAGGGAGAGAGAGAGAGAGAGAAGCAGCATCAGTGGCTCTTTTTAAAAGAATCTTCCTGCATTACTGCAGGAACTCAATGAATGGGAACGTGAGATGACTACAAAATGACAGCAACTAGAAATGTCAACCTGGATCTTCCATTTTGCTGAAGATGACTACCGAGTGCTATGACTCTATACTGTTCCTAGCTGCTATTGCCACCTCCACTTTTTCCTGAATGTGCCAGTTAGACCTTTTACACTTCCACTTAATTATTTATATTTGTGGCAATACTCAGGAGTATGAGTTATGGGCTAGGACTCTGCTCCCCTCTTCCTCCCTTATGTCCCCCCTGCCCTCCCTTCCCCCCCGCTGGGGGCTGGCTGTGCAAACACAGAATAAAGGATGGCCCTTGCGCAAAGCATTTAAAATCTAACTAAAAGGCAAGAAGGCAACACAGTATACAGACCAACAGACTGGGTCAGCAAAAAGGCAAGTCTCAACATACCAATTGCCTAGTTGTTGTCTAGTTCAATTTACCTTTTTGGCAAATTAACCCCACACTCTTCTCAAGTACCACTCTGATCCCCTGCCCAATCTGCTGCTCTGCCTTCTGCACCATTCCTTGTGTTCCCCGACCAAGCTGCTGCTCAGCTTTCTGCCTTGTGCTCCCTGCCTGCTCTGCTACTATGCTGCCAGTCTCCTCCATCAGTCATATTTCACACACAGAAGCTGCCCATGTCACTTTTGGCACAGGTTACTCACTTCTGACCCAGCTGTGGATAGGCACCCCATGAAGGAGATATTGAAGGAGAACACTTATCCTCTTCCAGTCTCCTTTCCTCCAAAGTTTAAGACTCATTCCATATACATTGGGGGTTCTTCAGCATTGCTAGTCCTTTATATACTTCCTTATTTAAATCCCATTTATGCCAACATGAGTATTTTCACTAATGTTCACGGACTTCTGATCAGACTCTTTGACACTATACAGAAGTTGCAGTGGAAAGATAGGGAAATCAAGCCATTTAATACAGTAACACATGCAGTGCAATTGGCCTTTGTTGTTGTTTACAGATATACATTGATTCTGAATTCTCAATTATTTGTATAACTTGATATTCATTCATCCATTAACTTACTGGGAAAAGAAATTTGGTCACATTTAGAACAAGAACACTTCTGAAAAGAAAATGAAACATGGGATGCTGTAACATCTAAAATGTTGGACATCTTATCTTGCCTTCAGCCTCTGTTTTCCCCCCCTGCATATCTGGCATTATAAGATTTAAAGGTCCATTTAATATGAATTGCTCATTGAGGTTATGCCTGCAGATGAAGTCTGTCTTAGCTATAGTTATTTGAAATGGTTTTATCCTTTGCTTTTCATTGCTCTGGAACAAAACAGAACAGAACAGAAGCACCATATTTTGTGAATCTTTGAACGTATGTGAATATTGCCTCTGTCATTCCCAGAGGGTCAAATTAAAAGTACTAACAAAACACAGAAAGGTTTTTCTCTGCAGCTACAGAAACACTATTCCTGGTATAAGTGCAGAAAAGAAACTGTGTGCATTGGCACTATATCACAGAAAGAACATGACATGGTGTAACTGTCATAATTCTTAAAAAGGAGACTATTCATTCAATCAAGACTGATATGTCCCTGTTCAAGCAGAACTTGATTTAATGACAAAGGCCTATCTGTCTAAACACATTCTGGTTCTCGTCAGAAACATAGTAGATTTGATGAAGGCTGCTTTAAAACAAAACATTGTCAGCTAACTCTCCTCAGGAATGGCACGGGTAACCGAGATTATAGATTGTTTTTATTACATCAGTAGAAGACAAAGTGCCAGCACTAAGCCTCTGCATTGTTTTTTCCTTAAACAAGAAGTTCAGGAATCACATCTCAGTTACTAAAGCCTTCCAAGCACTTTTCAGTTGTGACTTACCCCATGGGTATTTTCACATGTGCTTTGGGATGCGGCACCAGGCACTTTAATTAGTGAGCCATGCTAGTTAAAACGACCCGTGCATCACATGCATCAGTGTCCCCACACTGAAAAAATGGTGGCGCGTGCTCTGAACTAAAGCACATCGAACGTGTTTTATTTCAAAGCATCCCGCTGCCATTTGTTAAGCGCGGGGACACTGATACACATGATGTGGAAGGCTGCTGGAGCACATCATTTTTTTTTTTTAATTGAGCCTGCTGGATTTCCAGTGCATCAGGGCAGGCTCCCCGCACATCTGTAGGAGCCCTTAAAGACTCTGTGTTCAATGTTTTCCAAGAAGGCTATAGCATGCATGGCTCCTGGTACTCAGAACTTTGAAGACCTAGTTTCTTTATCCTAGGTATAATTGTACCTATTTTCATTTCCCACATTGAGCCTTTTTCTTCCCTCTCATTCTAATCAAGGGAGGAACTAAACATGTGTGTTGAGCCCCTAAACAGATTGAAAAAAATAAGGCTTCATCAAGTTTGCTCCTGTACCCCACAAAATCATAATTTGAAATTTGCCAGGCTGCTTTGGTTCACACTGGCACCTCCGATTACAAAAGGTCTGCGCTGAAGTTAGTCAATGCTCCTGTAGAATCAGCTGGAGGAGCATAAAACATTGTTCTGGGACAGTTTCAGAACTACAGAGTCTAGCCCATATGGCAAAATCCATAGAAAATGTGTTATCTTTTCTAAGGATACATTTTCAAAGGCACAAATGGCAAACAGCCAGCCAAGTTCTTCTACCTGTCCCCTGTGTTTTTAGAAATCCTACCACTATAAAGTATGTTTTTTCTTTTTTTCAGACCTTTCTGTGGTAGAAACTCAACAGCATTACTTACAGGATAAAAGGACGTGCCTTGCAGTGACACCACTTAAAAATCTCTGCAAGTTCAGTTTGATCTAATCTGATACTACAAATACTATAATTCCTCAATCAGTTTATTCAAGGTGCCCTTACTATGAAGAAAAATGTATTTATTTATTTATTTGATTTAGATATCACCCTTCCCAATAAGGCTCAAGGCAACTTACAACAGGAGAAACAGAATACTTATGAAAGAAGAGAACAACAAAACAACTTCAATGGGAATTTGAGTATCAGCATGAAGCAGAGACACTGCCACTTCCACAAACATTTCTCAACCTGGCTTTGTTTGCTAAATCCCTGTCCAGATAGGAAGATTTTACAGCACTTACTATGGGCCGAGCTTGGGCTCTACGTTGCCTCATGAGGGAAGGAGTTTCAGAGCTGGGGAGCAAGTGAAAACAATTTCTCCTGTGTTTTCACTAAGCAGACTTGGAGAATTCATGGTACTTACAAGAGGTTGCTCTCAGCTGACCTAAGGGATTGCGATGTAGAGTAAGGAAGAAGGCAGACCCTTGGGGTCTGAGCCAGCCCCTTAAATTGCACCCAGAAAGCTACTGGGAGCTGCTGCAGACCTTTGAATACTGGAGTTACCTTCTCCTGGTGATCCACCCCTGAAGCTGTCAGCCAATGTTCCCCACAAAAAGCACCTTGCTGTAATAGATTTAGGATTTCCTGGGTTCCTAACACTTAATGCATTTCCATAAGATAAATACAAATATGTTAACTTATGTTCAACCATAATGACTCTTTATAATGCTTGCACTGGATTGTAAACAATTGCAATGTTTCTAACCTTTTCTGCCCTAAGTCACTGAAGTTCATCTGTACTCAACCTTGACTCCAGTGCAGTTCTTGTCTGCATGCTGTTTTGTATGTGACCATTTTCACAACACTGCCTTATAGCGATAATGCTAGCCTGAGGACTGTCATCTCCACTGAAGCTATGTGTTTTCCTTACAGAGTTTACACGAGACAACTCCTTTTGAATTAGTCTAGTACATCTGAGCATCCTAATTCAGAACTAATACTCAGGCTTGACTGAGCAATTAGGTTACTGCAGTGACTGCTGGTGGCTGACAGGTTGTGCTAATTCAAGTTTTAACCTATACCTCCTGAAGGGCCAGTCAGCTCAACTAAATATGCAACCACTGAGTTAAGACTTTCTGTATGTAACCTGGACTCAAGTTCAGGGCAATACTTGAGTTAATATTGAAGTGAAAAGAAGCCCTGGGACACAAGGTGCGTTGGCTAGAACTCACCAGCTAGTTTGAATTACAAACCAACTTTCTGTCTATTTACAAGGGTTATTTTGATCTCACAGAGTACCCGATTAACAGGATGCGAGAACCTCTGTTTCTTTACAGCCAGGTAGCTCTGCAAGGGCTGCCAGAGCGGCAAAAGAATGGAGCTCCATCCATGGTAATTAAAGTACAGGGATTCTGCAAATGCAATGTCCCTATGCCCAGGCCCCTGGGCCAGAGCACCCAGGCGTAACCCACACAAAATGTACAAGTCATTTTGTATTGCAAAGTGTGTTGTTGCATATGGTTTTAGTTAAATATAATTGTTATATATATGTTTCCTGCTGCACGTCCCCATGTTTTCTATATTTGAGTATCTTGTTTTCTCTCCCTTTCTTGGGGAAGCTGGGATGGGATGGGAGATACTGCCTGTAGGCAGATACCTATGGCTTTTGTTAGGCCTATTGTCTGTGGATTTCCCTGTTATTTACTATAAATAAAAGGGCATGGGGGGTGTCAGTCACATAAGCAGGAGGCATCAGACCCCTATCCCAGCTGGTTAAACTGGGCAATGGCCCTTAATTGCGGGTGCGGTCACCCTCCTCCCCAAAGCCGCTAAGTAGAAATGGAGATTGCTGCTCTATAGCTCCCAGGGAGCCATGAGGGGTCCCTTGCACAGCAGAAGGATCCACACTCACTAGCAGGTCCCCGAGACACAGTGAGATCCAAGGAGCAGTTTATAGGACTCTCCTGCTGAGTAGCAGGTATAGGGGTACAGCCCCTCTAGGAATTAACCCTTTGGGTGAGCTCCTCTCCATGTCTCAGACTGCCTGGGCATGGGTGGAGTCTCCCCAAAAGGGGTCAAACTAGAGACTTGTACACCCCAGCCAAATTCAGTGATCCCAGATTTCTGGGTGGGGGCTTGAACCACAGTGAAAGCTTATTTGGCATCCTGAAATTTGAACCCAGACCTTGTTACTGTCAACCAGTGCCCAGCAGAAAGGTTGCACGAGCTTTCAGTCTGCTTCTCAGTCTTGACAAAGCAGAGCCACATACAACTAAACCTTCAGAGTCACCTCCATGTTGATGCTGTAGTTAGACATTTGGCACTATGATGATTTTTTTCGGGTCTAGCCAAATGGACCTCAGCACTTGACTAATTTGAACTGCTTTTGAATCTGGTTCCTTGTGTGTTGTGGGACAAAAATGTCTATTCTTCCTGGGCTGCTCTGCAAAACTGTTCTAAATTTGCCAACACATTTAACTGAGATGCTCATAACTTCTGTCCATTCCAAGCTATGGATCCAACATCAGCGGATGAGCTGCTCTCGATTGCGGCAGCACTATTTTTTATATAAGATACAGTAAAATGGTATGGAAGACACTGGAGGGCATATCAAATACAATTTCTAACACTCAGAAAGTGGCACTGGGTCTAAAAGAGCTGTTCCTTAATGGTTAACCAGAACCCCGGTGCACTCTTATGGCTAAATAATAATATACTGGGACAGCATCATCCAAGGTTGTTTGGAAGCATTGAGCTGAATACTACAGAAATGGAGCAGCAGATGAAATGATGAGATAAACACTGACCAGATGTGTCCATAAGCCAGCTTGTGTATATAAGAGGCAAGTGGATAGAAGTCCAGTTCAAACTGTGGGATAGCACAGCAGGACCATCCAAAGCTCATCTCTGCTTCCCAGATAGTAAACAAGTCCATGCTGCAAAGTGGCCAGATCAGAGGCTGCCTTAAAGAGAAATCTGGGCTTTAGGCCACACCTTGAGCCATGCAAGTCAGCTTGGGTTCAAACCTCACATAAGCTTGGGAATAAGTGACAAGGGTCAGAGGGCTTTAGAAACCTGAGTAAGAACCAGAGGTAAGCCTGCAATGTAGACACAGTCTGCATGGAGCAATGTTAATAAGCTGAAACACTAGCAGCAGCTGGTTCACTTGCAGAAGTGTAACCAGTGTCCAAGAAGGAATTAACAGGCCCTGGGGGCTTGAGAAGAAACAGAGGGGTGTTCTCTCTGTCATGCTTCTATTCAGGGCTACAAGAGACCTTTTTATTTTTTAGTGGTTGGATACTGGGTAAAGTAACTGACTCACCTGCCTTTTGGACATGGTTTTTCCTTTGAATTCTCACTTCCTGTACTACTAGTTGCCTCTCTACAGTCCCTTTTTTCAGAGGCTATTCCAATGGGATGCCTAACAAAACCCTGGCTAACTGAGTTATTTCCCTTCTTCTTTCAAAAAGAGACAAAATTTTTGCAGCCTTAGATTTGCTATGCTTGAAGAAGCTCCAGGGTCTTCATCTCCCCAGTCATTAACTATAATGTCATCTTAATCAGAGAATCATCAGGAAGTAGAGCTGGAAGGGAACTCATGAGGTTATCTAGACCAGGTCCCTGCTCAAGGCAGGATTGTTTCCGAATAAACAAACCCAGTCAAGTGTCTGTCCAGCCTGCTCTTGAAAATCTCCAAGGATGAAGATTTCATTAAGGTCCTTCTCATCTCAGTTTTTCTCCACTGGAACGTGAGGCTATTGCTCCTAGTCCTGTCCTCTACAGCCACAGAGAAAAACCCACCTCCATCCTCTCTACAATCACCCTTCAGGTATTTGAAGACTGTTAACAAATCCCCCTTCAGTCTTCTCCCCTCCGGACTAAATAACCCTAGTCCTCTCAGCCTTTCTCATAAGTCTCATTTCCCAGGCCCTAATCATTTTTGTCATTTCACACTGGACTCTTTCTAATCTGTCCACATCCTTCTTGAAGCGTAGGGCCCAAAACTAGATGCAGTACTCCAGGTGAAGCCTCAGCAGTGAAGAATAGAGTGGAAAAATCACTTCCCTTGCTTTGGAAGCGACACTCCTGTTGATGCAGTCCAAAAGGATGGTGGCTTTCTTTTGCAGCAAGAACACACTATTGGCTCATATTCAGCTTATGACCAACTGTAACATCCAGGTCCTTCTCTGCAGTACTGCAGCCTAGGCACTCATTCTCAGTCTACATTTCCTTATGCAATTATTCCAATTCCAAGTACAGAACTTTGCATTTGTCCCCATTGAATCTCATCAGACTGATTGCAGACTATATTTTAAGTCTCTCCAAGTCATCCTGGATCCTAGCTCTGCCCTCCAGTGTGTGGCTACTATACCCAATTTGGTATCATCCACAAATTGCTAAGCATATTCAATGCCATCATGTAAATTATTAATGAAGATATTAAACAATACCAGACTGGGGATACTGGGGAACCCCACCTGATACCTCCTGACAGTGCCAACTAGACATTGACCCACTGAGGACTACTTGTTGAGCATAAGGATCCACCTATGTTATAGTACTTTTGTCCAGACTGTATTTACTTAGCTTTTAATGTCATGGGAGACCAGGTCAAAAGCCTTGTAAAAGTAAAGGTTTCATCCACTGCTCTCCCCCCATACACAGAGTCTGTCACATTATCATAGAAGGAAATCAGGTTGCTCAGGCCTGACTTTCTCTTGGTGAATCCATCCTGGCTGGTCCTCTTCTTTATCCTCCTTTAAGTGCTTCTTCGAGGACCTGGTCCAATGAGGGGCATAGAGTCCAGGCACCTTCAAAATCCCTATCTTACCAGATAAGTTCTACTGCAATAGGTTTCTTATAGACAAACTTTCTTTTCTGGAGGGGGAGGATAAGAGCCCATAGAACCTTCCACTTAGAAATTATTTATATTCAAAATGACTAAAAGTAACATACCGATTAGCTCTGCTTTGATAGGGATCTCCTGCTTAATACTTTGGTGAAAAGAGAAGAAAAGAGTAATTTTGAATATAGAAGAATTTTCAATAAGCTGATTTTCTGGGTTCATCTCAAGGCTTCGAATTTTGACTTAAATCTGTACCTAAGCCAACAGAAAGGACCTGGGCTGATTTATGACTATGTACAACGGATTTGTGTTTGGTTGTTCATATTTGGTCACAAATTGGAGTTTTGATTCTCAAATGAAACAAAAAGCTCAGATGGGGGAAGAAAGAAGAGGGCAGGCAATGGAATAAAGCAGGAATAGTAAAATAAATAAATAAATAAAAATTGTACAAACTCCTGAGAGCTGAAACCTCTGCCTAAATCTTAGTCATGTACATTCCATGGGGAATATTCATATTCAACTTGGAAACATTCTCTTTGTAAAACGATGCTAGTTATCAAAGAATGCCGTGTTTATTATTTTAAAATATTTTTTCTTTACTTGCTGCTGTTCATAACAACCACGTTGCAAGCTTAAAGTCAAAACCAATTTCCTCCCTTACTGATTGCCTTTCTCTTCTGTCATTATGCATGCGCAGCAGCTACCATAAAGTTGTTTTCTGCTGCCTGCATTATTTTAATTTTTTTAGGGAAGAGATGGCTGACTTGAAAATAAAGGGAGAACCTAGTACTCTTCATTCCAGGCTTCTATGCAGTTATTATGGATATTATGGACAAATCTTTCATAAGATCAAGCTAAATGGGAGCAATATATAAAGTGGGATATAAAGATGGGCTGCTAAATACAATACACGCTTAAGATAAAAGTTGCATCAGTTTTTATTAAAGAAACAGAGTTGTCAACCTAAAGACACGGCTATTGCAAAAAAACTTCTTATCATGGATTCCCTCTTTTTTAGAACTTTTCCCAACAAGCTTTTCTAACAGCTGATCCTTCAAATTTTGCAGAGAAGCACCTGCAATGTTGAAATACTCATTTGGTAGGCTGCTGTTCCTTGCTATGTTTCATGCCATTCCACTTGCTATTGTGCTTTTTCCACCTTTCATATAACCCAACGTATCATGATGCAACAAAGAGGAGTGTAGAAGAAATTCCAAGCTGTCAGAGCCCTAGATCTGAAGTTTTCTACTTAGACCACTGTCTAGTTTACAGTTTTTTAGCTCTAATCATTACCCACTAAGGGCAAGATCCCAGATCCCATCAAATCACTGTCACTCCTTTATACCGTATGCCTTCAGTGACTTTTCAGCCCTTTGCACTGCAGCAAGCTTCCACTTCCACAAAGAATTTTGTCCACTATTATTGCTTATAGACATGTATGAAGAACCCATTCCTGCATCCCCCCTATGCCCCCCCTGCCCCCCCATGCACCTATCCCTCCTGTTTTTTACTAGTTACACTGGTAATAAAGTCCTCAAACTGTGCAATGGCAATGGTGGTCTAGTTGGGTTGTAAGCAGGGACAAATATCATAGAATCATAGAAATTTAGGCTTGGAAGGGACTTCAGGCAGTCATCTCATCCAACCCCCTGCTCAAAGCAGGACCATCCCCAGCTAGATCATCCCAGCCAAGACTTTGTCTAGCTGGGTTTTGAAAACCTCCAAGGATAGAGCTTCAACCACTTCTCTGGTAACCTGTTACAGTGTTTTACTACTTCCTAGTGAGAAAATTCTTCCTAATATCTAACCTAAGTTTCTCTTGCTGCAACTTGAGACTGTTTCTCCTTGTTCTGTCATCTGCCACCACTGAGAACAGTCCAGCTCCATCCTCTTTTGACCCCCACTTGAAGGCTGCTATTAAGTACCTCCTCAGTCTCCTCTTTTCTGGACTAAATAACCCCATTTTCCTCAGTCATGTCCCCCAGTCCCCTCACTATATTTGTTGCCCTCTGATGGACTCTCTCCAATTTATCCACATCCTTTCTGTAGTGGGGGCCCAAAACTGGACACAGTACCCCAGATGTGGCCTCACCAGTGCTGAATAGAGGGGAATAATCACTTCCCTTGACCTACTAACAACACACCTACCAATACAGCCCAGTATGCCATTAGCCTTCTTGGCAACAAGGATACACTGTTGGCTCACATTCGGCTTATTCTCCACTGTAAGTAATACATAGTTAAAAAACATGTGCTATCAAAAATCTCAGCCAGCACCCATGACCTCCTATAGCAGTTCTTCTTTTGCTCATACCTGTCCTTGTCCAACTGCTATAGGGGATCACCCCTCCTGGGTTACCTGGGAAGTTTAATTCAAGTCTCCAAGTCCAGAGAGTGCTGTACACTTGAGTCCTGGACCACTCCACAAGCTCACTAGTCCTTGACTGTATAATACTAGGAACTTCACTTATATTTCAGGAGCAAAAAGGGAAAGCCAGGCTCACCCACTCCTCTAGGTCCAGTCCACAGGCACTGCGGTAAGTAGCTAAAGGCCGTTCTTTCCTGTCACTGGCTGCTTCCATGTTCCTCAGTCCTTTCCACCACAAAATTCCTTCCATGACTTCTCTCAATGGGAAGCATCACATTCTGGTTATGACAGCAATGCTACAGAAACAAATGAGTGAGAGCCCAACCACAGCGCATTAACACCTCAATTAAAAGGTGCACACAAACCAGATTCTGCTTGCATCTCATGTACCAATTCAAATACTTGCTTATGTAGATTTATAAGTGCTTTTAAAAAGGAACCTTTCCTATGCTTTGAGCATCCCTTACCTGAATTAAAATATGAAACAAAATTAAAGCAATCTAAGCCCTAGAATCAGCAAGCACCCACACATGTTCATACCTATATGTAAGTGAGTTGTCCCTCAAACTTGATTGGGTTATTCACATACGGAGATAGTGGTACACTGGCTTGCAACTCAGAATGCCTGGGTTCATAGATTTCATAGACATTAGGGGCTGGAAGGGACCACATGAGATCATCGGGTCCAGCCTCCCCACCATACGCAGGAAGTCAGCTGGGATCAAGTGACCCCAGCAAGAAATATATCCACCTGTTTTGTGAAAGAGTCCAGCGTAGGTGCTTGCACCACCTCTGGGGGGAGTTTGTTCCAGACCCTAGGCACACGAACCATAAATAACATTTTTCTTATGTCTAGTCTAAATCAGCCTTCCTGGATTTTAAGGCTGTTAGACCTTGTTATCAATTCTCAACTCTGTCAGTGGCCTATTGGGTGACTTTAAGTAAGTCACTACCCTCACCAAGCCTCAGTTTCCTGTTTGTAAGTTTGGGGGACAGTGGAATAATATGGACTTTTGTAATGCATTATGAGCTCTAAACACAAAAAAAGCTTTCTATTAAGTGCCAGTAGTATTATTGTGTTCTTACAGGTTTGCAGGATCAAGGCATAAATACTTATTCATCTACAACAGTAACAAAAACCTACCAGCTAATATTATGATACTACAATAAACCCAAATCCTTGGGCATCTCCTCTCATAAAGCTCAGAAAGAATTTCTTCCCTATCAACAAAATAAAGAAAATGAAACCATAAGAAAAAGATCCTGGTATTATATTAATAATGCTCCAGTAGAAGATGCTCCAACTCAGTGAGACAATAAAAGATTATCACACTATAATGGACCATCAGCCATGTTGACCAATACAACACAAGTTAATAATCATGTCTGTAATTCCTATCATTAATTAACTCCTACTACTCTTTGCATTTATTGAAATTAATAACTCCTACCATTAATTATTGTTATTACACTGCTCTTTGTTTGTAAAGTACACGGACGTGGGAGAAACAGCAAGTGTTCTTTTTCTCTCTGCAACACACATGTAATTTCCCAAATGCTTCACTTCATAAACCGTTCTTCACTTATGAAACTAGTTTCACTGCAAGCTACTGCAGACCACGCATCCCAGACAGAGGAGGAAAGAGGGGGAAAAAAACACATGGGTCTACAGAACTGGTATAAGGTGGAAACATCTTAGAAGAATTCGTCTGAAAATTTTCCATTTTCCCTCTCTGTCTTCTCATAGGAACAGACAACCTGGAATTTCCCAAAATGTTGCGGACTCATAACTCCAACAGCAGTTGTGAAGGACTGTGGATACTCAGCACCTGCCAAGAATCAGACTTGTCAACAAAGCTTGAGCGACCAGAATTGAGACTTCCATGAGGATTATATACATGCTAGTGAATTACCCGTCAAGAATGACTGGGAGTCATTGTTGTCATTCTGGGTCAAGAATGACTGGGGGGGGGGAGGAGGGAAATGGAGCACTGCCACTCACCACCCCGCACCACCACTGCTGCCTCCCAGGAGCGGGGGAGGGGGGGAGGCTTACCTCTCTGTCCCCCTCCACCAGTGCCCCGCACCACTGCCACCTCCAAGCTTGACAGCTACAAGAATTCCCCCCACCCTGTGTCCACCCATCTGTCTATGTGTCTGTCTGTACAGCGCACTCTGATTGGTTATTTCAGTGAGCATTTTGATTGGTTGCCAAGACAACCAATCAGAGTGCTCCAAGAGTGTTATGGACAAACATACAGATAGATGGACTAAGCCCTTTATACATAAAGAATTTGTCTCCAAGAGGTGGGAGGGGAGGTCCAGGGTGCGGTCACATCTCCCCTTGATTCCTGGTCCACCCAAAGCTCAAAACTGCCTAGCAGTGGCAGCGGCATTTCTATTAAGGCAGCCACAAGCCACTTGACTTCATAACGCATTATATTTTGCCTGATTCCTTTTAAACTTTTCATTTGACTGGTGTTAATGACCCTTTCTCCTTTTAGTGGTCCCTCCTACCCACAACCATGCTGACCCAGATTTCTCTTTTGAATGCACCAAGAAGTTTCTTTGCTTCTTAGTCACTGAAGAATTAAGGTAAAGTTACACATTACACTTAGACCATCCTAAATCTGTGGAATGTTAAGCAGTGTAAAAATCAGAACATGCTATGAACAGTCACATGTTAAGGGTTAACATTGTTTCTTTCCTGTTCAGCTCTGACTTCCACTAGAGGGGTGGTGGTCAGGGGCTTGGCTAGAAGCCAGGGCAGCTAGGCTCTATCCCTGCTCTGGATGGGAGCAAGGGGCTGGGAATGGTACATCCTGGGGTGCTGGAAGACTGCAAATTGCTTGTTTATCTCTGTGGAACAGACTGATGTTATCCTAACATAAGCTAGGTAGCACAGCCCAGAGTTAACTCTTGTCTGAGGTGGTGTAATTTTGAACCAGTCAGAGGGCACTCAGAACAAGTTAATGAGGTTTAAACACGTGGACGCTCATTTTTCATGTGCCCATAGTACGCCTGATATGCACAGTCTTTATATCTGTGACCAACCCACTCCTCTATCTGAACTTACCAGCAGGAATTTTCCATTCTAACCCAATTCAGCTGATTCCCCAAAAGCTATCATCAACCAGCAAAGGAAGAACTTATACTTGCTGATGGAGGGGCATCTGGAATCATGGAAAAGGAGTAATGGATCAGCCATTAAGGGAATCATTTAAAGCAACTACTAGCCCCATGTCAGGTGTTTCCCCTAAAGAAATGACTGGGTGAAGAGACACAGACAGTACAGGAAAGACCGTGATCTTGGGGAGGAAGTTTGGAGAGAAACCCACCTGCTATCTTTATTTAGGGTCTGAGACTACAGATGTAAAATGAATAGGCTGGAAGTGTCATCTACTTGTCAGAAATGAGCAACCAAATTGTCATCAGATGTTTCTAAGGTCTTTTCTTACCAAACCAGGGCACAGAGGGATGGGACAAGTTCAGGTCTGTATGGTTTGATTCATGCTATTTATGAGTCCAGTATTTGTGGGTCCAGTAACATGAAAAAGGACCCTTTTTGACTCAGAGTTCTAAAATGATTCCCCAATAAAATACGAGATATATACTGAATACATGATAGGGTACTATAGTACTGAATAAAGGTTTTTTCAGCACTTGTTTGGAATGATATACATAACTTGATATAGTCATAAAACTTTTGCCAATAAAAGTCATGGCCATAAAACTTTTGCCAATAAAAACTTTAATACTACGCCATCAAATATTCTCTCACTGTAATTATCTAGAAATAAAATAATATGATGAACAGGTAGATCTAGATATAAGATATCACTATGAGAGATTTCTATTTTAAGCTAGATGCATTACAAGACATAAACCAGTCAAAATCCAACTAGCAGTAAGTCAAGGGGGTTTAAAATTGTCATGGCCAATGGATCTGCGATTATTGCACAAGAGCTGTTGCCTACTATGCAATTAGTTTGTTCTTACAGTGCTAGACTGTGGCTTACAGACATTTGAGCCGGCATAAAATACTCTTGGGATGGATAGGCCCATGTCGCAGTGCTCTGCATTATAACAGATTGGACAGGAGAGTCATTTCTTTAGCGCATTGTGCAGAACCTTCTGCCTTTGGAGCCAAGACCCTGGGTTTGCATCCTCTGCCACCACTTGATGTTATATACACACAGCTGGCTAATGACCTTGTTGTATTATGTATACAGCTACTTAGTGTTATATACTGATGCTGCTAATGTACTGCAGAGTATTTCTCTGTGTAAGGTGCAACTCTGGGAAATATTAACAGTGGGCTGTATGAAAACAAAGGCAATTCTGGCCCAGGCAGCAGGAACAAAGTGACAAAGTGGCCAAACATTTCCATCTGCTTGGAAAACAAATAGCCTTAATTCACGTCTTCTGGCAGAGTGCACGTACATGTGGCTGGCTTATTGCTCTGACTACTGTCAGAGCTACTGTCAAGGCAAAGATACTTTCAGCTGAGTCTAGGAGTTGATAGTCTGCATGCAGACCACACAGAAATGGCACAACCTGTCTAGGGACTTCCTAAATAACCTTTGCAGCCAACACTCCTCATTTTATTGCTGCACCCATCAGCCTGCACCTGTTTTTGGCAAGTATTTTGTACTGTTGCAACCTGTCTCAGAAGAGGTGAGGGCACCAAATCCTGACATAACCCAACAGAAGCCAGTGCCCTTTAAAGATGAACTGAGCCATAAAAGTGCTTTCGGCTCACAGGAACACTCTCTTTCCAATTCATTACCTTATCTATAAATGATGTACAAAGCAGAGGAATAATAGACAAACAGCCCTCAAGTGCTCATGGGCATGTGATTCTGGAGATGGCATAAAAATATTTGTATTTTTTTTAAATGTTTTCTATTATGCAGTATAAATACTGAGCTTAAGACTCTGCCTCTCCTAGTTAGCCCTAACAAAGCAGAATGCACCTGACATTGTTCTAGCCAAAACTGTATATACACAGAGGTCTTAATTTTTCACATTGTCTATACTCTTATTTTCCAGCGGAGTGTTGGATTTTGTGGCCTGAAGACTCAGCACTAGAAAGCTCATCAAAATGTTGAAGGCTGCTGTGAATGTGCTTTCAAAAAATGGAGCACTCTCATTTGTCTTAGATTTCTAGGAATCACTAAGTATAAGTATCGTTCATATCTCCCACATCAGATACCAATGGAACCTGGTTTCACTGTTCATTGGTATGATGTAGCTGAGAGTACTAGGTCGCATGTCCAGCAATGCATATATAGCATTTAGAATGACTGATTTGGATGTTCACATTTTCCAAATATTTATTCACCTGGTCCTTATCACTAGTCCTGTCTCCTTGGATATAAATTGTGAGGAAATTTTTTTAGGAATGAGGGTGACCACAGCAATGGAGATCTTTGGGTCGGTGTTGTGCATATGAGGTTTATTACCAATATGTCACAGCTCACTCAGTGCAGCCACTGTGTGTTACTATTATGTGAGGTCTCCTTAGGCATCTTGGGACTGGCATGGCACTTCCAAATTGAAGTAAACACCAGGGGCTATAGGCTGTACAGGGAGGGATAGAACAGGGAGGAAAGGTTGGGGTGTGGTGCTCTACGTCCAAGAGCAATACACATCCTTAACAAACAGCACTGGGTCAGAGGAGGGGCAAACTGAAGTGCTCTGAGTCCGTATACAAGGGGGTTGGGGGGAAAGGGACTTAACAGTAGGGGTTTACTACAGGCCACCCAACCAGGGGGAAGAGCTGGACAGGGAATTCTCAAGTCAGCTTGCAGAGGCAGTTATGTCAAGGGACATGGTCATCATGGGTGACCTAAACTAGCTGGACATCTGCTGGGAAGAGCAGTCAGCCAGGTCTGACCACTCACGTAGGTTTCTGGCCGAGTTACAGAACCTCCATCTAACCCAGGAGGTGCACAGTCCCAACAGGGGAAATGCCTTGTTGGACCTGGTCCTGGCCATGGGCGATGACCTGGTGAGGGGGCTGCGGGTGCCCGACCACCTGGGTGACAGTGATCATCGCCTACTGGAGTTCACCATCCAGCACAGGGTGTCAAAGGCCTGCAGCAAGGCAATAGCCCTAGACTTCAGGAGGGGGGATTTCAATGAGGTAAGAAGACTAATCAGGGAGGCACTGAGGTCTTGGAGTGGAGGGGAGTCGGGAGTGCAGGAAGAGTAGTCATTCCTTAAGGAGACAATCCTCCAAGCCCAAAAGGTGACAATCCCCACACAGATCAAAGGGGGCAAGAGTGCTCAAAAGCCCCCATGGCTCACCAAAAGCATACAAGAACATCTCAGGGAGGAAGGAGGACCCAGGAAACTACAGGCCCATTAGTCTTACCTCAGTCCTGGGGAAGCTCTTGGAGAAAATTATCCAGGAGCACATCTGGGAGTGACCAGCAGGGGAGATCATGCTTTGGGGTAACCAACATGGGTTCATTTGAGACAGGTCCTGTCAGACCAACCTGGTGGCCTTCTACATCCAGGTCACAAATCCTTGGCCGCAGGTGTCGCAGTGGACGTTGTCCTTCTGGACTTTAGGAAGGCTTTCCACACAGTCTCTCACCCCATTCTCATTAAGAAATTAGGCGACCATGGCGTCGATGCCTACACAGTCAGATGGGTCGCAAATTCGCTGGAAAGCCACACCCAGAGACTGGTGGTGATCGGGTCTTTTTTGACTTGGAGGGATGTGGGCAGTGGGGTCCCCCAGGGCTCAGTTCTCAGGCCTGCACTGTTCAACATCTTCATCAGTAACTTGGACGAGGGGGTAAAAAGCACCCTGTTCAAATTTGCTCATGACATTAAGATGTGGGGGGATATAGGCATGCTAGAAAGGAGGAATAGGCTGCAATTGGACCTAGACAGGTTACAGGAGTGGGTGGATGAGAATAGGATGGGATTCAACACCGACACATGTAAGGTGATGCACCTGGGGAGGAAGAACCAGCACCATACCTACAGGCTGGGGAACTCCCTTCTCATCAGTCCACATCCCTCTATGTGACACTGGTCAGGCCACAGTTGGAGTACTACATCCAGTTCTGGGCGCCGCACTTCAGGAGGGATGTGGATAACATGGAGAGGGTCCAGAGGAGGGACAGTCACATGATCAGGGGGCAGCAAGGCAGGCCCTATGAGCAGAGGCTATGGGACCTAAACCTGTTCAGCCTCCACAAGAAAAGGCTCAGGGAGCAACTGGTGGCCATCTACAAACTGGCCAAGGGGGACCAGCAGACTATGGGACTGTCCCTGTTCCACTGAGCACTACCAGGAATAAAGGCCATAAGTTGACGGAGAGTAGATTCAGGCTAGATATCAGGAGGCACTACTTCACTGTCAGAGCAGCTAGGATCTGGAACCAACTTCCAAGGGAAGTGGTGCTCACTTATACCTTGGGGGTCTTCAAAAGGAGGCTAGATAATCACCTGACCGGGGTTGTTTGACCCCAGCATCCTTTCCTGCCCAGGGCAGGGTGTCGGACTTGATGATCTGCTCAGGTCCCTTCTGACCCTACCTACTATGAAACTAAGTGCTTTATGTGAATCCAAGCTTCTTATCCTTCTTAAATCAAAATGAAACATTGCACTGTGGAATATTGCCTGCCCTCAGACTGTGCCTTCACATTAAAGGTGAGACCTGCTGCAACTTGGACAACTTGCATCCTTATATAGAAATTAGATGCAGTCCTTGATAAATGCCAGTATGGCCTACATTTGTGTAAAGTATACAATCCTCCGAAGTACACACTTGCTGCATGCATGATGTGAATTTTTCATGGTTGACCATTGTTTTAGCCATCCCCTTAGCTTCTCAAGTAGTCAGGCATTCTCCAGGAGCACTGACCTTTGTACTCCTTGCTATTCCACATACGCAATACTCCTGGCATGCAGTCTAATGTAAGCAAGTGATCTACAAGAATGTATTTTTGCATTGTGCAGCTGTAAGGGACTGAGTCGTGGGTAGTTTGGCTAAGTGCTTAGGGCACTCAAGGAAGTCAGGGACTAGGACCTGAGTTAAGACTAGGAAGCCAAATTACCAGATCCAAAGAAGAATCTAGGGACAGAGTCCAAAACACAGGCTAGAGTCAGAACCTGGGAATCAGATGCCAAAGCCCAATAACAAAGCCAAGCAGGGGCAGGAAACAGATCCAAGGGGAAATCCAAAGCCAGAGTCCAGGAACAGACCCAAGCTATGGTTAAAAACTAGGAGTACCAGATCAAGGAGGTGAACCAAAGCACTGAGGAGCTCTGCTCCAGCCCACGCTGTCAGAACTGTTGGCTGACCTGGAGTCTACTGCCACAGCTGGGGCTAAATAGGTAGGCTGCGTTCCCAGCAGCCACTCAGGAAACCAACCAGTTAATTCACTGGGGCATGGCTCATCAGCTGGTGACTCTAGGCAGGTGTGGTTGCCTAGGCAATTAGCTCGGGCTGGGCTGCTCATTAGGGCTCCTGATAGTGGTACATGAACACCGTTCAGAAATTTCCATTCATTAAGAATGAAATTGCTGGCTAGTTAGAGTGCTTCTACATGGAACCCATTACACCTATACTCTAGGTGACTAGTTTGGATGCAGAATAGGTTGGAAGTATAACACCCCAAGCAAGTTGCTTACAAGCAACATTAGAGATAACCGCTCTCCTCATCTCAGACTGCAGAAGCTAGGATTGATGCTAAAGCAGGGGCGGGCAAAATGGTGGATCTGGCTGGTGGCTGGACTCTATTTCCCAGCAGCCCCTGCCCACATTGCTGTGGCTGGTTTCTATGGACACCCCAGGAGCACCAGGACTGTGACAGCACAGAGCCAGGATATTCATGGAGACTGGTCCAAGCAGCACTGGCAGGGCATGCAGCCTGGCGGTGGGCTGCTCCAGGACTGAGATTGTGCAGCAGTAACAGTGTGGTCCAGAGCCAGGGCAGAGCCATGATCTGCTGCCTGCCCAGGGTGTGTGGGCAGCGGATCACAGCTCTGCCCTGGCTCTGGCCCACGCTGGCACCGCGGCAAGATCCTGACCCTGGCCAGGTGTAGCTCCCTACCCAAAGTGGAAGAACCCTCTCCTCCCATGGCCAGCTGCCGGCTTCCCAGGTTGGACACTGTCCCTTGTCCCTGGCCCTGGCATAGCTCCCTGCCCAGCCATATGCCCTCCCAGCACTGTTTGGGTCAGTCTCCATGGAAAACCTAGCCCAATCCAGCCCACAAGCTGGACTTTGCCTGACCCTGTGCTAGAGAATCAGCATCATGCCACAAAACCTATTTTCCCGCACTTCTGAGAATAAAGGAGGTGTGCTAAAGAGATGGTAGTCTTATATTAATCCTGATTAGGTGAGACCAAAATGTGTGAGCTTTTAATACTGGTATTATTTGCTAATGTATTTTAAGAGGTAAGTAAAAGGATTAAAATCCTCATAAAACTACAGCTTCTTTAAAAAAAGATATAAATTTAAAAAAATTCTGGCACAAAACCTAATCACCTGTGAAGTGTTGTGACACTTTTGTATGAATATTATTATACAGAGATATCGCTAAAAATCCTTGCCCCTTATATCATTATAGAGAAACACGTTACATTATATTGTGTTATACATGCTCAGAGAATAAGGGGGGCTTGTTCTTTTGTGTGTTGCTAGTAGGACTTTTTCTGTGGCGTCCTGTCACCCACTGATCCTTTTCCTAAGGAAGAACTACTATGAGGTATCATCTGTAATCAGTACAGGAGCAGAGGAAAGAAATGTGTTCTCAAGAGAGGAAGTCTAGAGGACAACGGTTAAGCTTGTTTTGGATGTATGCTTTGGATACCATTTTCATTATGTTCAGTGATGTGCTTATGACAACACTGGCAGTTGCAGTTGCATTTGCCCATGCTTGTGTACCCTAAATAAATGATGATCAGTGCTTCAGCTAAAACTAAGCTCTATTACAAGATTGTTCAAGAGGATATAAGGTAGTTCTTCTTTGCAGCATCCTATTTATTACCAGTTTTGGAGATGCAGATTGATTTTCTTGGCTCAGGATTACAGTGTCACACCTGCCTTGAAGTGGGAATAGCTCATACTTTGATTAATGAATCAAGAGGTTCTCTAGTTTCACTGTAGTTTCTGTAAGTACCTCTCTATACCCTGCTGAAATCCCAACTCTCTTCTCACTGAATCACATATGACATCCCTGCATTGACATTATACTAGCAGGAGTCTTGATTTTGTTCTGTTTTATATATACTCTCTCCCCTCCTTATGCCTCAAGTTATAAAACACCAATCACAACAGCTGTACAGATAGAGAAATTTGTCCCTTTCTGGATTTTCACTGAGTCATGAGGCCATAAAAGCAAGTCGGGGTGGGGAAGGCCTGTCAGTCAAAATACCGAGGACCTGCAAAGTGGTAAAATAAGTAGATGACAAAATCAACTGTGTTTATTTCAGTATGTTGAGTCTTGGTCTTTTATTTTAAATTGCGGCCATTAAACAATTTCCTTATAGTTTATTGGGGCAGTTACTAAACACTCATTATTCTACATACGTGTTGCAGATAGTGAGTGATTTTGACAGCGATAGCTGTTTTTGCCTGAGGGATACTGTAACTACTGAGATTATGATACCCCATAATGCCCAAAGCTGATTATTACACAACTGAGATAACTCTTTTGCAGCACAAGAAATACTTTGTACAGCCATGGATCAAGAAGTTATTTCACACTCTGTATAAATGCAAAGTAAATATTACTTGGAGATTTCTCTTAAACAAAGCCCTATGTGCTGAGTCAGCCATTTTGAAAGCACAGCATGACTGAGTGTGCACCATGAGCTGTTACTTGTCTGATAAAGTACTGCTTGATTGTATTGCAGAGACAGATTAGAACTAAGGAAAATAGAAGGGAAGGGATGGTAGGGAGGGTTGCAAAAAATACATCTGATTTACAACAGGAATTTGTCCAGTAGTATCCAAAAAGAGAATCATCTCGTTTGTGCCATCATACTATACTGTTGCATTTGCCCGAGCAGCACCACGCAAGGATAACACAAAACTGGAATTACCAGCCTAAGGAAAATTCATGATGCTAGCCAGAAACTGGACAGGTTTTGACAAATACAGATCCATGGAATCCAGCAGGAATGGCATTTCCGATACATGTACTGTTTGTTCTATTTCCTTGGCATTCATTTAATTATTATTAAAGGACAACAAAGTTAGTTTTCTTTTTATTCCATTTGGAAGGGTGTACAGTAATGCAATGGCAAAGATACTAGGTGCATCTACACATGCAATTAATGCACAGAAAGCTTACCGCACAGTAAAATACTTCGCAGTAAGCTTTCCTGGAGAGCATGTCTACACGTGACCCCCATCAGGAGCAAATCTGCTCCCAACAGGAGCAATTCAGGGCAGGGGTATCCTCCTAGCATATGGCAACCAGGGGGAGCTCCCGGCCCTGGCTCTAAGATCGGAGCTGGACCCAGCAGCCAGCAGTTGCCTGGAGCAGGGGATACTGTCCAAGACCTGGCTCCTATTTTGCAGCCCCGGCTGGGAGCTGCCTGGTGCAGGGCAAAGACACATTGTCCCTGCCTGGGTTCCACTGTCAGAACCAGCCCCAGAAGCAGTCACTTGCCAGGAGTAGGAGATAATGTCCAAGACCCAGTTCTGATCTCAAAGCTGGGGCCAGGAGCTGCCTTCTGTATGGGCAAGGGGACATTGTCTCTGTCTGGGCTCCATGATTGGAGCCAGCCCCAGCTGCAGACAGCTGCTGGGGACAAGGGACAATGTTCAACCTGGGAAGCAGGCAGCTGGCCATGGGAGGAGAGAGTTCTTCTACCCCTTGCTGCCTGGGATGACCAGAAGCTATGTAACCAGGCACTACTTTACGGTAGTTATTGCAGGGTAAATCTACTACCTGTATTTACAGGTAGCAGAGAAGCATGCAGTAGATTAATCTACTACACATTAGCTCCTTTGCATGTAGTACATTAGTTTACTGTGCAGTAAATTGTCTCATGTAGACACGCCTACTGAGGGGTGCATCAGATTAGTTCAGTAAACACATTTGATGAGTATGTGCTCATTAAATTGAATTTTTTCCAGGTTAATTAATTTCCTTCTATCTCCACCAGAATAATATCCCTGGTCAGAAAAACATTCAGTCTCCCAGTTCAGTAAGATACTAACCACGTGCCCAAGAGTATGCCTATGCTTCACGGTGAAGTTAGTCTACATTTAGGTTTAAGCTGCAACATGGCAGAATAGTACCTGATATCCAATCTAGCAAGTTTAAAGCTAGTTTTAATATGTCTGTTCTATGCTACAATACCTTCTATCACTTGAGTACAGACATACCCTAAAATCAATAGGTAAATCTTAAAATTAATCATGTGTTTAAGAAACTTTGCTGAAATGAAGTCATGAGGATGAGCTTAAGTGCACTTCTATTCAGCAAAGCATTTCAAATAGAACTTAATCACTCAGTTAATACTATGGGCGTAAGTGCTTTGCTGAATAAAAAAACTTTAAGCATGTGTTCAAAGTCCTAACTGAATAATTATTTTCTTTACTAAATTAAGACTTACGGACCTGAATCAATGGCCACTGAAGTCACTGACAGTCTTCCTGTCAATTTCAATGTGAGTGGAAATTGTGACAATAACCCTGTTATCTCACAGCCGTGTCTTATCAAAATTGGACCCATGCTCCGTACACCTTTTACAGACAGTCTTTCCTGTCCTCTTTCACTGTCCCAGAAAACTAGATAAATATCAGATGTATGAGGGGAAGCTGAAATAATTCAATGTGTGCAGTCTAGGAAAAAGAGAACTCAAGGGGAATATGATCACAGTCAATAAATATCTTCAAGGCAACAACATAAATTATTAATGAAAGAAGAGAATTATTTAGGTCTCAGAAGTTAGCAGGTAAGGTGGAAGGAAAAATTAGGAAAACACTAATAGGAGTACCTTGAGTACCCTGGCGTGTAGATTGTCAGGGCCGGCTGACTTGAGGATATCCAGCCTCTCAAGGTGTTCCTTTATGAGGTCAGTACTGATGGAAGGCAGGGGATCTCCCTCACCCGGGCCTCCCTGTCCCGTAGCATGGTTGGCTTTTTCCTGGGCGTCAGTTGTCAGTTGCCCCATCTGGTTCTGCAGGGGTCCAATGTTGCCCTTGCTCTTCCTCCGGCTCCCCACATATCTGAAAAAGGACTTTTTGTTGTCCTTGATGCTTGAAGCTACTTGGAGTTCAGTTGCAGCCTTGGCTTTCCTGGTTTGCTCCCTGCAGGACTGGACCAGTGCAGAATATTCCTCCTTGGAGGTGAATCCCATCCTCCATCCTTTGTAGGCCTTTCTTTTTAGCCTCAGGGGGTCTGCTAGATCCCTGGAGAGCCAGGGGGGCTGCTGTGCCCTCTTGCTGTCTTTCCTCTGAGATGGAATAGACTTAGCTTGTGCACTGAGGATCGTTCCCTTGAGGAGCAACCACTCTTCCTGGACTCCCTTCCCCCTGGGGTCGTGGTTCCATAGGGCCTCACTGACAAGCCTCCTGGGTTTGTCAAAGTCGGCTTTCCTGAAGTCAAGGACTTCCGTGTTGCTGACTGACTTACAGCACATGATGAAGGTGATCAGCTCATGGTCGCTGTCACCCAGCTTCCCATCGATCACTAGGTTACTGATTAGGTCATCCCCAATAGCCAGTACCAGGTCAAGCAGCACTTTACCTCTCGTTCGTCCATAGACTTCTTGAGTCAGGTAGAGGTCATCCACGCACAATAGGAAGCTTTGCGACCACTTGGATTTTGCTGAGTGATCCTCCCACAAGATGTCTGGGTAACTGAAGTCACCCATGACAACCATGGCCCTGCAGCATGCGGCTTCAGCCAGTTCCCTGGTGAACTCCAGGTCAAGCTCTTGACTTTGGGTGGGAGGTCTGTAGTAAACTCCCACCATTGTGTCCCCTGTGCCATATTCTCCATGGATTTTAACCCAGATGGTCTCCAGTCGTCTACCCTGGTCGCCAACATCAGCTTGCCTTCTTCCACCATAGGCTATACAGGTTCCTTCTTTCTCCCAGGGTTGTGCCATCTTTAGTGGCTGCCATTACATCTCCTTAGCTTACGCCACAAAGAAAGCACAGGCAATATTCTCTGACACCTGTGCCTTTTCCACTTCTTATATCAGATGGAAGAAGGCACTAGGGTCCTAATTCAACCAAACATTTAAGCATAGGCTTCAACGTACCTTCTTCAATGAAGCACTCAAATGTATGTTCAAGTTTAAGCAGGTGTTTAAATTGTTTAAACCCACACTTGCTGAACTGAGTTCTAAATGAATAGGATGTTTACTTTCTCTTCTCTTTTCATCTTACCTTCACATCTATGAGCAACATCCTTTTTCTGCAGTTGCAGCTTTTTGCTGTTTGTCCTGCACTAAAACATCATTGTACCTTAAAGCTTAGTACTTTGTACTATGTAATATTCATGTTGCCCAAGGATTCAATCACCTCAAGCAATGTTCCAGTCACCCTAATGGCCAAACAGGTAAAAGGTACAGGAGATAGGTGATTCCAGTGGAAATCTGGCTCATCTTATCAAAATTGTGTAGCATTGTCCCAAAAAAGTGTCTTAATAAAGCAAAATAAAAATCAGACAAAGAAAATGGTCCACTTGTAGGCTTAAATGCAGCTGGTTAACTAACTACATAAAGAGGCAGATGTTTCACTGAATCAGCACCAGACACCCAACTGATAACAGCGACAGCTTTTAGGACGTACTAATGTGGAAGATAACCACAACGTTGATACAAATTCAGATTTGCTAATTATGCTATTAATAAACACTGAGCCTATCTGCTTCTAATCTTATTGATATAAATAGTGTTAGTCATTCCATCAGGCAGCAGCACTAATGTTGAATGGCACTAGGTATAGTAATCTCCTTCGATGACTTGTTATGTTTATAAAGAAATAATACCTTTTTCCAGCTGCACCTGGCCTGCCTCGGGCACCAATCACATAATTGTCTTTGCTTCCTGTCAAATAATGAACCTGAGCTGCAATATTTTTATTATATTAAAATGACCCCCCCCCCAAACAAAACCCCTGCGCTAAATGAATATTAAAGTCCCAAAGTCAAGAATGACTTAGGTTGTCTATGCAACCTTAATTTGCCTTTTAGTTCAGGGATGTTCAAACCCCTACCCATGGGCCAGATACAGCCTATGGTGCAGCTCCCCATGGGTTCAAAATTTTGGAGATGGGAGAGCAATGGCAGTGCTCCCCCAAATTTCTGTACCTGTGGGGAGCTCTCAGCCCTGTGCACTGGATCAGGTACTGGATACCAGTATGCAGGGCCAGGTAGGGATGCTGCCAGTCCCCAGGGCCCAATCCCAGCACATAAAGGTCAAAAGGGGGTAGTGCCAAGCCCCTTGGACCTAATCCCAGCATGCTGTGGTAAGAAGGGGAGGTGGTAGGCCCCTGGGGACCAAGATGATGGGACGAGATGGTACCAGGTCCATGGGGACCAATCCCCAGGCACTGGGGCAGGAGGGGGCAGTGCTCAGCCCCTGGAGACCAATCTTGGCACACAAAGGTAGGAGGAAGCATTGTCAGGCTCAGGGCCAGATCTTGACATGTGGGACTCAGTTTGGCCCATGGACCAGCCCTGCTTCACTCATCTGGCCCACAGGGCCAAAACGTTGAGCACCACTGTTCTAGTGCATGTACTTTATATGGTACATTGTCACACACTACACTTTCCACAGAATTCATACCTCATTTAGTGAATTTATAGTTAATCAATATTTCATTTTATCTCCTACACTCTGCATGTGCCCCTCTTTCTATGTGGTTCTCATAATAGCATCTGTGTGTGTCACAATCATGGATGAATTTCTTTGAATAACACTCCTTATACAACTTGCTGAATTTGGACAACTTTTTACAGGAACAACAATGGGCAAATCAGCGTGTCCCCGGGACTCATTACACATCCCTGGTGCAATATTCAGAGGCACCAAAGCTTCACAATGAAGTGGTTCTACACTTCTTATTATAGATAAAACAAAAAATCACTCCCTCACTTCATGTTCTAAAATCGTGGAAACATTTTATCTGAGACACAAAAACAGCTTTAGGCAAATGCCCACCATGGAAGATTTTTGTCCCAAATATCACATTTACTTGAGTCTAAGATGACCCTGAAATTAAGACAACCCCCCAAATAATTAGATCCTATACATGGAAAAAATATAAATCTGTTATAATTTTGCATATATAGAATCTAATTATCAGAGGATCAACTTTAATTCATCGCTCCCACTTCTGCAGGAAGGCCAGGCAGTGGGGAACAGGTGGTATAGGGAGGTCAAGCAGCTTGCCCCTCCTTGGGTCTGTCCCCTGCCACATTTCCCCCCTAACTGCTCTCCCCCTCCCCTTTCCCCCCACAGCCTCTAGTCCCTATTTCCCCCCTAGCCTCTGCTCCCTCCTTCCCAGCAGTCTCTGCTCTACAATGGCAAGCTCCAACCCCATTCTAGCCTGGAGCACGGCGCATACCTTCAGCCCAATCCCTGTGGCATCTATGTGGGCTGCACGCTGCTGCTACAGGCCAGGCTACAGCCATGCTCAGTGTGCCAGAGTGGATAGAGCCTACCGACATACAGCAAAGGTAAGGGGGTAGGGAGAGGGGAGTGGGGGAGCAGAGGCTGTGTGGTGAGGGGAGATGACAGGGTGCAGAGGTGGGGTGGGGGGCAAGCAGCATTCGTGGTTATGGCCCCAACCCCAGGTAGGGGCTGAAGCCCGATCCAGAACAGCTGCCTTCCCCCTCATATGCAATTCTAAGACAAAAGGCTTTCCCCCAATGTTAAGCAGGGCGGGGGGGACCTCATCTTAGAATCAAGTAAATATGGTAGTTAAAAGTTTAGCTAAATTCTATGCATTGGAAACAGGGCCTTTTAAAAAGCAACTGTTGAACAATCTTAACCAAAGGTAGTGCAATCCACTCTAAATAAATGCATACTATTTGGGTTGAAGTAGGGAGAAAACTCCCATTATGAACTAGAACACCTTTCTTCAGGTCCCTGTAAAGGTATACGTCCCTATCTTAGGAATCCTTGTTTTCCTGATCTCTCTATCATGTGATACAGAGGCAGAAAGATCTCAAGTCTAGAATCAAGGCAGAATCTTACACACTTGCATGTAAACACTGAGTGGCAGTGGTATGGTGGAAAAAAGGACTTGGAAGGAGACTACCAAGCCTCTAATGCCATATAATCATCATCAGCATCTGATCTGAGCATCAGCTCATGAAAGCTTGTGCTATACACTAGTATGTATATCTACTTTAGTTAATCTATAAGGTCCAACAATACCCTGCCTTCTATTTGACATTAGTTAACAGGAAGTCACAGTCCTAATAGGCTGATTTGGGCTTAAGATCCCCTGTTCAACCTGCATCCTTTAACCCTCTGCCATAGGTTAGTGGGTTCAGTTGCCCCCCAAATATCAACCCTTTCAAGTTAAACCTAGTTTCCACCCAAATTCCACAGGCCTAATTGATGTTCAGCATTCCTGAAAAGATGACCAATTCCTCTGTTTCAGTCAGAGGATTCTGCAGCCTCTGCTATCTCATTCATGGGTTGATCCCTGAGGAAAGAAGCAGAGTGGAAAATGGGCTGCAGGAGCATACAGCAACATAGTGAAATCTATGCCAATGCTCATCTACTATTCATTGTCATTTGACCTAATATCCAATAAAACCTCAGTCCCAACAAGATTTTATTGCAGATAATCACACCAGGTTATGCAGCCACTTTTTAGAAGAACCAGAAAAATCAGCAGTTTCCTTTCACTGGCCATTATTAAATTTCAGTGTCAGTGCAAGAATTGATGATTTCCCCCACCAATTACATCTGGAAATATTTCATTTTAAAAAGAATGGTTATGGATTTTCATTCAAACTTTTCACACTATTTTACCCATTTTTGAAAGATTAATAAAAAGACAAAGCCTAGAAAACAGCCTTCCTAATCATTATCAAATACAGATTTCTCCATGTGTAGGACCTAGAACAACATACACACTGGTGTTTTATTTTATTTTATGAATCCCATATAGAAAGAATATAGAGAAAACCATTTATAGAGTGAACTGAGCCACAATCCAATAAAAGGCATTTGAATATAATTAAATGCAGGGCAGCGTATGTGGAAACAAAAATACAGGAAGGGAGACTCTCAGAAACTAGTGATTCAGAGGAAGATGTAGAGATTATTTTAGATAACTGCTTCCACATGACCTCCCAGACCAATGCTGTTTGCCCAGATCCGGGCAAAATGATTTAACGGAAATTCTGAGATTATATGAAGGGGAATGTCAAGCACAAGGAAGGAAGTTATCTGGCCTCTGTGCACCTCACTGGTAACTAGGATCATGTGTCCAGTTTTGGTGTCCACACCTCAAGGAGGAGATGGAAAACCTAGAGAGCATGCAACGGAGGACCACAGAGGGGATCCAGAGACTGAAAAACAAGTTTTAGAATGTGATGTTTAAGATACTTGCTCCAAACAGCTTGCCAAAGAGAAGGTAGAGAGGTGACCTGATCACTGTACAGCGATAACAGCATATAGAAACAATTATGATAGGGAAGTTTTTCAATCTTGCTGAAAAAGGCAGAACAAGATCCAAATGCAGGAAGGTGAAGTGAGACAAATGCTGAAGACACACACAACAATTAAACCACTTCAAATATCTTGGAAATGTTTTAAAGGGCCAGCTAGACACATGTGCAAGCCCTCTGAAATGCTCTAAAAAGCATTCCAAAATAGTAACCTGTTTACACAAAGTGCTATTTTGGAGCATCTGGGCAGGGGGAGGGAAGGAGACTGGCATGAGCAGCCTACCTACTGTCTGACTTCTGGGTCCCGCTCCAGTTCTTGGTGTGCTGCTATGTCCCAGCTGGGACCCCCATCACTGCCAGACTCAACCCCACTGCTGCCCACTTGGCAGGCTCCTGATAAATCCTGGGGTCCCCTGCCACCGGGCACTGCAGCCCCAGTCCCCCAGTCAGATTCCCAGTGGCAGGGCCAAGGAGCCCTTTCCACCTCCCTCCCCCTTACTTCCCATCACAGCAGCCTGCTCTAGGACCCCCTGGCTGCTGCCAAAAGAGGCTGCAGTATTCTGAAACATTACAGCCAGAATCAAAGGGACACACATATCCCTTGACTGAAACACTTCACTTTGCTCCCCACTCTCCAGGTGCAGCTTCCACAGGTACCTGGGAATGTAAAAAAGGGGGCATGAAGATGGGGCTCCCAGCTGCACACTAGCCTTTTAACAGTCTGGGGCATAGTTGGGCTGACAGTGCCCCAGATCTTTAAAAAGCAGGTGTGCAGTTGGAAGTCCTGGCTGAACACCTGCCTGCTTTTTTACAGTCCCAGGCACTAAAAGCCTGACATCAGTTCCCCAGTGTTGAGCTCGTGGTGTCCTCATAATGCTTCCGGGGGAAGGGGGCACCTGGCATCCTTTGGAGACAGAGCAGGAAGCAGCTGGGTTTGAAACTTGGAGCTGCCCCCAACCCAATCCCATTGGGCAGGGGTGTCTTTGTCCCAGCCCCAGGGCTGCCTCATGTCAGACTCTGACATTAAGGTGGAGGTCAGGATTTGGCACCAGGCAGCTCTATCCCAATTCAGATCCAGACCTGCCCCCTGTCTGATCTTCAGGCTCTTTTAAGGTGCCAGGCTCTGGCAAATCTGTATCCCTGTGCCAACAATCAGATGATGGCATACCACATGTTCAATTTATGGTGCTGTACAAACCAGCCAAAGATGTTATACTTTTTGGGGGTAATATCTTTGTGGCTGGTTTGTGATTTTATGGTACCATAAACTGCATAAACATGTGGCCAGTTGCTATTTCTGGCACAATCAACACTCTAATCCTGCCAGAAATAGAATATGTGCCTGGGGCCTTAGTCTGTCTATAGCAGGGGATGGGCAAAATGTGACCTGTGGACGGGATGCAGCCCACCAGGCCATTCTATCCAGCCCGCGGGGCCCCTAAAAATGTAAAAAATTTATATTTATCTGCCCCTGGCTGCCTGTCATACGGCCCTCGATGGTTTGCCAAAACTCAGTGAGCGGCCCTCTGCTTGAAATAATTGCCCGCCCCTGATCTACAGGCACTGGGCTCAACATATAGATAGTTGGGTGAAATCTGGCAGTCTATGGGAGTTTAGACTGGATGATCCCTTCTGGTCTGAGACTCTAAGAAACAACAAAACAATTAAAAATAATCCAAATAATTTGAGACAAGGATGACCCATCATCGCCGTGAGAATGTATTCAACTTGTAATGCCTGATAAAATGAATGCTCCATAATACACCAAGGATGAAATTAGTTATGGTAATATTTCTTGAAAACACCTTTTCCTTTATAGCAGAGCCAGGGTTTTTGGAGCATTGAGAGCAATTCTGAAGCTGTGTTTCAATTTGTTAAGCTCTTTGTAACTGTGTATCTGTCTACTTCAGTTCTAAAGGTCAATTTACTGCTGACTGACAATACTGAGAAAAGACGACAGACTCTGCCGAGGCAGAGATATTTCAGCCATACCCAAGTCTTTAACCATTGCTTGGAGTAGAGGCAACCTACTTTGTGTGAGATTAGGAAAGCTTCTAGTTCATGCTCTAAGGGTCCATTGCTTCAAGATTTAAGTTTTGCAAAAATCTGCAGGGGAATGTTATCCTCCTCTGTCAGTTAGGGATAATGTAAGAAAAGATCAGAATTAAAGAAGCTGAAGATCAATATCAATTTCTTTAGCCCATGAATGCCAACTCTGGCTCCCTACACAGGTCTGCCAGGCCCACACAATTATACAGGCTGTTGTTCTAGAGTAGCATGTGGTCAGAATCACTACCAGCAGGCTGCAGCATGACAGCAATCTTTGATCTACTGGCAGTGATGAACTCTTCTTTGCCTTTATAATATCCTTCGCTATGACCTTCAGCTTTATTTATTTTTTTTTGCAAGTGTGCATATGCACTTGTGTGCGCATATGTATGCATACATATGCATGCACAATTCCCTTATATCAGGCTGGTGATCTGATTGACAGCTAGGTGTACTGTATTCCATATAGGGCCAAAACAAACAAAACAAAACTCTCGCAAAGAAGCCAGATGGGGAGTGAAAAAGGAGTTGTGCAGATGAATTTAATGCAGTAAAGAAACAGCTTAAAGTGTCACTTTTCATGCACGTTTTGTTGAGCTGCCAACTTCTTTTGATGTGCATTCTTATAAAGAACATTTTTGTGCACTACGATTTCCCTTGTGACAAAGTGCCTGGCAGCAATCTCCCCTCAAAGAGGCTGGGCAGCAGGATCTCTCTCCCTTGACAGCTCTCCAGAGAGTGCCTTTTGCAATGCTGACATTTCTAGTGTCAGAAATGCAGGTGAGTCACCCAGCACAGGCTGGGGATCAGCTTTTCCAGAAATACTGGGTTATCTGCTACAAGAGGCAAAACTCTTCCTTATGAAGAACTAGCTAGAGAGAAAGAACCTAGGGTACAGATGGTAGCAAAGATAAACTACAAAGCTAGATAAGTTAAATATCTACCATCTTGTGCCTGCAAAACTTCCCTGAGCCATAGGACACGCTGCATTTTCTATTTCTAAACCACAAGTGTAGATGTAAGGAGTGACACCAGGGCTGCACAACTGAGATTTGATTCTGGTTGGTTTTATTTGGAGTATGTAACTCTTGTCCAGGACTTTCCGAGGTTGGACTACCTCCAGTCCACAGACCTGTGTTTTCAGGTTTTTCTCTCCCTAGGCCATTTTCACGGAAGCAGAAAGATAAAGACGGAAAGGCCCTAGGAGCTCATCTGGTCAAAGCCCACTCTGGCTCAAGGCAAGAGCGTTCCTGTCAAAACCTTCCCAAACAAAAGTTTGTCTTACCTGCACTTAAAAACATCTAGTAACAAAGATTAGGCCACTTTTCTAGGTAATCTGTTTTGGGATCTTACTCCAAAGAAGATTCTTGCTAAAGTGCTGACACTCAGCATTCAAGTTGCAGCCCTGTGACTCTGCATGGACTGGCATGTGTCCCTCTTTGCACTGGCTTCTAGTAACCACAAAGCCTTACTCCCTCATTCCCTTCCCAGTCGCTCCATGTTCTTTCCCTCCACTGGCTTTCACTATCATAGACTCATTCAGATCCCCACCCTTCCCCCATTCCCAGCTACCCCTGGGATGATGTGGATCAATTAATTAGACCATGATTTCAATAATAAGGCTACTTAGCAGTAACCACCTCTCACTGTACAAATGAAGAAACTAAGTCATGAAATTGCGCAACATAAATTTTGCATGAAAAATAAATGAAGGAAATGGCATTTTGAGGACTGCAGTGTGTTATGGGGTAGCAACAAAGAAAAGTCATTAGGGCAGAGGTTGTCAACAGGGATATGTGTACCCCTGGGGGTACTTGGACCAGTCCTAGGAGGTACGTGCAGGTGGGTGGGAACAGAGTGCCGCTGCCTCCCAGGAGCAGGTCTGGGGCAGGGCAAAGGCAGTAGCACCCCTCTGCGGGACAGGGAAGCTCACACATGGTGGCTGCTGCCACCACACACCAACCTAGTGAGCTTCTCTGCACCGCACAGGGGCGCCACTGCCCTCACCCCAGCCCAGTGAGCTTCCCTATCCCACCCCAGCCCTGGTCCTGAGAGGCAGTGGCACTCCATCCCCACCTCCCTGCTCCATGTCTGGCCATGCACTACCCCAACCCTGGCATCTGGCTGCACACCACTCCCCCTCCTCCCCCGCCATTCAGTGTCTGGCCACCATAGGCACTTAGACTAAAAAAGGTTGAAAACTACTGCCTTAGAGCAGTAGTTTTCAATTTTCTTTCATTCACAGACTCCTAAAACATTTTGAATGGAGATGCAGGGCCTTTGGAAATTTTAAATGAAGGCATGGATCCCTTTGAATTGTAGATGTGAGTACTTACATACTTTTGACTGATCATACTCATCTTTTGTGGACCCCTTAGACATAGTCTGTGGACCTCCTCTGGGCTAGGGACAGACATTACACATAACCCAGTTTAAGTGATCAGAAACTGGTTTAGACTTGTAACAGAACAGCTGTTCAGTGCATATAAACCAGTTTGAAAATGGCTAAAATTGGTTTGAGATATACCTGGTTGAATGTAATAGGAGACAACTGATTTGGGTCAAACCAGTTTACGAAATGTCTGTCCCAGACCCCTTGCTGGTTTAAGTTAAACCAGACACCCCCAGCTTCCTGGCATGCTCTCTGGGCTGGGTGGGGCTGCTTCACAGCAGGGCTGGCCCCTCCCCTCTGCTCCCTGGCTGGAGCTAAGCACAGACTTGCAGGCACAGCAGGGTCTGCTGGCTTTCCCATGCCCCCTCTCTCCCTTCCTCACCATTCACTGCTTAAGCAGAGATCCCTTCCTCCTCTCTGCCACAGCACAGACCATAGCCAGCATGTGGTATGCTAGCTAATGCTGAGAGGTGTCTGTGTGTGTGTCCCACTTCACTAGGATAGGCAGACTGAACAGTGACCGCTTAGTTCTTTTGGAGCTAACAGAAGCTACTGTTTTACTAATCAGGTGATGAAAACTGTTATCAGCCGCCCCCCACCCCCGCAGCTGGCTTGTTCACCTGTCAGTTTGCCGCAGACAGTATGACAAAAGCAGGGAAGGAGATTGAAAAGCTCTGTATCATCAACAGATGAATGTACTGCACAAACCCCACCTTGCCTCAGAGTGCTAGCCCAGGGCTGAGGTCTGCCAGTACTCCTGCCCCTTGAGCAGCCAGAAGGGAAAAGCCTGGGACAATGCAGGCAAACCTCCCTAATGAGAGAGTCCTGCTGGGGCCTGGCTATGTCCCCCTCATTTCAGCTTCCTGCCGAAAGGAAGGGAGGGCTGCTCTGCTTCTAGCCTGAGACCCCCTGCTTCTAACCTGAGCCACTGCTGGCATGTGCCTGAATTTCCTCAGTCCGGAGAGAATGTCTGTCCAGTTTCAAACCAGTTCAGCCTACCCAGGTTAGACTAAACTGCAAAGATTTAACCAATTCAGCCTCAGGCTTTTTGAATATCTGTCCCTAGACCAGGTGTCTGCAGACCACAGATGGAAAACCACTGCATTAGGTAAAAAAACAAAACAAAACAAAAACCCACCAGACATATTTCCTTCTTCCAACAATCCAGGTGGTGTGTAAATCCCAGGTGGTGAATCCAGCTATACATAGCTCTCCCAGGAAGGAAACCACTGGATAGACCTCCCAAACCATCCCCATTTACTTTGCCATGCAATCACAAATAGGGTGCAATGTTTGCTACAGCCTTCCATGATAGCAGCTGGTTGTGTCACCAGATATCCTTGGTTTTTTTACTAGAGAGTTTCAGAATGGATAGGAATATTGTCTTGATCCCACCGCACAATTAATTTTTTCAAGCAAGCTGTTGGCTACTGACAAATGATGAGAACTGCTGGACATAATTTTCCTAGGGAGCATTATCCCCATTCCGTCAATGTTAAAACATTGGTTAGAAAGCCCTTTCTCTGGCCCAGTTCTCTCCTTCCTCTCCACAAGGCAGGAACACAGCTCTATTCACACATGACATCACCAATCCAAGAACCTGTGATAGATATGATGGGTATGTCTATGCCATATTGAAGCAACCACTCTGTGATCTCTACACCCTCAAGTGTCTGTAGCATAACCATTTTAGTACAGCACTGAGCATACGTGCACACACTCAATGCCTTGGATATGCTTACTGGCACAGTGATCGATAGCAGCATGATATGGCTATTCTATACCTGTTTAAGGTATAGCATGGGGAATTGGTGGACTGTACTTCACTGAAGTGCTTCCTAGCATGGTCCAATAGGTAGGCTTTCACGCTGATGGAAGGAATTTACCAACAAGTTAAAATAATTAGTGTTGTGATCAGTCACTTTGACTGGGCTTTTATATAAGCTTTAACAGCTGTGAAAGAAAACAAGAGAAGGTGATAAAACAGTTTTCTTTATTCCACTCAGCTTGAGAAAAGGCAACCAACTGATACAGATTACAGAGATGCAAGTCTCTCAGATCAGCTTGCCTTTGGGTAATACAAAACCAACAACAATATTGTCCTTTTTCATTCCCCAATACACCTCTCATAAAAAAATTCAGGCATACCAAAAAGGGTATGTGAGAAAGGAGACTGAGTGATGCTGATGCTGCTCTACCACAACTGCTCATGATGATTAATGATAACTAAGGCAAGGAACAGCACACAAAATGACAGTCACTTGGAGTTCTCAAGTGAAGATATGGACCCATTTTTTTGCAGCCCAGAAAGACACAAAGCACTGAAATCCCAAGGCATCAGAATGAGCAAATTGCTGAGGGATCCAGGAAGACTAACGTACCCTATATACCCCTTTCCCAGTAAAACTGGTGAATTTATAGGTGACTGATTATTTGATGGTTCATGAAGTCAGTTTGTAGCTGAAGGGATCAGACCCCACAAAAGAGTTATCAGTACTGACACAGACATTTCAAGATGTCCTATTTGATTTCTCTGTTGTCTTCTTCAAAAATTGCGTTTTACTTGTGTCAGCAGACAAATCAGAGTATTTATACCTGCCTACATCAATGGAATATGGACAAACAGGTGAAACAGTATGTACCATTCTGCCTAGGTTCTGAAGGGAAGTAAGGAAAAAAGAGTAAGGGAAAGACATATTTAAGGGAAGAGCTAATTAGGGCTCCAATCCAGCTAAATACTGAAGGACTTGGCTAAATTTAAACTCTTACTTCAATCGCATAACTTCAGTGGGATTTAAGCACATGTTCAAATCATTTGCTGGTTTAGGGCCTACTGCTAAGTTGTGAAAATGAAATGCGACTTAAGTTAACTATCACTGTATGGACATTACATTATTTTATTATATTATATATTATCTGTATGACAGGATAATAGAGATGGCTGAAAAACAGGAATGCAATGGCAATTAATGAGTAGAAAACTTTTACTTTTTTAGTGATGATAGTTAATGTGGAGATTTTAAAGGCTTGGTCCAGCTTTGATCTAGATACGGCATGCCCAAAATGCTCTTAGAAACAAATTCAGTGTGAAGATTTCATTCAGGAAAATATAAATGAAGAATAACCTAATAAAGCACAAGGCTGGCTGTTCTTCAAAATTCTAATATTCTTACCTGCCAATATTTTAAAATTCTACTCACGATAAGTGACCTTTCAGTTGACTTCATTACTCTGAAGTGATACACTGTGCCAATATGAAGTCATTTTAATTACCTATGGGTAATTATTGTATAAGGGTGTTCCATTCAATAGGATTTGCATGTCTACATCCAGTGACAGTATTTAGCTTTGCACATTGCTGAATTCTTTTTTTTTCAAATGTATTACCTCTTATATTGGACAATATACATGGACCGAAGAGGCTGCAACCTTCTGCCCCTCTCTTCATAGGTTTATTTGTAATAGCTGAAAATGGGCAAAAGATCATCAATTGTGGAATCAGAAAATTATCACATCCTACATGTGAATCAAATCAGGGCTCTTTAGAGCCTGTCTAGACAGGACTCATTTCTCCCTGTCATCTCACCACTTCCCCAGCTTCAGGAAATCTCTCCCCTTCTGCCTTTCCTGACACCTTTAAACTGCTCATCCCCACGTTTTAACCTCTTTTCTAATTATGCATGTCCTCCCTGCCAAACTTAACAACATCTCTCTCTTTTCTTTTACCGATTTTTCTCTCCCTCCTGAGGCCTTCAGCCTCATCTCCTCTAATTCCCCGCTTATTGACATGTTCAGATAGAAAAAAAGAACCTTCCCTGCTCTCACTTGTCACTCCTGCTCTGTTCCCCTTTGAACCCTGAGCAGAGCCTCTCTCTTACTCCAACCCCCACCCCCACAAGATAATAATGCCCAAATCAGGGAAACTGAAAACATTACCACTTGGACCCAATATTTTGCTGCTGTTCAGTGACTCCCCTGACACACCCATGACTTCTAGTGAGACATGAAAATGTGGCTGCACCAAGAAAAGTCAGGAGACACAAATCTGAACAACTAAACAAAGAGACTTGTGCTTCTTGGGCTAAGGACAAACATTCAAAAAGCCTGAGCCTGAATTAATTCAATTTTTGCAGGTTAGTCTAACCTGCCTAGGCTGAAACAGTTTGTAATGGCACAGACATCCCCTCTGGACTGAAAAAAATGCAGACACATGCCTGCAGTGGCTCAGGCTAGAAGCCGGGGGGGCACTAGAACAGCCTTTCCTCAGTGCTGAGCTGTGGCTACGCCCCAGCAGAATGCTCCAATTAGGGAGGTGTTCTCCACTTCCCCTCACTAGTCAGTGAGGGAGCTAGCAGGGATTTACACAGCACTTATCACCCCATCAGCAAAACAAAAGGATCCCTCATTAGTTCCAGCTATTCTTAAACAACTTTTTCCAAGGAAGGAACAGAGGGACATTGCCAGCTACCTGTTGATTAGCTCCATAGAGCCCTAAGCCGCTGTCCTGTCTGCCTTTGTCCCGTCTTCCACAGCATGGAAGTAGCCACCATGTGGTATGCTAGCTAATGCTGAAACATCTCTGTGTACAGCAGATGGAAGCAGGGATCCCTACTTGAGCAGGGAGTGGTGATTAGGGGGTGGGGGAGAGGAGCAGGAGGAAGCCAGCCAGATGCCCTGGATATGCAGTCTTTGCCAGAGCTGCAGCCAGGGAGCAGAGGGGACCAAAGCATCTGGGATGCTGGGGGGCTCTGATTTAACTCAAACCAGGAAGGGGTTTGGGACAGACATTCAATAAACCATTTTGATGCAAAGCAGTTAAGTCTGATACTACATTCAACCAGGTTTATCTCAAACCGGTTTTAGCCATTTTCAAACTGGTTTATGTGCACCAAACATCTGCTCTGTTACAGGTTTAAATTGGTTTCTGATCACTTAAACTGGGTTATGTGTAATGTCTGTCCCTAGCCAAGACGTCTCCTGTTGTGCTTATGGCAACCTCTCACAGGGCTGGGGGAGGAAGGGAACTTTGTAGTGGACAGCCAAAAAAGCCAGACCATAGAGATAAGCACCAGGAGTTAATTCATTCCATACTGATTCTTTGCTTGCCTGTAAACACCACTTCCTTGTATGGGTTGTTCTGCATTAGAGTTGAAACTGTGCAATATATTGGTCATTAGAAGCTGAGTGGAATTTTATAGCCACAATTTGAACTCAATTCTACCCTCCTCAAAAAAGATTCTCTGCTTAATAAATTAAATTTCAAGGAAAAAGAAAAAACTAGCTCATTGCCCTCTCTCTTCTTCTTTCTCTATCAAACACATTACACAGAAAATAACTTTTTGCCCTATAATCAATAACCATCAGGTTCAGAACCTCAACTTCAAACAAGTGGCTGAAAATAATCTTGAGATTGATGATGCACAGCAACGCTTTACTAGTTTCTCTGGATTTTAGAGGTTAGGTGTTTGCACGAATTACTAATACACTGACTTGCTGATCCAGATCAACCAGGCTTTCAACACATTGACTTGATAACCCCCATAAAACACAAGTATTCCTGAAAACTGCTGATCCACACTAATGCACTTCATGGCATAGTCCAATAAAAATTCTAATGCACAAAAACTGCTGAAACAGTCCCATTAAAACAGGACTTTTTCACCATGGAGATGCCTTGGTTATCTTTCCTGCAAACAGGTCTTTCAGAACAGGTTGGTCTCTAGTGCCTTGAGAGAGGAAATTTGTTGTGTGTTCCTAGGCAAGGCCAGAGAACCTCAGAAAGGGTGTCATCCTTCTTGCTTGGAGTCTTGATGAAAGGTAGAAAGTCAAACACCTCATAGTCTAATTCAGAAAAAAGGTAACAAGGATAGTGCATGCTAAAGTAACTATGCTCTGGGACGAAAACAACTCTTTACCATTTTTTCACATTACTTTCAGTTTCTCTCTCAGAATATGTGGGTATATTTGCAAAGGGCATGTTCTTCGGGGACAATGTTACCTAAGGCATACAATATAGTGAGCAGAAGGAGATATTTTAACAACCGCTAAGGATCCTGCACCAGCCAAAGGCATTCTATAACATGAACGTAGGTCTTACAGTATTGCCATTGTGCAGCCCCACCAATGTTGAATAATAGGGCTTTAGGGAATGCGGCCAAAAAAAGAATACAACTTCTGTTGTTGAAGGGGCACAAAGCAGGGGAGAAATGGTTCATTCTGAACTGGATAAGCTTTTCAAGTGCCTAAAGCCATCCATTTAGATAATGTATGATTTGGAATGGGCAATTCCAGTGTTACCACCACATTCCAAAGGGACCATTTATTTATCACCTTGAAAGGTGATGCTGAAGCCAAATGCAGCTGTTAGTGCCCTTGTTCTGTCTAATGGTACAGTTTGTCATTGATAGATGTATAAGGTCCTGTGTAGACAGTCTTGCTGTTAATACATTAGTTCAAATAAATAAATAAATACATTCCAGAGTTAACCAAAGGGAGGCAAAATTGCTGCCAAAAAGTGACAGGCTAAGCTGTGTAAACAGGGTACAATTAATAAGGTTCACAAAGACAGCATCTACTTTAAGGACTATTTGTCTTCTTAATCAAAATCAGCATTAGTGAAGATGGACGTCTGAAGTAAGTGGATTTTAAATGCCCTTTTGGGGCTCCATAAGGAACCCCATTGCTAATCTTAAATAATGACATGAAATCAGTTTAAAAATAAACCCTCTGGCCCTGGTTTTAAGTATATTCACAGAATTGAATGGTGAGACACTCTGTAAGAGGGAAATAGCATAAACGACTACAAAATATTCTCTTAAAGTAAACTTTTGTAACTGCACAAGCAAGCTCAAAATCACATGACACAATAATATGAGGGGGAAGGATTTTGGGGGGTGATATCTTTTATTGGACCAACTGTATAACTGAGATAAAATTAGACAAGCTTTCAACTGCAAAGCGTTCTTCTTCAGGTCCAATAAAAGTTACCACACAAAATTCCTTGCCTCTCACATAATTCCTGGACTATCCTGGCTACAACTTCACTCTAACACTACCACAACAGCACAATGTAAGCCATGACTTGAGCAACCATATAAATTCCATACAAAACATTTGAGGAATGTTGTGGTTACAAGGTGAAGCCCTTGAAGGCAAGAACATGAAAAAGTGAAACTCGCCTGTACTAGGCTGAAATGGTCCTGTCGTGCATATACACTGCAGTAGACTTTTATGAAATGACTAGGTGCTATGCTTCCTGCAGGACGTCTCCCTCGTACAGTGCAGCAGATAAATGAAGGAACTTGTTACACGAAACACTGAGCTGCACGGACATTAGTGCTAGCTCAAGTTCGAGCAGTCACATATTCAGGCCAGCAGGGGAAGACTGAAAGGTAAGAATCCCTCCCATTCCCACTCCAGGCTTCCATCCTGTCCCATAGGGCTCCCCCTTCTCCCTTGAGTTTCCCCCTTTCCCTGTCTCTGCCCCTGGGTTCCCTCCCACCCATTTCCCTCTCTCCCTGCTTACTTGTGGCTGCCTGTGCTATCTGTCTTGTGGGAGTAGGCAGGAAAGAGTTAACTTTCCTGCTGGCTGCCAAGCTACTGGTCTTCTCTGGGCTGAGCCTGCCCAGACAGCAGCAGTGGCGGGGGTGGCTGAGCAGGCAGGCTAATCCCTCCCTTCCTGCTCCCCCAGGACAGACAGCACAGGCACAAGTAAGTGGTGGGGGGATCAGAGGGAAGGGAAATGAACAAATATCTACGGTCCCAGGGAGGGTCGGGGGGGGCAATGGGTCTGATTCAGGCCAGTGGGGGAGGGGGTGCACAGGGTTTTATGTTAAGGTGTAGCCTACAGTGACTATACCTGAGTGTACCCTGGTATGGCATAACTTTGAGCTGCATAACAACTTCTCAAAACCAGAGGGGCATTGATATATTGGTTCATATCGGAATGGTACCAATAATAGGAAAATGGACATTATCAGCAACTGGCTTTTTTTGACCGGTGTACCCGATAATGTCACCAATAAGTGCCACGTGCATGCACACAGCCGCAGCACACACACAGCCAGGAATGCAGCCTGGCAGCTTGGAGAGCAGCGTTCAGCTGGTAAGTCTGCAGGGGGGTGGAAGTGGTGCGGGGCAGGGGGCAGATTGAGGCCCCCACAGTGAGGGTGGGAGTGGGGCTGGGGCTGGAGCCAGCACTGCCCAGCCAGGGCAGGGTGTAGGAGGGAGCTGTGGGCAGTTCATCTGGAGGGCACGGGGGGGAACAGGAAGGGGATGGGGTGTGTTTGACCCCAAGATTTGTGCACTATGTGAGGACAGGCTGCTTGTTGCAGGCTAAGGGCCAAGGGCTGGGGGCTGTGCCAGCCTCTTCCTGGTGGAGACGCTGCACCAGGGTTGTGCTCCCTGGTGGGGTGAGGTGGGCAGTGATGGCACTGGGAGAGAGGGCGACAGGGTGACTACAGTGAATTTTAGGGTGGCTGTAGCGCACCCTGTAGCTCCCTTCCCAGCACTGCTGCTGTCTGCCCCATCTCCACCTGCCCGGAGCACAGCCCCCACCCAACCCCACCCACTGGCTTTGAGCCCACCCTCACACCGTGTACAAATCTGGGTGTCTGCCCTAGTCCCACTTGCTCCCTCACCATGGGGGTTTCTATCTTCCCCCCATGACCCTTCCCTCCTCCTATGCCCCTTCTTCCCACAGACTTACTTACCAGATGCTGCTCTCTGAGCTGCCAGGCTACGTATCAGCTATTGAATCAGTATTGGCCAATACAGCTCGTTAATATTTGGCCATTGGTATCGGCCAAAAAAATCTTTACTGGTGCATCCCTATTTGAAACTAGTCTCAAGTGTTAACTTGAGGATAGTCCAGGTATTACGAGCTCCAACAGCTGCCCAAAATTACCATGTAACAAGGCCCTAAGCTGTGTAAACCAGGCAGTTGATTAATATTTCTATTAATCATCACTGTTTAATACATAACCTTTGATATTATTTATTTCCCCACTATTCAACCCTTACTCTGTAGAAAACATTTAGGATTCTATATGGCTCTCATCTTTGTCATAATTTGAGCACTTCATACATCTTGGTGAGTTTGTACTCAGCATCCTTGCAAAGTGGGGAGGTATTATCATCTCTAAAGTACAGGCAAAGCAGTGGGCAAAATCTTTACTGCCCTCCCTTTACTGCCCTAGTGCTAACACATGCAAAAATACACAATCTGACTAACAGCATTAGCACACTGAAAATCCATAGTTTATTATTTAACACTTCTGTACTTAATTCAGGCTTTAAATTAGTAAATCACCAATGCACAGATATCATACAAATATAAACAAACTAAATGTATGAAACACTAATCGAAGGCCCTGGTTATAAATCACTAGCATACTGACTCTTAAAATGTAGATCCACATAACACTGTAAATTTCATATTTATTCCCCAAAACAAGCCTATTCAGTTTTATGAAAATGTTGGCATACAGCATATTTACTACAAAATGGGCAAAATCCAGCTGAGAACACATTGATGGCTTATGAAGACTGTGTGCCCACATGTTACATAGGCAATGATGCCACAAAACTGCCTTCATTACCCCAAAACAAGCTATGTGCTATTACTCAGCAAAGTAATAATCGTTATAAGACATTTACAACTGGACACAAGCTGAGACTCCAGCTCCCCTCCCCTGTCTCCAGCATTATCTGGAATGTGTGGGAAGCAGAGAGAAGAAAACAAACTGAAAAATGAAATAACAAAACACAGAGTAATCCTCATGTTTAAAAAAAGCAGTTGAAAAGTATTTAGAATTTGGATTCAACTGATAATGTAGATTAAGGGTGCTTCCACTGTTATGAAGAAAAGCAGCATATAAAAATAATCTCATGTTTTACATTCTTGAGCTTTAGAGACTGATTATTTTTAATTATTTCTCATAAACATTATTTTCTTACTTTAAGAAATATGTTTATTTATTTATTATATAAATATTTATTTAATAATTTATTTTAAGAAATATGTTACCTTGGATTAATTCTTAAATAAAAGTTATAAAATAGTGAGATGATGCCTCTTAGAAACAGCAACTACTGCTAGTAAATAGGAGAAGCAATATATATCTGTAACTAAAGTAAACCTGTATAGCTTTGTCTTTATTTCTAATGAACAACCTTGGTTTTCCCTGGAAACTGAATGCTATAGCCAAAGGATGATAAAAACATGACTTTTGCCAAAGCAGTATAATCATTAGGGCTATGCAAAGCTTGAGGTGCTGATTCGATTCGGAGGTGATTCAGCCCAATTCAGCGCCTGAATCTCCGAATCCAAATTGAATCAGGAGACCAATAAAAGGTCTGAATTGATTCAAAGCTCTCTGAATCAATTCGAAAAAGATTCGGAGAGCTTCAGAGATTTGGCCAGTCCCAGTTTGCTACCACAGGAAGCTGGATATGGACTCCATGCTAGTAAGTAGGGGGTGGGGGCAGGGGGGCTGGAGGTGAG
>NW_017728947.1:1051024-1119881 GCF_001723895.1 Crocodylus porosus | reverse complement strand
TCCTATTCACCAGATGCTGCCAGGGGGGAGGGGGGAGCAAGCCTCACTGCCCCCTACATTCCCCCACGCTGTGTGGGGGGCTCTTCCATGAGCCCCCATCCCCGACCTGCTCTGTCAGCCCCCACCATGGCTGCTCTGCCCATCCCAGCTGCTGGTTCTTTAAAAAACTCACTCACTGGCTGCTGCAGCAGCCTTGCGGCTTCTGCGGACTCATGGCAGAGCCCCCCACACTGCGTGGGGCAGCAGGAGGCAGCGGAGATTGCCCCCCCGCCTAGCAGCAGCCAGTGAGTGCCAGGCTTTTTTATTTAAAGAAACTGGGACTGGGCAGGGCAGTCACTGACAGGGCTGAGAGAGCAGGCAGGGGATGGGACCTGTCCAGTTCAGATATTTGGCTGATTCGGCTGCAGCCAAATCTCCAAATCAGATTCAACCGAATCGATTCAGGACAGTGAGTCTAATCATGGAATCGAATTACTGTTCCCCGAATCAGCCAAATCCAAATCTGAAGTGAACACTAGCCACTTTGCACAGACCTAATAATCATGATATTGCATCTCTTTCAGCGGAATAACAATAAAAATCTTCCATTTAAATTTATGCAGCATTTACATTGGCATGCTGAGGACGCAATCACTTAGGGTGCCTATACACCTGCTCAGGAATGAGAAGGGCTCGTTTTATTAGAGTGGTTCCCCAATGGCCACTCTAATTAAAACAGCTCACTGTCATGTGTATTAAGACCCCTCCCCACCCACACAGACACATTTTAAAATGACCACAAGGGCACTTTAACTAAAGCTTAGTCAATGAACTTTCGTTAAAGTGCCCCCACGGCCATTTTAAAATACAGGGGAGCTTAACACATACAACAGCAAGGCAACCAGTTCACATTCTAATTAAAACACAGAGCAGACTTGATTAATCATTTGCATTCTAATTAGAACACAAACAAGCACGTCTATAGGCAGCTTTAGACTGCTGACAGACATTCAATTAAACACATAATAGGATCTGATCCATGATCCCAATAATTGCACCTCCTGCCATGTCATATATGCATGGCAGGAGGTGTTACTGTGGGCTCATAGATCAAATGCAGATTGCCGGTACAAAGAAAGTGCAGAATCATGATCCTAGGCTCCCCCTATACTGGCAAATGGTGCTTCCACAGCTGGGAGTGCTGGTCAGCTGACTGGGGTGCTCAGCCATGGAGGCACATGGAGTCCTGGGCTCTGATGCATTTCCAGCCGCATCAGAGCCAAGGTCCAAGCGCTCCAGGGGCTAAGAGCCCCCATCAGCTGACTGGTGCTCCCAGTCATGGGAACTGCCAGTCATGGGAGTCTTGAAGGAGCCAAGGGGCTCCACGTACTCCCATGGCCCCTATCAGCTGATGGGCACTCCCAGCCTCAGGAGGTAGCTGAGTCCTTTGAGGCTCCAGTGCTGACCATACAGTCAATTTATGGTGATATGGAAACCAACCACAAAGTTATTATATGTTTCTTGTGTAATAATTTTGTGGTTTATTCTGTTTTATCCTGCCATTAATTGAATGAACATGTGGCTGGGTTAGTATTTTAAGATGCGATTAATTGGTTAAATGTAATGTCTGCCAGGGGCCTTAAAAATCGATCTAGGACTTCTCTGTCCATTTACAATAGAGTTTCTAACAGCCATTTAACTATGGATTCTCCCCACAATACATCCCAGCTATGATTTACTTTCCCTGTGATATTGTTCTTACCACCTCATGGATACCGTTTTATAAATATTCCTGCCCCACAAGCCTGCTTTAGTCAGTCTGGTGTTTCAATACAAATTCCATTAGAAGCATTAGAAATAATGCTATGCAACCTTCTGTGAGCCAAAGCAGAGAACGGGGAGTAGAGGTTTACACAGCATTTAAGTGACCCAGCATCATCTACAGTACCATCTGTAAACCTTTGATTCTGTTTGTGCTACCTCTTACGCATCTGTTATGTTACATCCTCAATTCATGGAAAAAGAATCCACTCCTTTGCAGAGGAGCCAACACAAGATTTATAAACCATCAAATCCCAGATAATATCTGTTTTGAGGACTTGTTAACCCGCTTCACAGAAATGAATTCAGTTGAATTCAAAGGAACCATATAGAAGATTCTGATGTTAATGGGAATTTTTTTTTCCTTGACAGTCAAGCAGCATTTGTGAGGATGGATTCTAGGTCATTTCTTTATTGTTTTGATAAGTACCATAGCTGAAAGAGCTTGCCTCTACCCCCTTTCGTTTTTTAGACCAACATAGCTACACTATCAAGTTGGTCTAATAAAAGATATCGCCTCTACCGCATTGACTGGTATAGCTGAAAACTGTTACTCCCAAGCAAGGCTGCAGCCCAGAGAGGCTCTCAGGATTCTGCTAGAAAGATAAACATGGCTCCAAGCCCTACTCTTGATGAATCGTGTGAACTTATAACTTTGTGCTACTAAAAGGCTCCCACAAATACTATCTCCTTTCCTTAACATGTATATTCTACTGGCTCTTTCATATGAAAAGAATTTTATAAGAAAAAAACCCACTGGAGCTGAATTTTAAGAACGAATACTAATATAACAAAAGCTAAAATCCCTAATGAAACATACCACTGTATAAGCCAGATCCCTTGGAGATGAGTGAAGCCTAAGACTCTCAGAAGACCAGAAGGAGAACAGGAGAAAGACAAAGTTATTGGAATGCAACGCTTGGGAGAGGGAAAGAACCAGAGAGAATGTAGTTCTATGCATGGATAAAGTAAGCGGGAAGGTAGTAAGAACATTAATTTGTTTCTTAATAGTTATGATTGTCCTTTCCCTAGCTTAGAGCTTTGGTATCTAAGGGCTTTGTCACATGCTACACTTAGAATGTGTTAACTACACATAAAATGCAAGTGTCTGCTCATTCAAGGAGTAAAACGTGCTAAGTGCAATTGTATTGTGATAAACATGATCATACTGTAGGAAAGTTAGGACTTTTTGGGAAGGAAGCATCTCCAATCTGTATTAAGTAATAAGTGTTCAGCCATCATTTAATTTAGGGTTACCATATTTCCAGTATCAAAAAAGAGGACACCTATAAGGGGGAGTGTTATATGACTGGGGGGCAGTGATATGCCCATGCCCTGCCTCTGCCCCTCACTCCTAAGCCCTTGCCCCCCCCAGACCTGCCAGTGTCCCTCACTCCTGACCTGCAGCCCGCTGCTCTCCAGCTGTGCTGGTGCCCCTCATTCCCAATCCACAGCCCCCTGCCCCCCCACCCCCAGCCCTGCTGCCCATGCAGCTCCCGCATGCATGCTTGCCTGCACTCACACACGCACACACACGCGCACACACACACACTCTCTGTCTCTTTACCTGGGAGTTTGCTGGGGCCTGCACATGAAGCATATGACCCCTGATAGCCAATCATCTTGCCCACTACTCCCAGCCTCAAGAAGCCAGCCCAGAAAAGCAGAGGCAGAGCAAAAACCTGGATATTCGCTCACATTTTGAAAACCCGCCCAGACATGAAGACAGGGGACCAGAAAAAAGGACATGTCCAGGAAAACCTGGACATATGGTCACCCTATTTAATTGCTCCATGGAGACAATGTCGGTTGCTGGTCCCAACCTAGCTTGGTGTTTGTTGCCACAGCCCTGGCATCGCTCTAGTGTCTTGAACTGGCTCTGGTGCAGTGCTAGAGCTGGGACCAAAAATCAACTGATTGTTGGCCCCAACCCCTGCATAGGACTAATTCCATGCAGCCTAGAACTGATTCTATGCAGTCTTCCACTGTATCACACATTACACTTAGAAACAGTTGTAAACAGTATGTGCAACTGCTTAGAACACATTCTAACTTTTAATATGATGCGGTAATGCTGCCTGTAATCTACATAAAATGTGCGCTAAGTGTCCTGTGTAAAAGCCCCTAAACACCATTAGCACAAATCCATTATGAATGGTGCGCTTTGGTTGGAATGTTGCCTTTTCACTCCAGACTGACTGCCCATGCCATCTACTAGAACTTCAGCCTGCCAAGTGCTAAGCAAATGTCCCTGGGAACAAAGAACTTATAAAGGCCAAAATGCTAGCTTTTTCTCAAAAAGCAAAATGATATTTAGCATCAGATACTGAGAGAGGCATGCAGAAGGATAAGTAACAACTTTAACTTAAAACCCATCCAGCTTAATTAAGCTATGTCTGCACTAGCAGGCTGACTCTCAAGATAACTGGCATCAATAATGTCTCTAGAAGAACCAAGAAAAAGCAGAAAGAATCAGGATGTAGTCCAGGTCTGGGTATCTAAGAGTTTCCATGCCAACTCCAAATCAAAATCAAGACTACTCTGAACTCGATTATTGGATCCAATGCACTGATGCTGCTGCACTGTGTGTTCACTAAGAAGCAGACCTTCAAGCAATTCTTGATGTCTTTACCAAGGCATACAAGAAAATGGGACTGATACTTAACATTCAGAAGACTATGGTCCTCCACCAACAAGCTCCGAATGAATAGTCCGCAGCTCCAGTAATCCAGATCCATGGTGAGACTCTGGAGAACACTGAATATTTCCTATACTTTAGAAGCCATCTCTCACATAAGGTTGACACCAGTGAAGAACTCTAACGTCGCTTCAAATATATAAGCACAGCCTTTGGATGCCTGAAGAAATGGGCGCTCGAAGCTTGCGACAAGAGATCTGAAACCAAGCTCATGGTTTATCAAGCAGTCATCATGATCTCCACCTTGCTGTACAGAGCTCAGACACAGACAAAATACAGGAGACATCTAAAATTGTTGGAGAATACCATCAATCCCGCCCACAGAAGATCACCTGAACCCAGCAGAAAGACAGATGCATCAGCATTAGTGTCCTCTTAAAAGCAAACACCATGAGTATTGAGACAATGAGCATCTAGCATCAACTTCATTAGGCTGGGCATGTCATCCAGTTGTCTGACTCCAGGCTCCCAAAGAAAGTTTTATTCTCCCAGCTCAGCCAAGGCATACGCTCAAGAGGAGGGCAGGAAAAGTGCTTCAGGAACGTCCTAAAGGCTAACTTACAAAAATGCAACATTGATGTCAAGTTGGAGATTATTTCCCAGGACCACCTGAAATGGAGGAAGAGTCAGCTGCAGGGATCTCAGTATTTTGAAACCTCACAACGACAACAGGAGATGGAAAAGTGGCAGCAGCAGAAACAGTATGTTGCAGAGCAAATCAGGAATCAAGTGCCACCCACACCACATGGAAACACATGCCCAAGCTGCAGTAGAGTCTGTCGATCCCAGATAGGCCACATCAGCTATCATCAGACACATGAATAAGACAACCACAGAATACAACCATCCTTGACTGCGAAGGATTGCCAAAGAACCCAGGGCATATGGACACATTTTAACTGCTTTAAAAGGAAAGAAGGAGCTGCTGCCTGGGAGCTTGCATTAACTCTTACAATCTAATCAGTTACATGTTTGTGATTCTTGTAGGGCGCATCTACACATAGCCATATGGCAATGTTGGTACGGCATTGTGCTTTAGTACTTCCTTCTGAAAGTAGTAAAGCACACCACAGTAACTGCCTGTACTGAGCCATGCGTGTGGCGCAGGGTTAGCTTTGCTGCTACGTCACTGTAGAAGTGCACTAGAATAGGGGAGTGACATAGTTGATGATCACATGTGGATCCACGAGACTGCTACATCACCATGCGCTGTATGGCTATGCAGCGCATCACTACATCACTGTAGGGCAACAAGTAGATGCACCTATACTGACATTAGTGAATTAAACTGCTCCAACTTCAGCCTTCAATGAAACAGAGTTAAAGTTGCAGAAGTTTTGCTACAACAATCATGCAGATAAAGCAGTTACACTTATATTAGTATCCTTTTACTATTGATACAATTGTAATAGCTGTCTATGTATTGAGATAGTAATATTAGTCCTTCATTTTAAAAGCATTAACATCATATATTGTACTTTATCACATACAATATCCCCTGCAAATAAAACTCACTTGTTTTCGGAAGGTGGAATGTAGAAAAAGAGATTTTTCCACTCCTAGCTGACTGTACAACATCCTGCTGGGTGTGGCAGGAAGTTCCTGCTCCCTCTCTCAGACTGTCTCCTGGGATTGCAAACCTCCTGGACACTCGGTGTTCCTAGGAGGACATACTATGTGTCATGCAAAGTTATGTCCCAGACCTCTGCAAGGGTAGGAGCAAGACTGTTAGGTCTTTACTGTAAGTAGTTCTTTAGGTAAGTTCCTGTAAATAAAGTCTTGTTTCTGCATCACAAGCCTCAACAAGATGTTCCCTGCATCTCACTTCCTACTGCAGATACAAGCTACAGTGCTAGGCCAATAGCTATGGCTGTGAGAGGTAACATGGGGCTCTATCCCTTCAGCTTGCTAAGTCAGACAAAAGGGGCAACCATCTTGGCAACTGCATTACATACACATTGTCTCCAGTTGTGCTTCTTTTCCAGTGAAGGAAGCAATTTCCTCACCTAATATACACCCCAATTCTGGGGTCTGGTTCTGGCGGAAAAGGTGCTTGTTGTATGCAAAAATTACAATACTTTTAAGTGTGTGTGTGTGTGAGAGAGAGAAACACCATTGTTTCGTTTCAATGTCTGTTTTGCTGTTTCAAAGAGACATTGTTTCGATTCATCATTTCATTTCATTTTGAAGCACTGTCCCATTTTGTTGCATCAAAACTACTTCACTATTTTGACGCATTTTGACGCTTTGCCCATAGGCTATAACGGGGAATCATGAAAATGCTTAAAACTTTTTTGCCTGATTTGGATAGAAATTGCAAGTATGGTAGCACATCCTGAGGGCGTGAAGCCTGCCAAGTTTCAAGGAGATAGGCACAGCGGTTTCTGGGAAACTGAACCTCAGACTCTTCAAAACAACTCCTGACACTTGCTGGCAGCAGCAGCCTCCTCTCATCCAGGCACAGATCTGGAGGCCCGCACCCCCAGAAGGAGTCTGACACAGCCTGGCAGCCCTCCTGGGGGTGTGAGCCCCTGAATCTGTGCCATGGATAAGAGAAGGCAGCCTCTGCCACCTGGGACCAGCACTGGGCGTGGGCTGCACCCAGCACCAAAGGAAATTGCTACTGTTGCCTGTCTCTGTCTTCTTGAAACTTGGCAGACTTCATGGCCTCACCAGGGGCCACCACCCATTCAGTTTTCACCCCCCTGTGGTGTCATACGTACACATGACATGAGTTTTGCTTTCAGGAATTTGGGGTGCAGTTCCCCCCAATCCCCTGCACTGATCATCTTGAAACTTGGCAGGCTTCATGCTCTCAGCAGGGGCTACCATCCCTGGACGTTTCATTGAAATCAGACAAAAAAACCCAAAGTTATAGATATTTTATTGATACTCCATTATACCCTATAGCCAGATCTCCGAAGCGGCTCCAAAGCTTTTCTGAATTGCTTCGGAAAGCCTAAAGAAGCCAACACTTTGATCTGGACATGATGCTTTGGATGCCAAAATGTCTGAAGCTTCTCCAGATCTGAAACACGGTCCGAAGCCTTGCACAGCCCTAGCATTCAGCCTATGCACTGAAGGAGGCAGATACCCTGCCGAGAAGATAACGTGTAATCATGTCATTAAAGACTTTACTGAATTGATACATATATATATGGAAGCCAAAACACTGTTGTAAAGACAACATTAATTCTGGAATTTCCTATCTTTTGAGTGCTTGAATTTACTACTTTAATATACCTTTCATGTGTGTGTAAATGATATATCAAGATTTGCATTATTCATGTAGAGCTTTATTATGCTAATTAGAGGATTTTTTGGTCTAATATTATGCTGTTGGGCATCACCTAAAAATCTGCATGTCAGTAGTGTTCTGGATCTCATCACATCTGAAAAACTAACTGAACATAGGAAGGATGGCCTGGTGATTTCAACACTAGCTGGAGACTCTGGAGATCTCAGGTCTCTTCCTTACATGCACAGAATTTGAAAGCATGTGTCAAACTCATCTGGCAGTGTCTGGTGCCTGATTCCTCCAGAGTGCTGGCCAATAGCCACGTGCACTCAGACACTCAGTATTTTTACACCTAGAGCTGCTATGAAAGACAACTGCAGAAAGCTATTATAAAAGCAGGAAGTGTGAAACAATAAAAATGTCACATCCTGTAATTGTCTTTTATACATTTGCTTAAAAAAAATACAGTAGACTCACTGATGCTAGCTTTCAGAAGGGACTTAAAGAGCATTAGAGTTCCACAGACCAAGCTTCTGACTTCGCTGCAGCTGTTGAATCTCTCCTGGGGTATCTGATGGCATATATGGTCTCGCAATATATGAGCACTTGCAAGTGCACTGAGTTAATTTTTCAGCACTTGACTTTTCATGAACATTTGTGTTCTAACATACACACCTAGAAAGACTACATGCACAAATGCACACATGTATAGTAAGGATTTTAAAAATGAGAGGAATTTTTTTTTAAAGTATGAATGATGTGAGTCCCTCAGTGACAGGCACTTTTGTAATTTTTTCCTACAGTTTAGACTCTTTAGATCAAATATAGATATCTTAAGATAATAAAGATATCTCAAGGTGACTGGCTTGGTTTTCAAAAGTTCTAAGACCTCCACAACTCCTATTCAGATCTCTGCTTTCTCAGCAATTTCTTTTCCCTTAGTAGGATAGTTTTGGATATCTGAGTACAGGTAGTCCTTGACTTACGTTTCGAGTTACAACGTTTCGCACTTACAACGTTTATAAATTGATGCCCTGTTTCAACTTTACAGTGCCAGTTTCAGTTTACAATGCTTGATCCAATGCAATGCCATGCCAGTGAACAAGTTCGCTGCGTCACTCATCTCTGTGGAGAACATCTGTCCAAACTTCCTTGGACAGTTTCTTGGACACAAAGCAGACAAGACTCCAGAAAAACCTGCAGCCAAGACTCCTGAGAAGACCCCACCCAAGAACCCTTCAAAAAGTCCAACCAAGAGCCCTTCAAAAAGTCTAGCAAAGTCACCTCAAAGAAGTCCTTCCAAATCAATATGATTGCTATTTACAATATAAATATATTAATGCAGCTATATAACTAATTTATAATTGACTGAGTACAAAATTCTGGGGTATTTTTGGTGAAAATAGGGTATCGGGCCTTGGTTCAGGAACCAATCCCCCATTTATAACATTGTTTCTAATGAGAAAATTGGTTCTGAGTTACAACATTTCAACTTAAGACACGGTTTTCAGGAACCAATTGTGTCGTAAATCCGAGGACTACCTGTATAGCATTTATGAGAGAAAATGCTACTCTTTGCTGAGGGACAGGGAACAGTTTGCTGTTTCCCAGACCAACAGTCCAAACCAGGACAAAATGTGGTCCTTGGATCAATGACATTTCAAATGTGGCTTCTCCAGTCTTCCTAAACCATGGTTCATCACAGCCCAGATGACTTGAGACTGTGACCCAAACTAAACAAAGATCATTTCAGAAAAACAGAAAAGGCCTCTGAACCTCAGAATTCACCCATGTGAATTCTTGGCCAGGGCATCATAGACCAAAATGTTGTCTTCGATAAGGAGCACTGCAATCAGAGCTACAAATTCTATGTGCATGGAAAATGCCTAAATAATATATATATTTAAGGGGAACTCCTCTCCCATATATGGCTTTACATGGGAAGGACAAGGGGCTTCACAATACCATCAAGATATCATTTAAGGCTGGTCTCAAATGACAATATTTGTACAGAAAGGCAGAAACACATTCAGATGTCAAATAAAATGATACTTTGGTCACTCCTTTGAACTACACAGCCAACAAAGAACCAAAAATGTTACCAAGGCCCTTGAAATTACCAGTGAGGGAGTCTAGGGAAATAAAAACGGATCTAGGCCAAACAAATTTTCTTTTTCCCCCCATCCTTCAAACAATAGATTTATTAAGGAATGGCCAGGTCAATTACTGTGAGAAGGCCAGGTCACAATATATCAATTGAATTACTTTCTACCTCATTAAAGGTGAAAATAAAAGTGATTTGAGCAACAGCAGCCTCTCACTGATGGGATTCAAGATTTGCTATTGATTTTCAGAGTGGAGGCACTTAGTTCGTCTTACTTTGCTGAAATGACATTTTGTCATTAAAATGAATGACAAAAAAGAAGAAAAATAGCCACCCGGAACAAAAAACACAAGCCATTTCCAGCACAGATAAAGTTAAAGAGATACAGAATTTAATAATATTAAAAGGTGCCATCTCTTGGACACATTATTTTAAAGCTCTGTGTGATGGGGGCTGACTAAAACTCTGTCCTCGGGCCACACACAACATTGACCTTCCTTCTGCCCAGGGCAGTCCACCATACTTCATCTACCACACCTTTGATTTTACCATAACAGTCCTTACATGTGGGAGGCTGTCCTAATTGCAGTCCTGATGTGCTGAGCCAAATACACGGCTTTGAACCATCCCTACACTGTGTCCCATGACTCACAGATGGCATCCAATACTCAGCCTATGGTCCAAACTTGGCCTCAGGTCCTGTTCTGTGGGCCTGGACCTTCTGGCCCCTTCTCTAGATCACACTATTCCACCCTACTCTACAGAGCCGTTCAGGCCCACCCAGGCCCTGCTCTACACAGACCTTTGTGCTACATCCTCCATACACACAGGCTCGAGCCTGTGCAGACCTTCTGTCCCTTAATGGGCCTCTACTCCCTCACTGGGCCACTACTCCGAGGACTATATGCCCCTTGGACTTCAAGCCCCACTCAGTGGGCCTTGGCCCCTATCTCAGGCTCTGCTCTATGGGCCTGGACCTTGCCTCAGGCCTCACTCTATGGGCCTGGACCCTGTGCTTTTCTGTTGGGGTGTGCTCCTCTAGCCTTTTCCTTCCACAGGGTACCCACAAGGCATCAGGGATTGAGGCTTTATGGCACCCCATCCTCGCCTTTCACTGGGGAGACATAGGTGTGGCATTTCCTGGAGACTACCCCACCACAGGCAGCCTCACACCAGCAGGTGCAGTTTCAGGTCTTACCCAGGACCAGGAACCTCCTCTATCCCCATAGTTCCTACCCTGACCTCCAGGTGTTCCAGGAGCTACTCTCCTCAGGCTGGGTAATGCTGCTCCACTAGCTCCCTAGATGTAACTGCTGCTCAACTCCTAGGGCCTGGGCTTATACCCTGGCTGCTCAACCCTCACCCAATCCGGTGGTCCCTTTGGTGTCATGAGACCACCTAACTGGGCCTAACCCCACCTGTCAACTATTCCACAGGCTGCGTAAACCTCTTAAGGTGGCAGACACAATTTGTACTCTGCCACACATTGCTAAGCAGTGGTGCTTTTATTTGTCTGTGAGATGGAGGTTCCTTGGTAAGTTCAAAGACCTAGGGAGCTCTAGGACTTTTCAAAGATGACTAAAGCATCAGAAAAAAAGGACTTTACATTTTTCTGAGTGGTTGGGATGAAAGAGAATTTTAAAACTGGAATGCAAATCCTACGGGAATTATGTTATATTAGACATTTTAAAAAGCAAATATGCAGGGGTAAAAACTGGGACAGCCACCTTGGCAGTTCTTCTTGCAGAACGGATTTTTCTAGACATTATAGACCAAAACCTGCCAGCTATCCTCACAGACCTCAAAGGTACCACTCACAGAATACAGGAGTACATAAAATCAGTAAACAGTAGCAGAATTTCTTCTTGATCAATTACACTTGGACTGCAATCTTGAACCTGAGACCTTAATCTTTTTTGAGCTTTCCCAGGATTGCTTTCTCATCTGCAGCTACCAGCTGATGGGCAGGACCTGTCTAAACTCTACATTAGCATGCCAAGCTCTACTTTGTTGACCAAACATCCTTGATGATCCACTTCCCTGATTTAAGGCTATAAAGGGAAACAGGAAGTAAGGCAACTAAAGGGCTCCTTCTGAGCCTTGATTGTGCTCCTACAAGTCGTACGTTTCCCTTACTGCCTGGTTCCTCACAGAGCTAGCTCCTGAACTCTACTTGTCAACTCTGACTGCTGCTTTGGCTTCTAACTCTGAAGCTATAGTTTTCTGTTACCCAATAATCCTGTTCTTGAAAAATTTTCTCCTTGATATTTATTATTTGCATTACAGTACTGACAACTGTGGGAGGTGTTATAGGAAGGCACAGTAAATGACAGCCTCAAAGGCCACGTCCACATGTGCACAGATGTTTGGTTCCTCAGGAACAACTAGAAGTGGCCCACCTTTTGCCGCCGCTAGCTGTCCCTGGAGAATGCTTGTGACACACGTGCTCTGGCACACAGCAGGTTACTCCAGGTGGAGTAGGGGAGGCTGGGGCCAGCACTGGGCTGGCTCCAGAAGCCTTACCTGGGGTCCTGGGGCTGCAGCAGTAGTGATCCTGCTGTGTGGAACCTAGCTGGCAGCCACAGCGTGGCTTCTGGCTGGCCAGGCTCCAGTTTTAAGTGGCGTCCACTTTCCCCACATGTGCCACTCTGCGCTTTTTTCTTTCCAGCTATCCAGCGATAAAAAACCCCCCAAAAAACAAGCCCTACACTGCTCCCTTGCAGTATGGAGAACAACTGAATGTGTGGTATGTGACGCCATGGACATGTCTGTAACACCACATATTGCACAGCCATGCTCATCTGGACACAGCCAACGGGATGACAGTTTAAACATAAAGGAAAGACTAACTGTTTTGAGGGGATAGGAGGAATGAAGAAAAGGTCCAGAGCAAAGAAATGACTGGCCCACAGTCATGCAATACATCTCTAACAACAGCAGAAACAAACTACCTCTGACCCAGTCCTGTCCATAAGTGTGTATGACCTGAGATAGACAGAGCCAGGAAAAACTAGCTAACAGCTAGAACTGGTTTTAACAAGGGAAAATACAGATCCCTCTAATAAGGAGTTGATAAAAACTTTGTCTTCATAATAATAAAATCCCTCCTTTGTTAAAACTGAGCTTTTTCTTCCAGAATGCTGCCTTGCAATTCGAAAAACTGGAATGTGTCCTAACTAAGAAAAATAACAGAAGTGCATCGGGGGGGAGGGGGGGAATCAGTCCAATGCTATTTTCATTGCTATATGGCAAACCAAGAGGCATGTACCCACTTCTGCCTGATTCTCAGAAGTAGGTACCCAAGGTTTCCAACTGGGAAACTGAGCGTTGGCAGAAAATGCTGGGGTATTTTTGAAGCCATATGTATTTTCAGTGTGATGTTTATATATGTAAAATAGTATGTTCCAAGTTTTTCCTGCTTTATCTTATTTGCCAATGAGAAATCCTTGGGATGCAAAGAGGGTGGAGGAAGAAAAATCCCTGTGAAAACCACACAAATGTGAGCTTAATAACATGGACAATCTTCTTTCTTTGTGAGTCTTTATCACTAAACTAAATAGTGGGGAAAGTCCATCAGCATCCAAGAAATCAACAAAATGATAGTAATGTTTTCTATCATGAAAAGAAGAATATAAAGAAGCAACCAGTTTATCACAGGGTAGGAATACACTTTGCTTAGCAGATCCCATCAGTTAAATTGGGCTGAAGCAGAAACCACATGACTAGCTTTGACACTCCTACTCCCAGCAACCCAGGATAAATTCTTCTGGCTTAGCTTCCTTTGTCACCTAAGGACTAATTGTAAAAAGAGATAAAATTCTTTATACGGTAAGTATTTCAGGCGTTGAGCAAAAAGTAGCACATGTCATTAATCAAGTAAATTGCTAATGTCTCATTTTGCAAAGTAAATTGCTCAAGTTGTATTTCTTTGTCTGGCAATCTAGTTAAGGAGACTGAAGACAAAAGCGGGAAGGACATTCAGCATCAACATAAAACAAAACGTCTGTTTTTTGCAATACCATAATTAATCTATGGTAGGTTCACTAAATTTAGTTGTTTGTCTTTTGAAGAGACCGTTTGCCTTGCGGAAATTTGCATTTCATCCTGAAGAAAGTTATTTTGATTTCAACATTCAACACAGACCAACATGTAGGTCATATAACATATGTGCGTTTGAACCAGCAGGAATAAAATCATTGTCAAACAATGATATAAGATACATATGCTTTGGAAGTGTTGTTCAAAGTGAGACTACTGAGGATTTGCAAATCAAAGCCCTTGCTCAGGACTGAGATTTCCAAAGAAGATAAGGGAACAATGTACCCAAATACAGCAGGAGCCGAATATTTACACTCCATGAAGCTCCTTTAACAAATCAACCTTCATAGGACAATGCATGAGAACATGTTGAAAGACTCTTATTTGCTCTATCACATAGGACAGAGGTTCCCAACAATTGGCCCACGAAGAGTTGGCTGCCAGGTTGTGGCACAAGCCCCCTGCATGGACCACCATCTGTCCACCTGGGTGAGCAGCTTCCAGGTGAGTGGCAATCACATGCTGGGTGGGAGGGCAGCCCCTGGAAGGAGGCAGCCGGCTCGGTGTGCCCTGTCCCACTCCCATGGCAGTCCGCAGGAAAAAAAAGATTGGGAGCCACTGACATAGGATATCAACTTCTATTGATTGATTGATTGATTTTTGCCTTAGTCTTCCTTTTTACTACACTCTTGTTCCCATCTGCTAACTCCATTGTGTCTTTCACCCAACCCCTGTCATCATCACAAATTAAGTTAAAATAACAAGACATGAACTCAGGATCATCACAGACATGTCGCTTGCATTGTTGTGTTGCCTCATATTCTTATGGGCAAGGAACAGGTCTTTGTCTACAACCTAGCACAATGGGACACTGACTGGAGCCTTTGGATGCTAGCATAAACAACAGCAACAGCAATACAGGCACAGTTTTGGAGACCTTTGAAAATCTGGCCCATGTCACTTTTAAGGTGTTATAGCACACAAGATAAAATGCAATTTTAAATGTCCTGTTAATATAATCCTGCTGGAACATAGACTATCTTGTCTTTTTGTCTGCCTCTCTTTTACTATGTGAGCCCACACCCCACTATAGATGCTAGCATGATGAGGTTTCTTTTGGTTTTTCTATCTTCTTTCACAGTAAAAATATATCTTAATAATAATAGGGAGGCCCTATAACAGCATGAAGGGGTGAGCTAAGACAGCCCTGCAGGCACAGTAAAAGTTACACTCTAGAAACTGCCACTGCAAAGACTCAGTTGCTCATTGACTGCATGACAGAGGAACCTCTCAGAGGTAGGTGCTGTCAGAGAATAGATATATGCCAAGATACAGTTTCTATTATAGCCAGAAACACAGTCCTTTCATTGATATTCCACAAAGTCTGTAAACAGATGCTGCATTTATCTAGCAATCATGCAGCTGTCCATGTCTGTTGTTCTGGGATAAATCCTACAGAGGGTCATAGGATAAGTACAAGCAGCCTATCCTGGGATATTGCAAAGTACATCTGAACAGCTATCCCAGGATTGCATCACTGAATCAATAGCAAAAAAGCCACAGTGCATTCAGCGGCGCATTCAATCCTGCTTAGAAGGGTGATGTGTGTACACACCAATCCTGGGATATTTCTGCTCTGAGACAAACAGGGGCAAACCATGTCCTAGGAAAAAGGCAATGCATGCTCGTAGCATAGGAGCCCTTTCATTCTCCATTATGTACAAGTCACAGTATGTAAAAACTAAAGGGGAAATGTTCATCCCTTGGAATATTCCGAAGTCATTCCTCCTCAGGACAGCAATGATGGGCAGAGGTGGCTAGGAGCCAATTGCTTCCCTACTGTTAAAGCTATTGTTCCCCATTACTATCACAGCTAAATCAAATCAAAATAGGATTGGATTAGAGAAGAGCAATTGAGTTTCAGTAATTGCACAGAGGCCCTTTCTGGTTAGATCCAGTGCTCCATACAACAGTAAGAAAGCTGCAGGGGATGAGAGGAAGGTATTGGTGAATGGACTGAGGGGAGGGAAAGAATGGGAGAAGGGAAGATGGATGCTATCTTTCCAGGGTTTGTATCAAGTTTATGTTGCTATTAGTTAGATGCTAGAGACAGCTGCACCTGAGCCTCTTTCTCTCTCAGAAGATGATGCCTCAAGGTGTCAGAGATGCTTGTCAGGAGCAACAGATGAGAGGCATTTTAAAGAGCTTTCAGAAGAAGAAAAGGAGGAGGGGAGGGGCTAGGGTTTAGCATTAACAACAAGGTTCACTCTTAGCTGAATGGGAACATGTTAGAAGTACACAGCAGGAGATGTGTGACATAAAATTAGTCTCAGAGTCCGCCCTGTATCTCTGGCCATCCCAGGAATAGAGCTGTGGCACAACCATGCATGCCCGAGGCTACTGCAGACTGTAAACATCCGCAAGCTCACAAGAAATGAAAGGCCAAAATCTCTAATTTAAATGAGTCATAATTGTGTGACAAAAATTAGAGCTGAGGCAGAGAAATAAAAGGCTGAAATATGTGTTGTTACTAGAGACATCCTATTAGTTCCTTTTTTTTAATATAAACATGAAAGGGAAAAAGTCCGAGACCTCAGGAGCAGAGATCAGCAGAGTATTTCCTGAAATTTGAACAACGAAATCCCCACTTGAGGAAAATGAAACCTCTTTCCCCTCCTTCCCCATGGATTCTTAGAAAATGATTCCCCTAATATCCAGTCTTTCATGGCCAGTTGGCAGGAGTACTTACCCAACACAAAATGCCAGCTTAATGAAAGCACATTAAATTTGGGCCTTGCAGCTTACAGCGTTAACCAGATATATATATTCTCCAGTGTATGCCACTGAATGCAAATAACTTAGCACAAGGCAATATACTGTTGTCACAGACACATTCCCTCTTGTGGCTTGACTGTTACAAAGTTTGTGTTCATTCATCCATACACACACACCCACTGTACCAATCAAGCACAGAAGGACTATGCCGTGATAACAGGATATAGTCTTGTGGGAAGCTATTTGTACGCACTGGAGAGGACAAAGCAGAATGGAATAGCTTCAGAGACCTGTGAAATCGTGCTCTGCTACTTCTCTTTTTGGAAACCACAATTATTGCCAAGATATTGTTCAAAATTCTTTAAAAGAGAATGGGATTCTAATCTTGCAAGAGATCTTTGTTTCAAGCCCTGTGCTGCAGAAAGGTGGTGATGGAGAAGAGATGAACAAGATTTCAATTTAATAATCAGTTTTCCATGACAGAGATGATAAATTAGCACAAAGCATTAAATGTAAGTAACCACTTAGAAATAGTCATTTCTAAAGCTCCTATGCTACCAACAAGCTTGCTGATTCAAAAGGGGTGTTGCTAAGGTTCTGCTGTTCATCTCTTTTTTCCTACCTAAATTACAGTAGCACTCTTACATGAACTCTCTCTTTCACGGCCACCCCTCTTTATTGACCAGAAAAAAGACTGAAATAGTACTACACAATGTACAGAACGTATAGACACATGGTCAGCCAAGAACATGAGGGCTTGAGTTTAGGATTCTTGGGTTCTTCTGGCTATGCCTCTTATTCAGTCACCTGGGGCTACATCACTAAAAGGGCACTGGAGACAGGGGCAGATCCAAGGGTGTGTATGGTGGTGTGTTTGCATCTTCTCTTCCATCGCTGCTGATTGAGGCACAGAGGGAGGCTCATCAAGGCACAGGGAGGGTGTCAGAGCTGCTCCTGCCCCCGGCAGCCAGGGGCTCTGGCTGTGTGGGATGCCAACTATGTAGTGGACAGCAGTAACAACAAGCAGGTTTCCTCTTCCTGCACCTGCCACAGTGCCCCAGCTGGAGCTCCCTAAGCCCCCCAGGATCCCAGGTAAGGCTGCTGGGGCCAGCAACTGTGCCTACCCAACCCAGGGTAACCTGTTGCACACAGGAGTATGTGTGGCACTGGTGTTCCCCAGGGACAAGTAGCAGCGGTACAAAGTGTACCATTGCTATTTGTCCCCAGAGAAACACATTCCCATTTGTGGGGATGTGGCCTCTGAGTTTATCTTGTCAATTGTGTGTAACTGTTTGCACCCTTAACAATGCTAATACTGGATGACACCCTTAAAAGCATCTCACGTTCCTACAAGCTGTTGCAGCACCATAGCTGAGAATCACTGCTTTAAGGTAAGACAGCAACTAGGTGGGAGTTTAGAGCAGGGGCTGTCAACCAGGGGTACGCATACCCCTATGGGTACTTAGAAAGGTCATCAGGCATATGCCTGGGCGGGCAGGTGGGTGGGGACAGAGCACGTCCTGGGGTGTCATGGCAGCGTCTCCCCCGATGCATTCTCACACTTGGCTTCTTACCCGGGGGAGAAGTGCAATAGGCACCGCCAACCCCACACAGCACATCATGGCGCCTCCCCACCTCTCACCCCAGCTTGCTGTCCTGACTGGCTGCTGGGCCGCTGCTCTCCGCCAATAGCTGACAGTGAGGAGGCGCTGCAACCACCCGCTTCCCACAGAGTTGCAAGGGTCCGAATGGCGGGGGAAGAAGTGCATTCTGTGCCCAACCCTAGCAGCACACAATTGGCCAGACGCGAGGCCCATACGCAGCCCACAGAGCCACATGTGCAACCAGCCATAGTAAAGCGGGGCAGTACACGGCCAAGGGGGGGCGGCAGCGGTGGCCACCACATGCAAACCCCCACCCCCCTTCAGCCCCTCACCCAACACTGCTGCTACGTGCACCCGTGGGAGGGCATGAGGGGTATGTGCTCCCAGATCTGTGAGGGGCAGGGCAGGTTTCTGCTGTGGGCAGGTGCTGGGGCTGTGCTGGGCTCTTGCCAGCAGGGGAGTTGAGCCATGCTGCACCCAGGGTGGGTGGCAGCAGCACTGGGAGGGGAGTTGGGGGGGCTACAATGAATTCTGGAGTGGCTGCAGCCCCTCCCATAGCCCCCCTCCCACGGCCGCCACTGCCTACCCCAAGCACAACCCTGCCAGGCCCCGCCACTGTGACGAGCCCAGTGTTGATCCAGCCCCAGCCTGCCCCATGTGCAGACCTGGGGGCACACATCACCCCATGTCTTCCTGGGGTGTGCGCAACAGCGGAAGCCACCCCCCCCCACAACCCTCAGTTGAGCTGCTCACAGCTCTGTCCCACGTTCCACTTGATTGTGCAGCGCCTGCCCCTGCCCCACTCACCATGGGGGCCTACGGGAGTGGGGGCGCTACAGACACTTCAAAATTCACCATATCCCACTCCGACCCCCCTTCCAGTGCTGCTGCTGCTGCCTGCCCAAAGCACAGCCTGGCCCAGCCCCTGCCAGGAAGAGTCCAATGCGGTCACAGCCAGCAGCCTGCCCTGCCCTGTGCACAGATCCAGGGGCACATGCCCCCGGCCCCCGTGCTCTACAAGGGGTGCACATAGTGGTGGGAGCCACCCACCCTAGATGGGCAGCCCCTACCCTGCCTCAGTCCCACTCCCTCTTCCACTGCTGAGGCAGCCCACCCCACCCCACATGCAGATCCGGGGGCACATGCCTCCCATGCCCCTCCCAGGGTGCGCTCAGCAGTGGAAGCCATCCCCCCTCCCCACATCTCCCAGATAAGCCACTCATGGCTCCGACCCACACCCCATCCCAGCACCTGCCCTCACTCCCTCTCTCACTCTGAGGGTCTCAATCTGCCCCCCCCCCTTTAAAAACAAGAACAAAACATAATGGGGTACAGGAGTTGAAACTTTGAGTCAGAAGGGATACACTTATTTAAAAAGGTTGAAAAACCTTGGTTTAGAGGATCTAAATTTTGAACTGAAGTAGTAATTAGGAAGGACTTAGGCACCTATCTCCTGTGGATCTAGTCCTGTGTCACCCTGTATGAGTGTCTTAACTTGTTGTTTCTCTATTTATTTATTTATTACAAAATTAATATAATAGCTATTTATAATACAATAAATAGGATGTTTAATCACTGTTTGGAAAGCACTTTAACATTCTCAGATTACAGAAGTGTAGACTATTATTATTTACATTTGAAAAACAAAACAAGAAGCCTTAATTGATTTGGAATGAAAGATTAGTATGCTAATTTAAGAGGGGCAAATGCACAAAACAATTTAAAATTACCAAAATAACCCACAGCAGTTAGAAAATTCAGAATTAAAGCTACATTTAAGAGCAACCAAAATATGTGTCAATAAGTAAATGTTCCAATTCCCCCAGACAAAGACACATTTAACTGTCACTGCAGCAACTCCAGGCCCCAGCATTTTGTTTGCGTCATATCTGTTTTGCAGGCTGTGCTACTTTGGACTTAGGGACTTTTTCTAACAGTGGTACAAAGTGTACCCAGAGCCAGGGTGCTTGCAGCCAGGAGGCTACAAAGAGCTGTGCCAGGCTCTGGAGCCCTGGCATCAGCTCTGTACTGGCACGTGCACGTGTGCCTCAGAGCTGGTGGTGTGGGAGGGGCCTGAGGCAGCACAACCCTCGTCTCTCCTCCGCTCCCAGCACAGAGCTGGTGACTGGGCTCGGGAGCCTGGCACAGCTGTTTGTAGCCAGCCTGGGCTTAGGGCACCTGCAGCAAGCAGCAGGCAGGCTGCAAACAGCTTCACTGGGCTCCACAGCTCTGGCATCAGCTCCATGCTGGCGGCAACTGCACGCACACCTTGGGGCAGACAGCAGCACAGCGCAGCCTGCCCTGAGGTACCCTCCAGGATGGAGCTGATGCCGGAGCTGTAGAGCCCAGCGCATCTATTTGCAGCCTGCCTGCTGCTTGCTGCAGCTGCCCAGAGCCCAGGCTGGCTACAAACAGCTGTGCCGGGCTCCAGAGTCCAGTCACCAGCTCTGTGCTAGGAGCACGGGACATACCGGGGTTGCACTGCCTCAGGCCCCTCCCCCACTGCCTGCTCCGACGCACAAGTGCATGTACCAGTACAGAGCTGATGCTGGGGCTCTGGAGCCCAGCACAGCTGTTTGCAGCCTCCAGATGGGAGTCCAGGCTGCTCCCAGCAGGCAGCTGGGATGCTGCAAGCCCTGCTGGGAGCAGCCCAGGGTCCAGCAGCTACCCAGAGCCGGGGTAGCTGCTGACAGCCACAGAGCCTGGGCTGGGCGGCAGGTCCAGCAGGGCTGTGGGGCAGGGGCTTTGGCTGGGGGGCACAGGGCAGCAGGGCTGGGGGACAGGGGCTTTGGGTGGGGAGCAGGGGGCACAGACAGGGCATCCTGCCACATACCCCCTGCCCTCATTTTGTTTTTCTGGCATGCTGGCACTCTGGCACCTTCCAAGGTAGGCATTGTGGGGGTTTTCGGCACTCCCACCAAAAAACGTTGCCTGCCCCTGCTCTATATACTATAGTAGTTCTCTAGTCATATCATAAACATCCTCCTATCTTCTACGTCTTTCCATAAAACTTTTAAAAAGTCTTGAGACATCTTGAATTTAGAGAAGGCACTGTACTCGTATAACTTATACAGACAGTATGGAAAATATGCACTGAAAAGCATTAGTTCCGTTTCTGAAGGTCCCCAGCTCCAAGTGTTTCACCACCACATCAAACTCTCCTTCCATCTTTCCCGAGAGGCAGAGCTTATTGTACACAGCACCAGAATAAATTGGCTGCAGTACTATTTCCGTTTCAGAAAGTCACACATGCACAGCAGCATGCTGAGTCTCTGCGTGGTGATCCCTGGAACTATGCCGGAATGGTAGGGACGTGCTGTGCATAAACCAACCATCTAATGCAATGTGGCAAATCCTCCATTTCCTGCTATGTTCCTGCCACCCAGACTGTGGACCCTGGAAGATATTTATTATCTTTCCTAAGGCAGAGAGATGGAGAAAGGGAGGGGAAGAGAGGAAAGAAGAAAAATTGATCTGATCTATGAAAATAGTGACCTTGAATAACCTTGAAATAAAGTAACTAGCCACACAGTGCAAGGACACCTGTCATAGCAGTCACTGGGAGGCATTACTGGAGCTCATATTTCTAGAAGAGAGACAGGACTGACAAAGCAGGGAGTGTACGTTTGCACTGACCAAAATGCAGAATGTCAATGTTCAATGGGGGAAACCGATATCTCTTATTAGACCAACTTAAATAGTGGGAAAAAAATGTTCTGAGCAAGCTTTCGGGTTTAAAAACCCTTAGTCAGGCTGAGGAAGCCTCTGCAGTTGGTGTGTGCTCTTCCTGGATGGAATGCTTGCTTGCTTCAGACTGCTACAAGGATATAGCAGCTAGTTAGAGGAAGCATCATCCTAACCACTTACTACAGTCTGAAATGCACCCTTAGCTTTCTATTCACCACCCTCTGCTCATGTAATGACTACTATCCTGTTTAATAACAGATAGCAAGGCTGGAATTTCCAAAAGTGTCTAAGTAATTGTTCCCAAGTAAGATGTCCCCAAATTCTTCCCTATGGCTCTGGTATATGAGTAACTTTTCTAATGACCATGTAAAGTGCTTAGTAAGGTTAATTAATATGAGCTAGAAGCTATAAGAAGCCCAAACAGGCTCTTTCTAGGCTGGCTGCTGATAGATAGATAGATAGATAGATAGATAGATAGATAGATAGATAGATAGATAGGTCTCTATATCTATCTATCTCTCTATCTATATAAAGAGTACACTGCCTTCCCTTCCACCCACCTGACTCTCGGTGTTTAATTAACATTACACTGGGCACATCTACATGCACAATTAGTGCGGCTAAATAAACTCCAATGCAGTTCATGCCCAAATTTATTGCTTTTGGGCTCCATGTTTGCACATGGACCTGGGACTGCAGCATACTGATCTGAGCGAGAGCAGCCCTGGTTGGCAGGGGGGCTGCTCCAATCCAGCTAAATGTGATGCAGAGAGGCTGGCTGGGGCACAAGGGTGCTCTAATGCTGGGCCAGCACCCTCATGCCCCAGCAATCCCCGTCAGCATCAACACGTGCTTTACAGCACAGTAAATAATTCTGCCATAGGCTAGTTAGGGTTACCATATGTCCAGCAGCAAAACATCATGAACATCTCCCTTCATCAAGTTCACATCTTACTCTCAACTGATTTGTGAGTTATAGCATGAAACTATGTGATTAGGGACATTATGTGATCAGCCAAGCAGTTTGCAATGTCAGGGGAATGGGACGTTGATCTCCCGAACTACCACTCTCCTCCTCCATCAGGTAAGGTATCACTATGTGAAAATGCAGTCTATCACTAAACTGACCCAAAATGAAGCATTTCAGGTCAGAACCATAAACTGGAACAAAACATTATCAATACATTTTATTTTGACTGATAAATAAATAAATAAATAAATGTTTTTGGAGATCTACTCCCCAAACAACTTCAAAGTATCAAAAAGTCATCAGAATTTGGGAGAAAACCAAATTTTCCCCCAGTCTGGAAAGTCAGAATTTTGCTTAGTATTAATCATTACCATTTTCTGTCCCCAATTTGTCCCTCTGGTGATTTCTTTACTTTTGAAGTCAACCCTGGAATCACAGAGCACAAAGGTGTTATGTGTTCTTTTCAATTTTCCCCAAACCACCATGCCAAATCTGGATTCCATCCCTTATTTAAGCATCTAAATACATTTTAGACAGGTTGAGGTCAGAGGACAATCAACTTCATTAGAAAACAATTCAGGCCATTTTAATTTGGGTTCAGGAGCTCATCCATGGAGGTTTGGTGATACAATTGCACTCCTCCTGCTGCTGCTGCTCCTGCTGCTGCTGCTGTCCCCTGCCAACCCAGTGCAGGGGGCGCCCCAGAGCTGCTCACCTGCTCCTGCCTCACTGCAGCAGCAGAATGCAGGGAGACGGTGTGCACAGTGCCAGGCTCTACCTGGAACAGCAGCAGCAGAAAGTCGGTTTCATCCTTCCAGTGCTTGTTCCCCTCCACTCCCCAACCACTATCTCTGCTGGCTGAGAACAGATGGTGAAAGAAGAAACTGGGCCCCTGCTGTGACTGTCCCAAACTGATATAAGCAGGAGGGGAGCCTCAGAGCTGCTTCTGGCCCAAAATCCAGCTGTGGGGAGCAGCTGTTCAGGATGCTGGGCTCATCCAGAGAAAGTAGCAGTGGCTAGCAGGTTCCTCCTGCCACTGCCTGCTCCCAGTCAGTGAAAGGCTCTTGTAGGAGGAATAAGGGGGAGGTAGAGAGCAGGCACTGGAAAGAACCACCACAACCATCCATGCTTGAACACAGCATCACACAAGTCACTGCCCACAGCTGGAGTGGAGAAGGAGCAGCTCTGGGGCTCCCCCCATACCTTGCGCCCAAGGCAGCAGGTGAAAGCAGCAGCAATGGGTGGGTATGAGGGCTGTGTGAAGCTTCAGCCCCTGATTTGAACTGGTGGAGATTCAGCCCAATTCAGTGGCTGAATCTCCAAATCAAAATTGAATCAGAGGACCCTTTAATCTCTCCAAATTGAATTGGAACCCTCCAAATAGATCTGGCGATTTGGATATAGACACAGCATTAAATGTTTTTTCAACATACCTCTAGGTAGCAGGTGGCTCGTGAATGCTACGATGGTTGGGCAGATGGAGCATCCCACAGGAGCGCAGGGGGCTCCCCAGCATGCTCAGCAGCAGACCCAGAAGTGGACCAGAAGCACTTCTGGTCTACTTCCAGCTCTGCTGGGAAAAGCATGGGGCTACCCCTGCACCCCCTTGGCTTGGCAACTGGTGCCTTCCAGGTCTGGGGGGGGCACCTGGGGTCCCCCTGTGGCCAGTTGCTGAGCTGAATGGGGGGCGGGGCTGTGCACTCCCCGGAGGACCTGAAGGTGGACTGGAATTATTTCTGGTCCACTACCAGGTTCCTCACTGAGCACATGGCCCACCCCGCCTCCATGCTCCCGTAGGATGCTCCATCCATCTCAGCATCGCAGCATTCATGAGCCGCACCTGGTACCTCGAGAGAAAACATTTAAGGCTGTGTCTATGACCAAACCAATGATTCTCCAGATCAGTATCAATTCTTCACACGAATAGAATTGGGGACACAGATCTGAATCAATAAATCGAATAACTGTCCCTGATTTGGGCTGTATCCAAATCCACATCAAATAGGGTTTTGCACACCCCTAGTGGGTACTACCCCCTTCCTGTGCCTGCTTCCTGTGCAGCTCCCCAGTGTCCCCCACCAGTTCCAGCCAAGCCTTACCCACACATCCCTGCCGTAGTCTGAAGGGAGACATGCCTCACCCGTCTTTAGGAAATTCTACATTTGGATTTATAAACATTGAATTCCATGCCCAACTAGGCACTTGAATTTGAAAATCAGGAAGACATACTTTACTTTGATTTGCAGAGGAGACAAATCTTTCTGTCTCCTCTGAGTAAAACCGCTCTGCCATCTAATCTTTTTCTCCCCTATTGTGTTACGAATGGTCCATGCACCACCACTCACTGGCACATAAAATCATTTCCCCCTCTTTGTGAATCAGGAAGGAAGTCCTTGACCTTTTGCCCTGGGTATATGCGTGTATTCAATCCATGTGCCACTGACTTGGTCTGAGTAAATCTGTAACTGTGACAGGCAATCAAGCACAAACAGCTAGGCAGAGGGCAGTGGCTGTGGGGAGCTGCACAGAGCATGGCAAGCTCTGACTGTTCCTAATGAAACATTTAAATGCTGATTTCAGGGAGGAAAATGAAATCATGCGTCTCCCAGGCAAGCAACAAGAGATGCCGGCTCCCCAGGCTAGTAACGCATCTTTTCCGCACTTCACACAACTAATAGCACAAGGTTCTTCAGCATGAAATAAAAGTTCCCAGGAGGACGACTGAACTGGTTGGATTCCATTATTTCCAGAGACAGCCTCTGATTTTTCTTTTAGGCAAGGACCAGAGAGCTCTGTTGGACCATGTCTTTCATGTTGATACTCCCAAACACTGGGTTAACTGCTCTTTCTTCATCTCCGTTAGTTCCACTAGCATTCTAAAAGTGACAAGTTTGATGTTAGGTCACTTAAAAATATAAGTGCTAGCATTTCTTGCTTTCATGGGGTGATGCTTTAAAACTGTGGGCTGTTCAGTACTTAATCCAGTATTTCTCAGAATGTTTATGGCAGCCCATTTTATCAGAGCAAAGGAGTTTGTTCTCCTCTTTCTTGTGCACTAGAGACAAGGTTCATGCAAACCAGCTACTGATGAGATAGGAAAGTACATATAGCTAAAAACAGTCCACAGTTAGCAAGATAGAGGCATCTGTTACTGGGCATGCAGAGCTTAGCTAGACTGGATAGACCATCCAAGACTGAAAATGGAGAATAAGCTTCAGACCTTCCCAGGGGTTCAAGTGAAAATAGATATCAGGAGATGATGGCTTGAGAAGGGATGGGGCTTGAGGGGAACCTACACTGCACTCTTCATGTCCCCTCACATCCCTCATATCTCCCTGCCAGCAGTAACCTGATGAATCCAGCAACCAGCATTTCCTCAGCAACTACGAGACACCTGGAAAGAAGCAGAGGGGAAAAAAAGGAGTTTTGGCTTGCTTTTATTCATGACCTCACTCTGTCCCCAGCAACCAATAGGCTCTCTGCTGGATATATGAGAGACCACTATCAGAGCTAGTTCATGCCCATAAGGGAATCTTACAGAAAATCCTTGGCAGTCATTTGCATTTTCAGATATAAAAGCCAAAACATTTTGGACCCCAGTAAGATGCTGGCCTGGTCAGACCTAAATAGTCGTATTTGGCCCTATAGAAGAACAAAACCTCCGAACTAGAATTCTAGCTGTTCACCTTATGCCTTGAATAAGTTGCCCTTCAAAGGTATGTACTTTGAAACAAGTTTTCAGGGACAGGACGATATCACTAACAATTTTCCATATAGCAGCTTATGGAAGATTTTTCTTTTGATTCAGGGACATTTCTCTTTTGGGATCTGAATGGCTACATGGAAGGTTCCTCTTTGTAAAAAGCTGCTGACAGTTGGTTCTCAAAAAGCATGGCAAGAAAGAGCATTGTTTTGGTAATTCTCTATTTACTTGCTTTTATAACTTAGCTGTTTACTGTTAGCCGCATATATCTTTAGGCAAAAACATCCAGCACAATATGGTCTCATCAGTCAGCAGAAGATTAGAGAATCAACAAGCTGAAGCTGGAGGCGTTCTATCAGAAAGAGCAAAAAGGCCAGGTGACTCTATCACTTTTAGAAAAAGCCTAAGGGGACTGGATGAATCAAACTAAGGGAAGTAGAAGTCCTTCATCTTTAGGTCACTAGTTCAAACCCAGCTCTGCTCCATAGTGGCTGAAAGTCATTATCCGCTGAAGGGTATTTAGCAATCTATGTGAAATGAATTGGTGGATTCAGTTCTTAAGAGACCCAGCATCACATTGTTTTACTGGCAGTAAGCTAACCTCATCTCAGAGGCATCCACTATCAATGCATGTAAGCTCCACATGAAAGAATTAAAAGAAAGAAAATTAGCACCTTTGTTTGCAGTTTAGCTACCAGAGATTAATCCTGACCAAAAAGCTACTGAAACCAACAGGAGTCTTCCTTTTGACTTCAATGGGGTTTGAATCAGGCTCTAAATGAGCAGACTGAAGAGTCCTACTAGAACCTTGAAAGTAAATTGGATGCATCCTGGAAGGAAACCTCTGGGGAAAGCCTGACCAGTTTCTGCCTACTCCAGGGGTCAGCAACATTTTTGGGCACACTGCCAAAACCACCCACAACCTCAGCTTTTAAGATGTTAGAGTGCCAGGAGTGGGCGGTGGGCAAGCTGTGAGGGCCCCAACCCTTGTTGTGGCAGCACAGCTCTACCCCCTTCCTGGAGGCATGCATGCTTAGCAAAATGCCTCTATGTGCCATGCTCTGGCACACATACCAGGAGTTGCCTACCCTAGCCTACACTATGCCTAGCCTACTTCACTCAAGAAGAGAAGCTCAGTCTCTTGTCCAGAGTCCTAGGAGTAACAAAGCAAATAAGCGAAAAATGGGGACAACTCTCTGAACTAAGATGACGAGAATGCTACACCTTACATCTTCCAGAGACCAAGCAAATAAAAAGAAGGAAGTGTTTAATCTCCCAATATACTAAAAACTGAGCACTGAGGTATCTCAATTGTGGCCAAAATATTCCTTCCACAGCTTAGAAACTGCCAAAACATCTCCTAATATCTATCTTTGCTTTGAAAGGAACATGGGGTAGGGAACATGAACAAGAAGTCAACATGACTGTTGTGAGTGAGACTCAACTAGGGGGTGGGTTTTTGTTTCAGTTCTGCAAGATGTGCTATAAGTAAAGAAAAAAAGGAACAGGCCAAAAATGTTCCCCTTCATGCAGACAGCAATAAACACACAAGAAGTCACTGAGGAAGCGGATCTGAAAGAACACTTTAAAAAAAAACTAGGGAGATGAATAGACACAGTTTAGTCAAATGAGTAGATAATACTCAATTCAAAGCTCACTGAAGTCATTAAATTCAGTGGGCTTTGGATCAGAATCCTAGTGAAAAAGCAGGAGGTTGGTATTAAAATAAACTAAAACACAGCAGGCATGTTGAGGGGGCTGGATTTTTCTCCCTCTCAATTTCCTTGACTTCCCATATTATATTAGTAATATGCAGAGCCTTTGCTTCCTGTCAAACTAACTACTCAAACTAAAGCATCTTTACTGTAGGAGTAAGGTACATGGAATGATACTGCTGTTAAAGTCCAGCTACAGCAAAACTACATGAACAACAGAACAAGGAAAAAAATCCCCATAAAGACAAACTGTTCCTTCTCCAACAATCAAACACAATTATGATAAGGGGTCTAGAGGGCCCCCTGGCAGGCCACACCCTAGATGCTCCTAGGCCCAGGAAAAAGGGCCTCCTGTGTGTGTGTGGCAACTGGATGTAGAAAGTTTTCTTCAGAAATCAATCAATAGCATCAAAGCAAAGCATCTGATGCAGTTGAATAGCATGAAGAACTATGACAGCACTTGATACCTTCAAGTGATAAGGATCTTTGGTTCTCTAAGCACTTCTACCAACTGGTGAGCGAAAACTGAGGCTGAACACAAAAGCAACATTAACCCACCTGATCTGAAGCCAATTTTAAAAAGTTTGTGTCTTGGAAATATATATATAGTCCCATCTGCAAACATGTTCAACTAACATATTCTAAACTTGATTTTCATTGAGCCTTATAAAGGTGAACCTTGGTTTGTTAATTCCAGCAGGTTTTTTGGAACTATTAGCAATAATGCACACATGGACACATAGCACCCTGGAAGTTTCAGTCAGAGAATTCAGGTAAAGCCTGGGCTGGAGGCAAGGTGCATGTGTGTGGGGGAAGAGGGTGGAGGACGACCAAAGTTTCTGGGGGTTACTTTTACATGTGTTACCATTTGTTGGGAAAGTCTGTTCAAAATTTGACAACAAAAGTAACTGCAGCAAAATGTAGTTATTGGATTAGTTGCTCAGTACTTCCACTTGTTGCCATCAGCACATTCATGTCTGAATGAGGTGTTTGCTTTCCTGAAGATGACATTACATTGTAGAGTAGGGTGCATGTGAAACAGGCTGTATTCAATTTGGATTCAGATTTGGTCCAAATCGGGGACAGTGAATCAATTCGTTGATTCAGAACCACTGTCCCAATCTGACTTGGCCAAATCCAAATCTTCAGATTCGATGCTGATTTGGAGAATCATCAATTTGGTCATAGACACAGCTTTAAATGTTTTTTCTACATACCTTGAGGTACCAGGCATGGCTTGTGAATGCTGCAATGGTGGGGCAGATGGAGTGTCCCACAGGAGCATGCGGGGGGGAGGGGGAAGGGAAGGCGGGGGGGCGCATGCTTGGCAGCGAACCCGGAAGTGTGTACTTTCGGTTCATTTCCAGGTCCACCACTGAGCACATGGAGGACCCACACGCACACACACACCTCCCCGGCTCAGCAGTCAAACACAGGGGGACTTCAGGTGCACCCCCAGACCCAGGAGGCACCAGTTACCAAGCCGGGGGGGAGAGGGGGACTGTGCACTCCATGGTGGATCTGGACGTGGACTAGAAGTGCTTCTGGTCTACTTTTGGGTCTGCTGCCAAGTGCACTGGGGACCCCCATGCTCCCATGGGATGCTCCATCTGCCCCGACATCTCAGCATTCATGAACTGCCTGGTACATTGAGGTATGCAGAAAAAACATTTAAAGCTGTGTCTAGGTCCAAATCATTGACTCTTTCCAAATCTCTTGGAATCAATTCAGAGGCTTCCAATTCAATTCAGAGAGATTAAAAGGTCTCCCAATTTGATTTGGATTCAGAGATTCGGCTGCTGAATCGAGATGAATCTCCGCCAAATTGAAGCAGTGACCAAAGCTTCACACAGCCCTACTGTAGACCACCAAGCATCAGCCACCTGTTATTATGTTATTTCAAGTATGTGACACTGTATTTCTGAAACCCATCAAAAGCCAAACATGTCTCAGCTCCCAAGAAGAGCTCAGTGTAATCACAGAGGAATTATCTGCAAATGTGTGGCATGGACAGGGCTGGCCAGAAATACCACTTTGTGAAAAATACTCCAATTTTTCATTTGCTTGCACTTCGAAGTATCTGAAATGAGCCCATTTTAATCTAAATATCCTGATGTTTTGATGTATACATAAGTTTTTATATGGCACTGTAACATCAGGCCTTCCTGGGGCCGGTTGGATGTTGGCCCACCCACCTGTCTCTGGGCTAACTACCTGCCTCTCTCTCCTGCCATGCCTTGATGATACATAATTATGGTGTTAATCAATGTTTAGGGGGATCTCCACAGTTCCATTCCACCCCTACACTGTGGCCCAAGCCTTGTAGATGGCATCTTAGGCAGCTAGACTCAGCCAGACCCTCTGCATATTAGCTGTGGTCCCCTCTGAGACCTTCAGCTCCCTCTTAGGCTCTGGCCCCATCTCCAAGCTGTTCCTGGCCTCAGGTCTGCCAGCTGATGTCTCTCTCACAGTGGGCCGCAGCAAACTGCTGCTTTCCCTATACAGCCTGTGTCTCAAAATGACCACCACAATCACGCACCTAGATTCTGTCAGCTCCAGCCCTTAAATTGGCAGGCACCAACAATGCCCTGCCACAAGGCACCTTTCATTAGTTGGATATTTAAAAGCATCACAAAGAAGATCAATATTATTATCCCTATTTAATGTAAGTGGAAAATTGATGTGTAGAGAGATAAAGCAACTTTCTTACAACCACCAAGCAGGCCAATGTCCTATTCACTAAGGAATGCTGCCCCTTAGTCTACAGTTTTTTTAACCAATACTAAAAAAAACCATATAAATAGTATTAAAAACTTTCATCTGTTAAAATTCTAGTGTTTGGTCTAGTGTTTTCAATAAAGTGTACTAAAAAGGCACCCCAATTTTTGCAAAATGTGTATTAAAATGGTAAAAATTTGTTTTAGAGACAAAGGTGTCTTTTGACAAAAATTTTTAGTCTGGCCAAAAACATCAACAACAAACCTATTTCAACTACCTCTAGTCATGTATTCATCCAGTGGTACTCAACCTTTTTTGTCCAGCAGGCCAGATAAGCAATACCCAGTCCATCCATCGCTCTGTGGTCCTGGACTGGCACCTGGTTGGGGGGGTGCAATGCGACCCCGTTTTGTCATTGGGAATGAGGTGGGGAGGAGGATAAGCATGAGGATGAGGTGGGGAGCAGCCCCACCCCCCACCCTGATCCACTTAGCTGCATGGGAGAAGGGGACTTAGCCTGGCTCCACTAGAGTGAAATATCAGTTGAACTGAGTCCACTAACCTGTTTCAATTAACATGCATCTTATGATCCAGTGTTTGATCCCCAGTGACCTAGGCTGAATCTGAAATGGGAAACAAGTAAGGAATCAAAGACTTCCCTCATCTGGGTCATCCAATATGCTGTAATTTTTTATTTAAATAGCCAGGTCCTCCAGAATAATTTGACTTTAAATCTGGGCAGCAAGGATCATTCTTGAATGCAGTCATCTTCCAGAGGTGTTTCATCACCTCTCACATTGGATCTCATTCAGAGTGCTCTAATATTGTGCAGGAAGAATGACCACGCACAGAGCAGCTCCTGGGTCATGGTGGATGTGACAGGGGGCCGCTCAGGGCCAATCTCCACGCAGCCCGCTGACCTGTTCTCGAGCTAACCACCTGCTTTCTCGCCCACCACGCCTTGATCTTAAGTGATTAAAAAGGTTGTTAATTAAGCGGAAGGCTGCCCATTTTCTGCACCACTGCTAGGGGGCGCTATCTGCAGCTCCATTCCTCCTCTACACTGCAGCCCAAGCCTCACAGATGACCTCATGATGTTCTCACATGAGCCAGTCCCCCACGATGGGGCCCAGAATCCTACTGTAGGACCCCACCTGGGTTCCTCCCTATGACTCTGCCGCCGTCATACCAAGCCACATATCTCCCTGCCATCGGTTCCCCTTCAGGTGTGGTCCCCTCATTGGGACCTTCAGCTCACACTAGCCCAGGCCCACCCCCAGGCCAGTCGGGACCCCAGGCCCTGGCTCTTGGGCGTCCCTCTCAGTGGGCCTCCTTGCCCTTCTGACTCTCCTGGTCCTGGCCCCTGCCTGGGCCAGTCATGGGAAGCTCAGGCAGGCCTCAATATATGACTGTAACTCTTTGCCTGGGGTCCCCCTCTCTGGGTCCTCCTTCACGGACGTGGGGAACTGGGGTACTTCACACCACAACTGGTGCCTCAGTGTCTCACAAGGGACTCTCACTCCCTGCCCAGGCAGCAGGTCATGGTGCTACTACTGGTGTTATATTTGACCCAAACCCTGCCTCCCACCACTGGAGAACTTACTGGGGTCAGGACTCAGCTCTTGCTCTCTCTGGTTGAGCTCGTGTTCGTCCCTCACTGGGGGCTTCTCACACTTCCCCCTCACCACTGGGGGCTTCTCGCTGTTCATCACGCCCCCTCTACTCAGGGTCTCGGGGCTTCCCTCTTCTGGGGGGCTCAGGTGGCCATAGCCGTGCCTGGCTCCAACTCTCCAGCTTGGGGTCTTGAACCCCCGCAGGGCTCAGGCAGCCTCAGCCACACCTGGCCTCCAACTCTCCACTCTCCTCGGGGCTTGCACCCCCACAACTACCTCCAATGGAATGTGACCCCCATGACTACCTCCAATGGAACATGACCCACCCAAAGGTGAGGGCTAGGGGTTACGGCGCCCCGACCCACCTTTCACCAGGATGATCACTGGCCTGGCATTTCCTGGGGGCTCCTGTGCCACTGGGAGCCCCACCAGGCCACCCACTCCTGGCAGGGTGTAGTTTTAGGTCATACCCAGTACGAGGAGCCTCCTACCATCCCCTACAGCTCCTCTCTTAACTCCGGATGAAACTCAGCAGACTTCTGGCCAGGTGGTGCTGTTGCCTGCCCTCCAGCAGCCAAACTGCCTCATGTATATGGGCATCCCTGAACCTAAAATGGCTGCCCTCATTAGGCACCTGGAGGCTGCCAGCTCCAGGGCCTTAAAGTGGCAGGCACACACAGTGCTCTGCCACAGTAGACCACTAAGGAATTGCATGATTCTTTTACGTATCACTCCCTAACACATGCTATGTCTGGACACAACAGACAATTCAGTCCATCAGTATCACATTTCTTCTCTACTACTTTGCTAGATAATACATGTGTTCATTCTATTAAAGAACAATCCTGAAAGACCTAGGATTTATTTTTCCCAGTCTTTCTTGCCACATCTTTAAATTAAGCATGTTGCAGTGAACTTCTCTCTGTCAAATAAAGGATAGAATGTGTTTACTTCAGAACAGGAGAATCACTGCTCTTTTAGGCACAGATTTGGACAGCAGCTGTTTCTACTGCTCCAAAAACCTTCCCTAAATGAATCACACAGCTCCCCAGCACTCTCTGTGCCAACTGGCCTGGAGCATGAAACTTAATATTTGATCTCAATGCAGATCTCACAAATAACTGTATATTGCCACTGCATCCAATGGCCCAAAGTCTCTTTTTAGTTCTAATTATCTGGTTAGATGCTGGTACTAAAAATGCTAAATCAGAAGAGAATTCAATGCAGCTCTTGTTACTGCCAGCCAAAGAAATTATTGCTGCCAAAACAACCCCCAAAACCTTGAAGGAACAACAATATAACAATTACATTCAATACAATTTAGGTTTTTGCTTTCGAGGTCTGTGATCTGAAATTCATTGAAGATGGTGAAAGCTTTTAGGTTGACTTGACTAGGTTTGGGATTAGAACCTCAGTCTCCAAATCATAACTGGTATCATCCCTTAATACTTTGAAAATCTTTTCTTTTTGACCCTTCCTTATTCTTTTCACACACCTTAGGATCACCTGTAATATTTATGGCCATAATTACTCTGGCTCTTAAACAGTAGCAAGCTATGGAGGCTGCACAGAAGGCCAATTCTATATTTTACTTTAATAAGCCCCATGAACAAACCTGACTTAATTTAGAATAACTGCAGCCTCAGAATTATAGAACTGGCAGTCCAGCGTGAAATCCTTGGTGGCTTATTTGTTTCAAAAATGATTTTCTGTAATACCAATGCATGTGTACTACACTTGCTACTGCTGTTTGGATTGTAAAGTAAAAAAAATCACGGTTGGAAAAGGGTTTGATTCCCAACCCACTCCCCACCCCCCCCAGTTTACTAGTAATTATGGTTGAATAAAATATAAAACAACAGGAGTAAACTTGCAGTCACTGAAAATTATCCTTGTTTTTTCACAACACTATACTTTGAGAGATACTAAACAACAACAAAGAAAAATCTGAGAGACCCTTCTCCCACTGATGATACATTCTGCTAACAGGGTGAGTGCTCCTGAAGTTTTCTACCCAACAGAAAGCAAACTGCAGTGATAGGATGTATGGTTGTGTAGTTAAGGGGCTCACCCAGAACTCAGGAGATTGGAGTCATAATCCCGATTCTGTTATAGCTTTATGTTCATCTAGATACAACACTTCATCCACAAGTCTAACTAGCAAGATTTGTTCCCTGGGCAAAACCTCATGGGAGTGAAGGTGTTGAGTACAAGAGAAGAGGAAGAGAGGGAGGTTGTTCCCCTTGAACAACCAGGTCATATGAAACCTAACTCATTAGAAACCCTCTTGGCTAGTCTTTCTGCACATCCTCATTATATCTCATTTGATATGGGAGTGTCAGGTCCCCTCTACACTTTAAATGTATTGCACAACTAACTGGTTAATTCTGCAATTACCTTGAGATCAGCTACTCATGCAAAGAAGGTATCACACAATAAAAAGCTCCAACCATCTATAAGTTAGATCTCAAAAATGTGTATGAACTTTATAGCTGGTTGCTATTGAACTTTAATTTGCACGTGTAGCAGGGTCTCCCCTGTGGCTGGGAGCCCTATCAGCTGATAGAGCTCTCAGCCTCAGGGACAAACTTTACTCAGCCCAGGCTATGAGTTGCACAGCCACTGGGGACTCTCAGTCCCAGTGCTGAAGAGGCTAGGTCCCTGCATTATGCCTCTTGGCAAACTCCTGGGGTGGGAGAATCGCTACTGTGGTGATCTCTCCATCCTGGGTGTGCATGTGGACAGCCAAGGCACAAGGATTGCTTAAAGGGTGATTCCCCAGTCTCGGGTGTGTGAAATCCCTGCAGCTGGGAACCCTTCAGCTGGGGTGCACAGGGCTCCCAGCCCTGGAAGCTTGCTTCTTGCTGGTGCAGGGAGAGCCTGGGATCAGGATCCCCCTCCCACCAGCAATGTGGTGAGATGGGATCTACTGCACAATCCCACAATTGCGCCTCCTGCTATTTGCACATTAGACCCTATTGTGCCTTTACCTGCATGTGCAGAGAGGGCCTCAAGCATGCACCAACACAGAGGGCACAGATCCTTTGAAATTAAATTACACTTTCATATTGCTGCCTTAAAGGAGCTGTGGGCCCTGTATACTATCTGTAATAAATGTTACCAAACTGAGATCTGCTGGGGAGCAGTCAGAGCCATGGTTTTAAGACCCAGCTGTGCACACAAAAGTATTGCTATAATGTCCACTTTTCCAGGGGATCTGTACTTTAGGAACCACTAACTTCACTGGTCTAAAATTTGGATCACTAACCCACAAACCAATGAGTCTCACTAAATATCACGGCAATCTGCTTATTGAAGATCTGACAGCATTTAGAAGACTCACCCCTGGAAAAGTGAGTCCTTTTCAACCTTAACTCTTGTGGAACTGGCAGCCAGTATAGCATTACAATTCAACACATAATAGCCCTGTCTTTAGCCCTGGGTATACTGGGTGCAATGGTTTTTCTGATACCAACAAACAGTTGTTACAGGTCGCTTGTAGCTGAGTGCTTAACTGCCCCTTTGTTCATGTAATTACCCAACACTGAACCAAGAGCTCCCTGGAAGTCTAACAGTTGGATGTTTGTGAGTTTGCAGTTGCTTCCTTCCTACATTATAAATTGATTCCATGCCCCATACAATCATCTACAGATTACCAGTTAACCCAAATTTATTTGCCCTCTTACTGATGAATCACCTGTTGAGAGATGTCTGAGAAGCCCATTTTGGCTATGTATTTTTAATTGATCTTTCCCATTTCCTCCTATTGCAAGTAACTCTGCAGTGCACCACTATATTTTATTTTCACCAGATTCTTACGCACTTCTGTGGGGAATTAAAAAACAATGCTCAATCGTCATCTTTAATGCTCCATCACCGTTCTGGGGGCAGGTTGGAGCAATTGCTTTTTTATTGTAGCATCATCTGATCGTGGGAAGCTGGAGATGAGAATGGAAGCACCCACAGGTGTCTGCAAGCCTGCCTTATTTACACGCTCCATTATGATTACTGCATGAAAAGGATATTATCAAGTAGTTTATGTCCTAAACGTATGCTTGCAAATAAAAGCTCCACATTTTTCTTTGTATTCAGGTCACATTACTCACAGAAAGCAGCCCTACTACCAGTGTAACCAGCCACAGAAGTTACCTCAGTGTACTAAGACCTAGTGTAGTACTTTTGATGCAACTCCTCAAACAGACATCAGCTGGTATGTGAGAGATGCCCTTATGCCCTTCCAGTTTCAAGGCATTACAATCATTTGGGGCTCCTCAGTACTGCCAGCTCTCATGATTTTATCTCAGGTCCCATGTGACCTGTTGCTTTTCTAAAGCTCCTGGAATCAGGTAAAAGCATGAAAATTTTGGTTTCTAAAAAAATGTAAATTGCTTGTCCTCGTGGTTTCAGAGACAAGCTTGAAAGGGAGAATTTTAAAGTTAAAAGAATGAAATCAGAGGGGAATATCTCCACCCATTTATTATTTTTACGGTTTCATAGTTTCAGGGGTCCAGACTCAAGAGTTCTGAACCCTTGGTAAAACTGTTCCATATGCAACAAGTATAAATTAGAGCATTGGTCACACATGATGGGGTTCATTTAGGTAAACATTTAGCTTATGTCAAGGAGTGGAAGAGCACAGAGAATGTCAAATGCCTGCTTTGCATGCTGCTAGGTTTCAACCTGTATCCTGCACTGAGAGCTGCAGGTAAGGATCTAAGAGATATTATAAGCACCGCAGTAAGAGAGAAACATCCTTCTTTTTTCTCTTACAGGGTTTTTTTAAAAATAATCTACAAAACAGTACTGAGAAATAGATTCATTCTAAACTCTCATCTTAGACCAAATGCTGAAAGTGTGAAAATAACAGCAAGAAAAACTTTCTGCTGTAATAACCTAAGATATCACCAGTCATTCGGATCATGATCCCGGAATTAAACTAAATGATTTTTATCTTCACAACATCCATATAAGTCAGCAAAATCCTGCAGGAGATTTAAAATACAGTTCCCAAGCACAAATATGATTGCAAATGAATTCAAAAGAGAGCAACTGAATGCCAAATATTAATTATGATACTGCCCTGGATGTGATGTAGATCCACAGCATTGCACTGTACGATTTGGCCTAACAGAGCATTGTGATTATATTACTCCTTTTAGTTAACAACTGCTGTCCTAAAAGAACTACATGCAGAATTTATTTCATCTGGTTTAATATAAAGCAGTGTTACAAATTCACTGACTCAGGAATGAAAATACTACCAAAAAATCAAGACCTTAGGGCTAGGGATAGATATTACACATAAACCAGTTTAAATGATCAGAAACTGGTTTAAGCCTGTAACAGAGCAGATGTTCAGTGTGCATAAACCAGTCTGAAAATGGCTAAGACTGGTTTGAGATAAACCTGATTGAATGTAGTATCATACAGCTGATTTGGCTCAAATCAGTTTCTGCAATGTCTGTCCCAGACACCTTTCTGGCTTAAGTCAACATTCTCCAGCAGCCCAGATGCTTCGCAACTCTGGGCAGGGCTCTGCTCTCTGCTCCAGACCACCAGGGCTGGCTCCGCCCCTCTGCTCCCTGGCTGCAGCTCTGGCAGAGACTGCAGGTATAGTGGAGTCTGCCTGGCTTCCTCCTGCTCCCCGCCCCATCCCCCTTACCACTCCCAGCTCAAGCAGGAATTACTCCCCACCTCCCCACCCTTACACAGACACCTCACCATTAGCTAGCAGACCATACGCTGAATAGAGTCCATGCTGTGGGAGACAGGACAAAGGCAGACAGGGCACTGTTGGCTTAGGGCTCTTTGGAGCTAATCAACAGGTAGCTGGTAATGTCCCTCCATTCTTTCCTGGGGAAAAGTAATTTAAAAAGAGCTTGAACTAATGATACAACCTTTGGCTTTGCTGAACAGCTGATAAATACAGTGTAACTCCTTGCTGTGTAAGTAAATGCTATGCAACTCCCTGCTGGCTCCCTCGCTAGTCAAAGCATCCTGCCGGTTTTGGCCACACCCCCCCTCAGCTCAGCTCTGTGGAAGGGAAGGGAGAGGTGCTCTAGTGCCCCCTGGCTTCTAGCCTGAGCCACTGCAGGCATGCACCTGCATTTCTGGAATGAAAAGGGAATGTCTATCCACCTTCAAATTGGTTCAAGTTTTGCAGGTTAGACTAACCCGCAAAGATTGAATCAATGCTGCCTCAGGCTTTTTGAATGTCTGTCCCTAGCCTAGGAGAAGAAACTTGAGTGCCAGTGTGGGGATGGGAGAAAAGATTTGTCTGACAAATCATGTGAGATGAAGGTTAACTGACTGGAATGGAGCCCAGGGATTTTTCCAAGTCTGAATGATCTCTGAACAAGTGGATTGCACAGAGAGTTCCATAAGCCACAAGGCTAAACAAAGTCAGTGTAAATAATATTTGGATCTTATTGGTAAGTGAGGAAAACTTTGACTAACTGAGGCACAGGACAGCAGAAATAGTTTAGGTTGACAAAGCGTAGGGAAGAACCTCCACCACTTAAAGCTAAAAGTGAGAACAAACTACAACTCAAGGTATGGAAACATTTGGTTAAAGTTTGATTATGCACTTGACTAGAAGTAGCAAGTATCAGGATTGTCAGGTGAAGGCCCAGTCCCAGGCAATTACCAAACTATTTTACAGGTTTGGAACATAGCTCTTCCAAGAGTTAAGCACTTGGCCCCATCTAGCAAGACACTTCAACATGTGCTTTCCATTTAGCATGTGAATAGTCCCATTGAATTATATGGAGTTGCTTATGTGTTTCATTTTTGGCATAAGTGTAAGCACTTTGCTGAAGACAACCTTGCACAGAAGCAGCTAGCTTTGCACATTACAGGACTAATTGTTCAAAGTGGCCCTATTGTGCTCTCAGTAGATGTCAGCAATAATACCAGGGAAACTGGTAACTTTGGCATGACTGAAATAAATGACATCACTGCCTTTCAATCCAAGAGACTGAAACATCATTCTATGGATGAAAAACTACTGTAAGGTTTTGTCTCAGAGAATGAGGCCCAAGGAATTCAAGATAGTGGAAGATGAAGTGCTTTCAAGCTGCAGGTGAACTTGTGAGGTTCACCTAATCGCTACTTCCAGCAAGAGTGGAGATGATGATGAACTGCAAGCAGATACAAGACCACAATGGAAGCCCACTCTTCCCAGAAGTATTTATTATCTACTTATGACAAGGTTACCTTGTCTTTTTTGTTTGTAAGAAAAAACTCTTTTTCTAATAAGAATTCTTGAATATTTTATGCATTCTAAGATGCATTCTAACAAAAACACCCAAACATATGTTTAATTTTAAGCACATTCTTAAGTCCAACTGATCTCAAAAGCAGTTTAAGCATGTACTTAAGTGCTTTGCTAGACTTGGATCCAAATTTGCCTCTGTAAAAGCCCCTGTTCCAATTAGTGGGTCTTTCTAAAGAATTTATACAGAGCTGGATCAGGCATGAAGTGTCATGAGACTCGAGGAAAAGCTGGGGAGACCCAAGTGACATTCTCTTTGATGAATAAATGCCAAAAGCCAACTGCTTAGTAACAACAGTTCCTTATCCCCTAAAGCAAAATGACAGCACTAATAACATGCAATATCAAGTTATTAATCATCCAGTCCCGAGCCAGCCAATTAGTCTGGTGCAATGTAATTAAAACAAAAAACAACGCTAGCTCAAAAGTGAAATTCACCACATTTGAGACTAGCAAAGCCAATGAAAAAAGTTCATTAGAACTAGACAAAATTCATACACAGATTGGCCCAAACTCTGGGTAATTAGCCTGCAACAGCTTGGCATTACCCAAGGAGAGTATGGATAATTGGGTTCAGCATCCCTGCAGATCTGCTCTGTTTCTTGTGACAATAAACCATTTGTGCTTCACAGCAGCTTCTAGTTTTCCAAACCAACCCCATCTTACAAGGGCTACTGACCCAATAATTTGCTTGTCAAAACTTGTTAGTTGAGGCAGGACAAAAGCAACAAGGCAGGTTGTTAATCCAAGAAATTAATTTGTTTTAATGACTTTCAGGGATCCAAACCATTCTGTTTGAGATCAAAAACAGCTCTGGGACACTTCACCCTGAGCCAGAGAGCACATGCTAGAAAAGGAGAGGCAGGCCAAAGTTTATTATGTGGTTTAATTCAAATGTGGCTAAAGTCAAGAAAAATCAAGTATAAAAGGCATACTGCCTGCTCAAAGGATCATAAAGGATGTCTCTGGTTAACTATAAATGAAGCAAACAGATTAGCAGAAGAAAAAGAAGGAACAGAAAGAGGTAGCTAGCTGCATTAATGTGAAGTCAGGCACAGGGCAGGACAGGGTCAGCACCTAGGGCTAGGGACAGAAATTACACATAAACAGATATAAGTAATCAGAAGCCAGTTTAAATCTGTAACACAACAGAAGCTCAGTATACATAAACTGCTTTCAAAACAGACAAAACCAGTTTACAATAAACATGGATGGATGTAGTATCAAACATAACTGATTTAGGTTAAATTGGTTTATTGAACTTCTGTCCCAGATCCCCTCCAGATTCAAGTTAACTCAAAGTCCCCCAGCATCCCAGGATGCTTTGCACCTCTCCTGCACCCCTCCCTTCCTCCAGCCCAGCAAGGACGTGTGCTCTAATGCCCCCTGATAGCTGGCTTGGGCCACTTCAGGCACGTGGCTGCATTTCCAGAATCAAAAGTGAATGTCTGTTCACTTGTTTATTGGTTCAATCTACACAGCTTAGATTAACCTGTGAAGATTGAATCTATACAGCCTTGGACTTTTTGACTGTCTGTATTTAGTTTTAGAGACTACCCGGTTCAGAGATGCATTAGCTGTTGCCTGTGAACCCATTACCTGACCCAGCAAAACACTTGACCAGGGGTCTCTGAACATGTAGCCCTGGGACCAGACCAGCTGCATGGTTAAAATTACAGGAATGCTTAAGTTCCCTGTTGGATAGGGGCAATAGTGAAAGCATGTATTTATCCAATAGAGCTGTGCAACATTCTTACAAAGAAGCTGAAAATACCTACAAAACATGTGTTGCTTACATCCTACTATATAATTGAAAAACACCCCATTTTACAAAATACACTAAACATTGTTATTCTGTTTTTCCATTTGAAAATAAGCCATTTTCAGATCCACTTCCTAGCCAAATAATATGAAATTGTGGTTTAACATTGACAAGATTTTCTGTGAATACAGGCCTACTTTTAAACAAAGGCAGATTTGCAGGAGGCTCTCTCACATTTGTTCAATATACCATTTCATGACATTTCATGAGGAAACAAAACATTATGGGCATGAAGCTAGCCAGGATAAAACTGTAGCTATTTAAAATGGGGGAAAAAAACCATTTCAAATATAGTAATGCAAAGATGTGTTAATGTCCATGGATAATTATGACAGTCATAATGATGCCTGTACATTAGTGCCAAATGATTCACTGTAACTACATGGTAACTTAGTTTTCTTTTAAGCAGCTTTGCATTTAAGTACTTTGCTATTAGCTTAAACCTGATCTGACATCTACTTGCATACTATAGACCTGTGTTTACAAAGTCTGGTTTTTGAAACATGGGAGAAAAATTATGCATTGACATATGCACATCAGCTGCTTGCAGACATTAAAAAAACCCAAAAAAACAAAAAAATGAACTCTTCCCGGAGAAGCACCATGTTACTTTGACCCAGCTCTACAGCATCTGTATAGATTGGGTGCTTCAGTGAGGCTTTTTGGCACTATTAGCTAAAGCAGATTCAATCAGCTATTAGATAAAAGTACCCAAAAAGCCCCACTAAAGCAATCAATCTGTACAGACATTGGTCCAGCCCGATCCAACTAACATGCTGCCTCTTGTGGGCATGTGCTGGACTTGGCACAGAAGCACATGGAGTTTAAAGTAAAGTGCCATTTTGTTTTCGACTTTTTTTAACGTCTGCAAGCAGCCCTAATGACTAAATTGTCATTTGTGTGCGTACAAGGTTCAGGGTATGGACACAGCAAGTTTACTAAGGAGTATGTTGATTGTACTACGTAGTAAAAGTGGAATATACACAAGATATACCCTTACTAGGGACATTGTGACAGGAGGAAGATCACATGGCCAGTTGCAGTGCAACCCTGTCTCGCCTGTCATGACTTGCTGTTCAGTAATACAAGATGAAATAAGAGGGAGGCTGCCCATTTAATGCCCCGATGCCATAGGGTCTACACACTGCTCCAACTTCCCCTTACTGTGTCGGAGACTACCTCACAGTAGCATCATGCGGCAGAAACCGTGATGCGATGCTACCGCACAGTAGTCTCAGGCTACTGTGTAGTCAGTGTCACAAAAAAGCCATTTGTTGGCACTACTGTGCAGTAATGCAGGTTACTGTGCACTCAGCATCTTGTGTAGACACAGCCACTGTTTCTTTATACAAGCTCTCTAGGGCAAACAGGAGCAAAAAGGAAAGTCTAATTGCCCTTGGTTCAGTGTATCAGGCTCTGAATATGCACAAGGAGCAATCCAAAAAACTAAAGCAGTGCCTTTTTTACATAGCTGCTCTTCAGAATATAACCAACTTCCAAGAAGCTACATGAGCTAGAGGCACAGACCTGTTAGAAAATCTATTTTGCCATCTCCTCTCTCATTACCCTTGGTGGCCAGGACAGGAAAACAGATCTGAATTTGAATTACCCTGGTGTTTCAGTTAACTGAGCTGCAGTACAGTGGATCTTTAGCATGCAGAATTTGATCCTATTCCATCGTGATCCCTGGTGAAACCTCCCATTCACTAACATATTGTGTGCCCGTAGGTCTGAGAATTTAACATTATCTGAGAAAAGGCATCAGAAAAAAAAATCAGACCAACTACATAAAGCTTTCTGAATCCTCACCATGATCAAATATCAGCAGCCATGACATTAAATATCTTTTCTTCTCTGAATACACATGGGGAAACGAGCAAAAGCTAATTTTAAACATAAATCTCAGGGAAAAAAACCTCATCATGCAGAAGGTAAGGAATCCTAGAAATTAAATTCAGGGGAGGGGTGGGCTCTTCAAGAGAGATGAAATAGAGACAGGCTCAAGGGTTTTTTTGTTTGCTTGTTTTGCTGGCAGTTGTAATTAAAGTCTTCTTTTTTTATTCACATCACTTGCTGAATCCTCTTCCCATACCAAAGAGAGAAACACTTGGCACTTGGTACCTAAAGTTTGTTTGAGTATTAGCAGGGCACATCACCAGCTTTTCTGTCCCCAGTTTCTTAACCAGAATCATGGTGACAGATGGCACACGTATGTCTTATGTTACCTGTCAGAAACTGGTATTATTAAGCATCTGTATGGATGTATCTCTCTTAAGCCAGTACATTAAGCCTCAAGTCCCTGTCAAACTGAGAGTTTACCAAAAGTATGAAAAATCACACACATGTAATTAGTCCTGCATCTGAATCCATAAAAACAGTCTTTGTCCTTTCTCAATTAAATAGTCAAGTTTTAGAGCTAAAGAAAAAATTTTTTATTTTGAACCCAAATCGCCAGCAAACTCTGAAAGGTAAACATGGAAGGGCCAGGGATGAAATCTGCTTTAAAACATTTCCAAAGAGAGTGAGCTTTGGGCACATAGGGGCAAGAAAAACAAAATGCTCATTGTATTTAGGATCTTAGGAAATGACATACACCAGGTATTCTAAAGATGTCCCAGAAAAATCATAGAACCATAGAAAATTAGGGTTGGAAGGAACCTCAGGAGGTCATCTAATCCAATCCCCAACTAGATCATCCCAGCCAAAGCTTTGTCTAGCCGCGTCTTAAAAACCTCCAAGGATGGAGATTCCACCACCTCTCTGGGTGACCTGTTCCAGTGCTTTACTACCTTCCTCATGAGACAGTTCTTCCTAATTGCTAACCTAAACTTCCCTTGCCGCAACTTGAGACCATTGCTTCTTGTTCTGTCATCCGCCACCACTGAGAACAGTCCAGCTCCATCCACTATGGAACCGCTCTTCAGGTAGTTGAAGGCTTCTATTAAATCCCCCTTCGGTCTTCTCTTTTTTAAACTAAATAAGCCCAGTTCCCTCAGCCTCTCCTCAGAAGTCATGTGCCCCAGCCATCTAACCATTTTTATTGCCCTCTGCTGAAATCTCTCCAATTTGTCCACATAATTTCTGCGGTGGGGGCCCAAAACTGGACACACTACTCCAAATGTGGCCTCACCAGTGCTAAATAGAGGGGAATAATCCTTGAGCTCCTGGCAACACTCCTACCAATGCAGCCCAGTATGCTATTAGCTTTCTTGGCAACAAGGGCATACCATTGGCTCATATTCACCTTTTTGACCACTATAACCCCCAGGTCCTTTTCTGCAGAGCTACTGCAGAGCTGGTGCATGGACTTGTTCTGTCCTAAGTGCAGGACTTTGTACTTGTCCTTATTGAACCTCTTAAGAGTTTGTTTTGGTCCAGTCCTCCAATATTTCTAGGTCTTTCTGAATCCTAGCTGTACCCTCCAGCATATCTACTACTCCCACCAGCTTGGTGTCATCTGCAAACTTGCTGAGTGTGCTCTATGCCATCTTCCAGGTCATTGATAAAGATATTGAACAAAACTGGCCCAGATCTGACCCCTGGGGCACTCCACTTGATACTGTCTGCCAACTAGACATTGAGCCATTGATTACTACCCTCTGAGCCCGATGATCTAGCCAGGTTTCTATCCACCTTACAATCCATTCATCAAACCCATACTTCCTTAGTTTGCCTGTGAGAACGTTATAGAAGACCATATTAAAAGCCTTACTAAAGTCAAGGTATAACACATCTACTGTCTCTCCACATCCAAAGAAACACACGCCTCATCATCGAAGGCGATCAGTTTGGTTAGGCATGACTTGCCCTTGGTGAAACCATGATGACTGTTCCTAAATCACCTTCTTCTCCTACAAGTGCTTAAAAATGGATTCCTTGAGGATATGCTCCATGATTTTTACAGCAACTGAGGTGAGGCTGGCCAGTCTTTAGTTTCCTGGATCCTCCTTTTTTTCTTTCTTAAAGATGGGCACTATATTTGCAATTACATCAGCCAACTCCCTCAGCACCCTTGGGTGCATTCCATCTGGTCCCATGGACTTGTACATGTCCAGCTTTTCTAAATAGTCCCTAACTAGTTATTTCAGCACCATTGGCAGCTCACCTCCTCCCCAAGCTGTGCTGTCCAGGTGCAATAGTCTGGGAGCTGACCTTGCCTAGGAGTAGTGAGGTGAAAAAGACATTGAGTACTTCAACATTTTCTGCATCCTCTGTCACTAAGTTGCCTCTCCCATTCGGTAAGGGACCCACATTTTCCCTGATCTTCCTCTTGCTGCTGACATACTTGTAGAAACCCTTCTTGTAACCCTTCATGTCCCTTGCTAACTGCAACTCCAATTGCACTTTGGCCTTCCTGGCTTCATCCTTGCATGCCGAGGCAATATTCTTATACACCTCCCTAGTTGCTTGTCTGTGTTTCCATTTCTTATAAGCTTCCTTTTTGTGATTTAGCTTACTGAAAAGTTCCCTGCTAAGCCAAGCTGGTCCTCTGGCACACTTGCTGGTCTTTCTACGCATCAAGATGGTTTGTTCCTGCACTCTCAGTAAGGCTTCTTTGAAGTACTGCCAGCTCTCCTGGACTCCTCTCTCCCTCAGACTGGCTTCCCAGGGGATCCTGCCCATGAGTTCCCTAAGCAAGTCAAAGTCTGCTTTTCTGAAGTGCAGGGTCCTTAGTCTGCTACTCTCCTTCCTTTCTTTCCTCAGGATCCTGAACTCAATCATCATGTGGTCGCTGCTGCCCAAGTTGTAATCTCCTATTACATTCCCCTCCAATTCTTCCCTGTTCGTGAGCAGCAGGTCAAGAAGAGCATGACACTTAGTCAGCTGCTCCACCTTTTGCACCAGGAAGCTGTCCCCAGCTCTCTCCAAAAACTTCCTGGATTACCTGTGCACTGCTGTATTGCCCTCCCAACACGTCAGGGTGACTGAAGTCCCCCATGAGAACCAGGGCCCGTGATCAGGAAACGTGTGCTAGCTGTTTGAAGAAATCCTCATCCATCTCATCCTCCTGGTCTGGTGGTCTAAAGCAGACACTCACCATGATGTCAACCTTTGTGCTTTCTCCTCTGACCCTAACCCAGAGACTTTCAACAGGTCTGTGTCCAGTTTCACACTGGGGCTCTAAGCAATCATACGGTTCTTTTTCATAAGAAGCAATTCCTCCTCCTTTTCTCCCCTGCCTGTCCTTCCTGAACAGTTTCCTGAACACATTCATGACAGCGCTCTAGTCATCTGGGCTATCCCACCAAGTCTCTTTTATTCCAATCATGTCATAGTTCCTTGACTGTGTGAGGACTTCCTATTCTTCCTTCTTGTTTCCCAGGCTCCATGCATTCATGTACAGACACCTGGGGTAACTAGCCAATTGTCCTACTTTGTCAGGAAGAATGAGAAGGTCTCCCCTGTTGCCCCTCCTGCTTGTGCTTCCTCCAGGTCCCCCACTTCCCCACTTCCCTCAGGGCTTTGGTCTCCATTTCCAAATGAACCTAGTTTAAAGCCCTCCTCACTAGGTTAGTGAGCCTGTCTGTGAAGATGCTCTTTCCTCTCTTTGTCAGATGGATCCCATCTCTTCCTAGTAATCCTTCTTGAAACATAATCCTGTGGTCAAAGAAAACAAAGCCCTACTGGCAACACCACCTGCACAGCCATGCATTGATCTGCAGGATGTGCCTACTTCTGCTCAGGTCCTTTCCCTTGACTGGAAGGATCGAGAACACTATCACAGGAGCCCCCCTCCCCTTCACCCTTGCACGGAAAGCCCTGTAGTCACTTTTTATCCACACAGGGTCCCCCCTGGTAGTATCATTGGTCCCCACATGGATAAGAAGCATGGGGTAGTAGTCAGAGGGCTGGATGAATCTCAGTAACATGAGTCTCATTATTCCAAGACATCTCGGATCCAGGCTCCAGGCAAGTAGCAGACCTCCTGAGTCAAGAGGTCAGGCCAGCAGATGGATGCCCGTGTCCTCCGCAGGAGGGAGTCTCCAACCACCCGCAGTTACGTTTTAAAGCTATGAGTATTTAGAACTTCTGCAGTGCTTTCAACCATACTATTTAAGACACTTCACAACTAACTCAAAGTCAGAAGTGAGATATTAGGCTAAATGCAGATTTTCCTGGGTGAAATTCTCAGCCTTGTGATATACAGTTCAGACTGACTGATCTAATGGTCCCTTCCTTAAATTCTATTAATATATGATTAACACACTAATCTTCACAAGACCCCCAACAAGACTTATTAGAGACTTTCTGGAAGGATTAAGAATAGCATGTCTCTCATCTCCATTAGCCTAAAAACATGCTTCCATTCTTCCTAGCATGAATTTATTTTGCGGGGGAAGGAAAGAAAAATGCTGACTATAAACATATTTCAAGCCTATTCTCTCACCCTCATCAAATGATGTGAAGGAGAAAGATAACTCACAGCAACAAGTTACTTAAGGTAATAATACTCTGACATTTCCCAATGCCTCCTAGCCAGCTTGTTACGTCTTGTTTTTTAACAGAAAATGATGAGAGGGAGAAAAGTCAATCCATTCTCATTTAAGCTTTCAGACATCTTGGAGCGAATTTCCCTGCCTGTATCACTTTTTATTCCTGTGCATTTACAGAACAGGAACAAAACATAATTTGATTACGTTATATTGTTCTTTTCATATCCAAGGTAACCTAAAGTATGCCTTCCCCAAGCAATCAGCTTGATGATGGCAGTGCAATTACTGCTGGAGACAAACACAGCAGTGGCTTGCATTGGACGGGGCCTTGAAGTTACCTGATTCTTTCAGAGCTCACATCTGGTTCCCCTGCTATCAATGAACACTCTATTGCTGATTTCATTTTGAACCTGGGTTTTGTCCCTAAATAAAAAAAAAAAAGATGGAATTTGCTGCCACTGTAATCAACAGCAACACTTTCAGTGATTTGATAGGCAAATGGAGCCCAAAACAGAAAGCCATAGAAAGGCAAGAAGGAAGCTGGTTTCATTAATCATTAAAACAAGCTCCTCCTTGTGCCAAACTCTCAATGTGCTAGCACTGAGAGATGCTGGGGCTTTTACAATAGTAGGGAATGGGCACATATAACACTTGGACCAGTTTTAATGTGATTTAAGCCTGAAGCTGGTTGAACCAGCCAGTTGAACCAGTTTAAAGCTACCTAGAATGTTTCAAAAATGTTTAAAAAACTTAGAAAAATCAGCTATTATTCTGAACCAGATCACTGTGTACTGGTTCACTGTTACATGTGGACACCAAGTGTTCCATGGCACAGGTCTGGTGGGTTTTCCAGGCATCCCACACTGCATTGCTCCTCACCACCTGCCCCAACTATTTCAAGTGCTTGATCTGGTACGCAGGCAGAACTCTACTGTACCTCTTTTTCCCCGTTTGTTGAAACTTTTTAATCAACAAACTCCTTGCAATGCTATCTTTCTAACCGTCAGCTGTGTCTTCACTCTCTACTTGACTGCATCCCCTCATGCTCTCCCAGCCTCTGGGAACCCAAAAGCATGGGTCCAAGCACTCCCCCATCTCACCCCACAAGTCAGGCCATCATACTGCAGACTTCGGTCAAATGTAAGCTACTGAAGTTTACTGAACTCAAGTTTAGGAAGAATGGAAAGCAGACAAATAAAAATGCTCCCAGCCACAGGTCACCCACCCCCTGGGATTTCAAAGCATATGTGAAAGCATTCCTCCCCTGACTTGCTGACTTCAAGGCATGTTAAGCTGAGTGCTTACTCCCACATCCTGGTGATGAAGCCACAGCACTTTAAGTAACTATGAAACAGTTCTCAATCTGTGGCATTTGGGAATAGTTCAACTGTTACATGTGTCTGTTGTATCCATAGATATTAAATTTATGATCCTTCTATTACAAGTTCAAAAAAATAATGTCCAATGCAGCTAACACTAGGATATGTCATAGGTACAAAAAAAAACTTGGTTTCATACAAGCCAACAGTATACAGCAGAAAATTCACTATTTAAAATGTAGGTAACTTTGGGGGTTTTTAATAAGCATTTTTACACAGCATTTATATTTAACACAGTGGCCTGGATCCTCAGCTGGTAGACACTGACATAGTTCTATGGATATCAACCATGGAACTACACCGCTCCTGGGAGCCAAGTCAGCTTCTTCAGAGGTACATCACTGCTTTGTGCCACGTAATCATACCCCCTCCATTTATTAAATGCATCATGCCCCAAAATGTAAATTTCTTATGCCATCCTTATTTCCTTCTTAGGACACAGTGTCTAAAGCAGAATGCAGGATTTTGCTCTTTGTACATGAGAGAAGGAAAATTAGATGAAATATTATAAACTTAAAAGCATCTCCACAGAGGGCATAACGACAAAATGGCAAATCCTATTACTTCTCTTTGCACTCATTGTAAATAACACTAACAAGGAAACATGAAAGGCAAGTTTATCACTGAAGCAAAGCTGGAACACATCATCTATTTTTATTAAAGAGGATTTTTATTTTTTTATCTTGCAGTACGAAGACACCTCCTTAGATACTTTCCAGTGCATTAAAATTTGTCGGTGCTCCAGATCAATGCAAGTACTAACATGCTGCATCTAGTCTGTCAACAGGAATCTCTTATGGGGGCTTTATACTCCTAGCCAAGGACAGTACCAAAAAAAACTCACAATAAGGAAAGTCATTTTGAACTGTCAAATCCAAACAAAGTGGTTGAAGAACATGCCAGAGTGGAAGAAAGGACTGGATTTTAAAGGCCGGTTAGTGAATCTTACACAATTATTACTACCTCCTGTTAAAAAAAAGGCAAAACCAGTGGCCCAAAGTCAAATTCAGGACTTTGTTTTAAAGCAGAGCCAGTTTTTCTCAGCAGGAAGCAATATAACAGTTCCGACATCCTTCATCTTTATGTAGCCACACGTCCTAAAGCTTTAATTCCTTTACTGTACTTTCAAAATGCATATTTGAAAGACTGAACCCAATGGCCCTGTGTGCTGAATTCAATATGCAAAGCCAGTCTGTAGCCCAATTTGGCTCATGAACTTGCCCTGCACCACTCATCTGCCTTGCAAGGCCTGATGAGTTCAACACCCTTTATTTAGATCAGGGGTATTAAACTCACCTGGGCCCTGGACCAGATCAAGATTGTTAGGCTCCTCATGGAAAAGATGCACACAAGGAAGGGAGCAGTTGCCGTGGGCACCATAGTGGTGGCAACTACGGCAGCGGGTCCAGAGGCAGTGAAGGGTCTGGTAGCAGCAGGTCTGGAGATGGCAAGGAGACCACGGATAGGATTCCTGCAGTAGTGGGAGTATGGAGGCATAATGATGGTTCAGGGTTTGATGCAGCAGCAAGCCAGGCTTGCTGATACCAGCCATGGCCAGTAGGGACAAATGTCCCTGCATTCTGTGGCAGGTCATGCTCCACAACTTCTAGTAGACCAGCGGGCCAAAAGAGAGGCTCAATGGGCTGAATCTAGCCCATGGGCTGTATAGTTGATACCCCTGTTCAAAATGACTCCCCAGCCATCACAGGATGGCTCATCATTATACTTCCTTTCCTAATGGTCCAGTCTAAAGTTATATGCTGTGTCTCACACAACAGGACTTCTACCACTTAAAAATAGAAACCTTTCCTGACGGGCAGTGGGTCTTTAATTGATTTCATTCATTTACCTGTAAAAAAAAAAAAATTCCTCCTCTTTTGTAACTGGGCTCTGGACATATTTGCAGTCTGTTTTCACACCTCCAGGTGTGCACATGTTTGATTGCTTCCTCCTGTTTTGTGTACATGACTTGAATCCTCCCAAATTCAGTTTCCAAATGTGATGCATCAGTATGGTCAGATCTGAGTTATACATCAAAGACATTGCCATTTTCCTGACATGCAGTATAAGACAAAGGTCGAACCCACACTGGCACTTCTACTACCATATCAGCTGTAAACATAATCTGATATGGACCAGTCTTGCACCCATGCAACAGCTTTCCAAATGCTTTCCTACCCTCAAATACCAGTGTGAATTATATAAAGAAAGAAGAAGCTTGGCTATATGAAGCTTGAACTTTGTTTTACTTCCGACTCCTACTTCTAAACTCTTTAGGCTCCTCCTTCATATTTCTGTCTCCACTGGAATTTACAATACCTCACAATTTAGGGCTTGTTTATTCAGGGGCAGTCAAGAAAATTAATCCAAATGAACAAAAGCACAAATTTAAGTGGACCAGTAAAACTGCATTAAACTCGTGTATAGTCACCACTTTTTTAGTATTAAAGAAGCCTTAATTCAGTTTCTCTCACTTCACTTCCAAAGTGAATTAAACTAAATCAAATTAATGCCATTTAAATTCTGAATAAGCATGCATCCTCTCTGTGAACACTCCTAATAAACACATTTCTAAGTTAATTCAAAATCATTTTCATGAACTGTATTGACAAGCTCTGAGTATCAAATGAAAATATAAATTAATATTATATTTACTGCCTCTTTCTTGTAGTTAACTAACAAAGGTATTAGACAAGACAACACCTTAAGACCAATCTTTGTGGCAGCCTAAGTCCTGGCACCTATAAACATGCAACAAGGCAGCTCTGATATGCTGTAATTACAGCACATCAGAGCAGACTCGATTAACTGAGTCTGCTGGAGCGCAGTAATTACTGCACTCCAGCAGATGCCAGTGTCTTATGTATTAGCATCCTCGCACTGAAAAATACCCCACTCCCAGAGCATGTGTATAAATACCCTCAGTGTCCCATGACAGCTGTGAACTAGTGACCAATCAATGATGTTTTGGAATGGTTCAATCATTACATGTGTCCACATCTGAAGTCAAGACACCCTTCACTTTAGATTCAAAGCACCCTGCTTAAGGCACCCCTTGGAAACTGCTAGCTCTTAGTTTTCACATGTTTTCAGTGGTTTTTATTACAGAAAAATAATAGAACAGTTCTTCTGTTGCAAAGAACTCAGAAAGACCACAACAGGGCAGAATGCTTTGAAAACTATGAAGTTTGAAATACCTGGGTTTATCTTGTGAATGATGTTTGCCCACCTAACAGAGCTGACACTGTCAAACCACAGAGCCCTTGAAAGGATCTCAAGGCATCCTGTTTGAGAATCACTGCCAGAAGTCATTGGTAAAAAATGTTATTGAAGGCAACGGCAATTTATTACTTCAACTGGTTCTGTGGCCAGTTCTCAGTCCAAGTGACCACATTCACATGCAAACCAATTACAATTAATTTTGCAGATAAGTCTGCCTGAGGTGCTGTACCAAACATTTAACTGCAAGACAGATACAGCATGTTACAATCGCAATGTCTTGTTTTTGATACCACCTAAAAGACCTGAAGTACTTGCATAGTCCATTAAAGTCAATTGAGCTAAGACTATTTGCTATAGCTGAGAAAGCCCTGTTTATTTTTGTTAAGCCAGGTAACTTTTTGTTACAGTGCATTAGTAGTGTAACTGGCTGATGACATCACCTCTCACTTTATGCTAAGTAATAGAGGTAATGCAAAAAGAGGAATTTTGTTAACTCTTCCCTGTGAACCACGTAGTTTCTTGGAACAACTTTCCAGAAACACAACCAAGGCACAGAAACTTCAGCAAGTACATCAGACCTTGACTGCAGTTCATCAAGGCCGCTGGGAATCACTATGCCCCAGCTAATAACTCTTTATTTTTACAAGCCCAAAAGAAATTCAGCTTTGTGGTATGGAAATGAAATCCATGGGAGAAAAAAAGTTTTAATTAAAAGGAAAAGGACAGCTGCCGGTGAGAGGTGGAAGTAGGGCACACTGTTAGATGAACCGAGGGAGTCTTGGCTCATTGTGCTCTATTTATATCCGAGTGGTTTTTAATAATGTTTCATCCGGCAGGCAGCAATGACCTTGAGCGTGTCAACTAAACAGAGGAAGGATGCCAAGAAGGAAACAAATCTTTGTGCTGTCCACAGATTGATTCAAAGAATCACCTTGAACAGCTAAATGTCCCTTTCCTATATATCGCCAAGCTCTTTATTCCAGTGGTGTTGCTAGAAGCCCCTTCCTCCAGTTATTTCCTACAAGCCAGAAAGGGGAAAATGGAAGTTAGAACTGGTCACCTTTACAGCTCTGTCACCAAGTCTCTAAGGCCTCGCAGTCCTTCAGTTTACTCATCCATAACATTTACTTCACAAGGATCTTGTGGGCCTTAGTTAATATTGATGAAGAGTTCTGAAGCCCTTGTCTGATGGGAATTTGATGCAAGCTTGAAATCTATAAGGGGCCAAACCCTCTGGCCCTCACAATACATCATTTGCTTAACTGTATCCATGAGGGTGGTGACATTGACTTCTTCCGGACCATCCATTCTCTTTAAGTTAAAACACTTTCCTGGTGGGACCAGAGCACTCAGGAGCAGGCAGGACAGAGTCTGAAGTGGAAATTAATTTTATATCTCAGTCCATGATTTTAAGAGACTCTATCCATGTAGCTTCCTTGACACTGCAAGCAAAAATGTCTAAACACAGCATAACATTGCCTCTTTCTTTTCCTCCCAGAAACTGGCCCCAGGCACCAAGGGCCACTGCAGAACAACCATGGTAGCTTGCCCTTCCCTATATAAAGTGAAGCAGAAGGTATGGGAGGGTAGCACCTTGGAGACTAAGTGGTTCAGAGAGGCAGGAGTTTTCACAAGCAACTACCTACTTTATCAGAGACAGCTTAACACCTCCGTTATATGAGATGAGGATAATCTTAGGCCACCTTCATAGCAATCCATGCATAAAATGAATTATTTTCCATAGTGATATTGATAGTTATTGCAGTGGTAGAAATGTCACAGAAACATCCCCATACTTTCAACATCCAATTTAACATGACATGCTACAAAGCAGGGAAACCCACACCATAGTAGCCACTGTCTAAAATGTGTTTTGCAGTATCATTGAAGCATTAAAGGTTTTTTTGCCAGTGATGTGGCCTTTCTACTGATAAGCCCTACTACTACATCTGCTTCCAAAACCAAAGGCTGAACCTACTTAATTTTATATCTGTGGAGACCCTCATAAACACAGAATGCCTATTACCTTATCAAGGGGAACAACACCTTCTTTGGCAGCTACTCAAAATTTTTTTCTCTACTTTTAATTTTTCCTTTGTTTATTTCAGATATCAGAGGGAAGACAGTCATCTAAGATCCTTGCACTTGAGTGTGTCAAAAGCATTCTCCTTTCGAACTTCTATCATCTTAGTGGACAAGGGTAAAATGTGCCCCAGGAGAAAGGGCATCTTGATTTTCTCCTTAGGTAAAAGCTAGCACAGCAAAATAGTCTGTTAGCAACAAAAATGCCTAATAAACTAAAGTCTAGAGTCATTCTGTTCCCAGGATAGATAGTGAGGACATTGAAGAAGAGCCTGTCTGCCATCCTCAATCAGGCAATTTAAAACCAACAGGCGTGCAACGGTTAGCCATTTGGAAGCACAAACCCATGATAAAAGCAAACTCCAAAGGAATTACTTAGCTGGCCAAGAAAGAGCTACAGGCTTGATGGAATACAGACAGTATAAACACATCCTTACTCAAAATCTTCCCACGTGCAGTTTTGTATTAATTTTTACTGTGTAAAGGGATAATATTGTTCTGCCTTCATATCTAATCAAAACCAAATTAGACTGGATACAAGTATTTAGGTTTAGCGAAACCTATTTCTGAAGGTAACTTTCACCAATGGCAGCTTCTCCCCTAACAAAGTAAGTCCACTATAATAGGAAGGTTATGTTCACAGGGACTGGATACTAGTGATGAGAAACTAAAGGTGAAATCCTGGCCCCACAAATATTAATGGGAAAACTCCCAAGCTTTGAGTTTGTCCTCACAGGTTTCGATAATTAGGATGCAGCCTTCAATGGTAGGGATGAAAACCCATATCTTCAGTGGTACATAGGAATTTAACTTCCATAGCTGTCAGGGGAAGTTAGGCACTGAAAGAGGAAACAGGCACCCATATACCCTGGAGGATGTGTGTCTGTTATTTACAGATGACAGCTACAGTACTTTGCACAGGAAAGGACCTGCTGGTTTGGGTCAGATTTCTACCTGACAAGGGCATGCATTGCAAAACCCATTACAGCAACCCTGATGGAAGTTTTAGCAAAAGTACTAGGGGCTAAAATATTATAAACAAGAGAGTGGCCTTGCACTTCTACTGGGTAGAGCTTCTTCAAGAAGCACATCCCAGTGGATAGAGCATGGGATAGGGTACCAGGGCGGGGGATGCAATCTATTCAAGTCTCTGCCACTGATATACTAGGTGACTAGGAGTAACTCCTTTCACCCTGATTTGCCATGGATCTCCCCATCTGTAAAGCAGAGGCAACAAAAGTTTTTTATAAGAAGGTTTATGGACAATGGACAGAGAGCATCACAAAAGTCCTGACTCCTTTAACTATTGAAAGAATAGTGACAGTCACTCTTTTAACAGCAGTTTTAGATCCACCCAAATGACATTGGATTTGTAAGGAGGTTATTTAATTCTCACCCTGCCAGAGCATGCGTGCTAATTCTCTGAGGGATTCAACTCATTTTTAAAATGCATCATTCAACATTTCTTTTCTTTACAGATACCAAAAAACACCAAACAAACAAGGAACCTCAGGATCCCAGCATCTCTAACCAACTTTACAGAAAAAGGCTGAGATGTGTGTGCGCACACACATGCATATGAGGAGGGTGGGAAATACTGATAGAGGGCTGAAAACAGGGACGTCAAATTTGTATCTGGCCCACCAAGTTAATGGACACAGAATTTAGAGCTCCTGCGATCTGATATATATGGCCATCGGTAGCAAGGAAATGAGCAATAGCTGCAGTACTGGAGCCCCATCTCTGCCTCTGGAGAGCTGCAAGACTCTTTTTGGGGCCATCAATGGACCTGCTGCAGTGGCCGCTGGTCCCCAAGATCAGGCCCAGGCATTGCCTCTGGTCCAGATCTGGCCTAAGGCCTGGGGTGAATTTGACACTCCTGGTTTAAAAACTACTCTTAGCAGTATCTATTTTTAAGTATTTTTAACGGGGAGAGGTGGAGAGGAGGGTGCTGGCATTTGGTAGAAGACAGTATTGGCTCTATTGTTCTTTAAGGCCTGCATAAATCAAAACTCTTGTACAGGTGGCAGACTCTGCTGCTGTGATGCAATACTTTCAATACACTCTGGCTCTCCTTGGCTGGCTGTGAGCAGTAACTTTGATGCATGGAAAATAAACAACAAGAGAAAAAGAGAATTTCATGGCTCCTGCTAGGACCCAGAACACCCCAGTGAGCAGACAAGCTTTTTTAAGTTTAAATTAATTTAAATAGCATTATTATTATAGGTCACTTACCCTGTGAACTCTGTGCATAGCCACCATGCAAGAAATTCAGATAACACCGACACATAGAAATTGGCCAGATGCTTAGCAGTGTCATTTAGCGCAGGTAGATTCATTTTAATTAAAGCAGAATTTACACCAGTTGAGGACCTGGGATATTATGTCATTGTTCACTGGTGTTATTTCATGAGGGACATCACTTGGTTTAGGCTAAGTAAGTTTGCTGGTTCTAATGTTACTCAGTGATCAAATTGCCCTCCACACTTCGGTAGCTAGACAGATAGAGAAGAGCGGTTAGTTTCTCCTAGACATTGCTCATCTACTCTCAGAGACAGAATTCAAAGCCAATTCAAGGCTGTGGGTGACCCTTTGAAAATAGTTTTTATTCTTAAGGATAAGAGGGAATCGTGGTCCAGCAACAAACTTGAGGTTGGCAAGGGTGAAAGGAAATGTTTGCCTGACCCTCTCAAGGTCAGCTGTCTGCCAGCAGCTTTCTTCCCCTCTGCGTGTACTTGCAAGTCATGCAGGTAGCTCCTGAATGATGTAGAACTAAATGCAAGCTGGCATTTTAGTTTTGAAAAGGGCGAGGTGTCTCCTTGCTGCAATAACTCTACAGCATGCTCCCCTGCTCCTCACTCTACACCCAAACCTGCTCTTCCAAGATGGTTCAAAAAGTTTACACCGAACAAATCAGGCAATTCACAGCCAATTTCTCCTCAAAGTTCTATAAAACCCGGGGGAACTGGAGTGCATTTATAAGCCCAGAGGAAGCAGAATGCTTTGAAGAACTGTGAGTTGGTAGGATGGCTCATTTAAAGCCTGTCAGTCTTCAAAGTCAACTTGCACAAGCACCATGATTCAGAATTTGGGGGAAGGAAGGGAAGGGGGTACTTTGGAGCATAATCTCCCATTCATTGCAAGAATATAAATGCCATATTTTCTTGCATACAGCACACAACCTTTCCCCCAAAATTAACCCCACCAAAACTGGGGTACATGTAAGCAGGGAAACTGATTTGTTCCCTGTAGGAGAAGCACCCTCCTTTGATTCCTGATTAACAATGCAGCAGCAGTGGCATTTCTATTTAGGCAGATAAGGGAGTCAATTGACTTAAGGGCTTATTGTTCTTCACTTCACAGGTGTTAATAATCTTTCCTTTTTAATAGTTTTAATGTCTCACTAATCAAGTTAAGCTTTCATAGGGAACTTTGCTGTCTACTTGATGTTCCTGGTCTGTCCCCTCCTATTTCAAAGCCTAAGCAGAAAGGGAGGGTGAGTCAGCTGAAGATTAGGCCCTGTCCCATAACTCTTCAAACATCTTTCCTCTTCATTTTGCCTTTCAAAAACAAGTTGCTTATTATATTCCATCATATACTGTATGCAACAAAATACCATACATTTTTCCTCATAAAAGTGGTTCAGCAGTAAAGCAGTCACCTCTTTTACAAGGTTGATTTTGTCTGGCTTAGAGCAAGGCTCACAGGAAGAGCTGAATAGAAAATGTACACAGAGAACAAGGGCCCCTCTACTTCTCTTTACTTGAAATTATGATGAACAGACAAATGACACGCAGGAATATATTTCAGTTCATGATGCAAAATTTTTATTCCCTTATGTGCTTTTCTCTGCTGCTCTGCCCTGATTCTCTTTTGCATCAAGCTTCATATAGTCATTTACATTGGTAAAAGACTCCATTTTGGGATGTAGTTTTGCCAAGGTAAATTGAGTCCTGATTTTCTTTAACCTGTGAGATTTCCATAGGCTGAATAGACTGGATTCACAACAGAGATTTGTAATGAAGAGGGGACAGGCATTTGTGTTTGAAACAAGCAGGAGAATTCTGCTTTAGTAGAAAAGTTTAACATAACTCTGTCCTGAGATGCATCTACTGCGGGACCACTCAACAAAGAGATCTCCAGCATTCAGGCTGGAAGGAACTGATGAGGCTGTAGTCCAGACCAATTCTAATGCAAGCAACATACAAAAAAAAATCACTCTTGCCTTGGAGACAATGTGGCTTCATTACAGATCCCCTGCAGTCCCTAAGGCTTTGCTGAACTTTAGAAAATGTTCCTTTTTCTGAAGAGCAGAATCTGAATGGCTGTCAGAGGTTCCAGCTGTGCAGGTCTCTGGCATAATAATTGCACAAGTTGGGACTTATTAGCCAACTGTACAAAAGTGCAATCAAAAATAAAAAGGCTAAAAGTGACAACTCTTATGCAGCGTGTCGTACTAGAAAGCTATATGCTGCATACCTTGAATAGCCAAAAGTAGCTGGGGTCAGATTCCCTACTGCTGCAAACCAGTACAGATCTGGCAGAAGGCAGGGCAGAGTGGCACCTGACAGACTAACTAATTGAGAAAGGTATAAGGTTTTGTTAGCAAACAAATGAATGATCTCTACCATGGCTCACTGATGGGTCTTGAGATGGGTCTTGAGATGATCTTGAGATAAGTCCAATCCTTGAGTCATAGATCCACCTTGCAAAAGTTTCAGGTCTTTCCGCAGGGAAGAGAAGGCTACAGGCTGGGATTGCTTGCCTTTTGCTTCTACCACTTTCTCTTCTCTGATTTGAGGACAAGATATTTTACCTCCAAACAGGTTGCTGCTTGGTTTTTGTTGCAGTGCCATTGGAATCAGCCCACAGCCACCTCCTCTAAATTCCTGAGGTCAGCATCCATTTTCTTCAGTGTGTCCTTGTAGTATTTCCTCTGCTCACTGAGAGAGCTCAAGCCATTATTAAGTTGGGAGGGTACAGTTAGGCTGTTACTAAGCTGGGTAGTTAGTATCTCTGGAAATCAAGACCAAATTGTGAGGCACAGAAAATTAGAGGGGGAGGGGGGGCTTTGAAAATGCCTCCACAGATGAATACTTTTTTGCATGTAGGTAGCAGAGAGCCACAGAAAGAAAAACACTATAATTTTCCCAGCAGAAAATAAAAAATTCACCACCTATCAGTCTCTTACTTGGTTGTAATTACTAAGCATTACAGTAATCCCGATGCTTTGCTTATTATGCTAATTGTAATTGTTGTGCTGTTGCTTTGCACACTCTCCCATCTAGTTGTTATATCCCCCTGTTTTCTTGTCTGTAACCTCTGGATTGAGGCATGTCTATTCATTACATGTGCTCAGCTCCCAGCACCTTAGGCATCCTGATACAGGACTGAGGCTTCTAGATGTTACCAAGATATAACAATGTAAAATAATACAATAATAATTAATACACAATAATGGCAAGAAAGAGACTTCAGTTGATTTTGTCATTAAATTGGCTAATACTTTCTAAAAACACAAACAAACAAGGATACCCTGCTTTTTTGGTTTTATAATATCAGCCTCCTAAGAAAAAGACTGAAATCTTAAACTGGCAAAAATATAGTACCTGGTGCCCGCGATAAAACTCAGGTATCCCCAGCAGCCACTCTCCCTCTAGTGTTTAAACTCTCTCTCTGATTCTTCCCTCACTATCAACAGCTCCACTCACTGTTCAGGAAATGGGATTGTAACAGCTAAGCTGATGCTGCAGGCTAAGAAAACAGACTGGAGAGAAAGCAACAAAGCAAAGCAAGATACAGGCATGGCCACAGATGAGGGAAGTGCTTGAAGTCCCCCCACTGAAGTAATGAACATTGCCATGTTACTGGCTTTCAAATGATACCATCCAACTCCAAATGGATGAAAAAAAATGGATCCTACCCAAGGAAAGTCCTTCCTTTAGACAAATTTTGCTAATTATAATTTTGCTTGTGTATGTAAATATACTGAACTAGGCCACTGACTATCAGGTTTTTCTCTAGCAGTGGTACAGATATGCTTCACTTCTCTCCCACCATCCCCTCCTATCAGTGGGGTATATATGACTAAAAGCTAGGAAGAGTACATGGTATTTTGGCATTCATTAAGTTAGACAGATGTTAACACCAATCTGAATTCCCAGGTACAACCCTTCACACATCAAAGATAATCCTGCCCCTTCTGTCCATCTTGTACCAACAACCTGCCTGAGAGGCCAGTGGGACTGAGCATCCCACTCCAGTATCTTCAGGAAGCAAGAGGTGTCACTGACTTCTTTCCAGAGACCATCTGCCAAAGTTGCCTGAAATACTTATCACGTGATATGAGTAAGTCTCCTCAGACATCACTTTGTCTTCCATAGTCAAGAGGTCAGTCAACCCAGAAAGCTCATTCAAATGTTTAGTTGATTCCCCAAGGCAAGCTGCATGACTTGCTGTCATGACCGCTGCCTGGATTTAACAAAATGAGTTAAGTACAACTCTAAAACCATACATATACTGATAGTACAGAGGCAACCTGCATCTACTTATTCACCCAGCCTCTTTCAAGTTCATTTTTTCCTAACTGAAGCAGGCCTATGCATTTTACTTGTCCGTGTTACAATGGGATACAGCAAGAAGGCAAAGTCTACAGAAAGCATGACTGGGCCGGTGACTTAGGGTGTTAGACATGGACTTGGGAGACTCAATCATGTTCAGTTCCCTGCTCTTCTAAAAAGTTGTTGCCTTGTGCAAGTTGTTTAATCTCTCTGTACTTTCATTCCCTACCCATAAAACCAAGATACTGGAACTGTGTTGTGAGAATAAAATGTTAATGAATAGAGCTATAATGAGAATGGGTCCATAGGTATCCTGTTGATAAGATACAGGCTCTTTTTATGAGAATATGAGTCTTCTATGGCCTTTATATGCCTTGGGAATGGAGTTCTCTGTTTTTAAACAGTGTTCCTGGAAGGTCTACCATATCACAACATCAATTAACCTGGTGTCATTCATCATAAGAAGATGGAATCGATCGGCAAAGCACCAAGCAGGAAAGGCTTTCAGTGTAGATGCTCTTAAAAGGATCTGAGCATGGGACTCTTTTTTTTTTTAACATTTTTGACTTAACCCCAGGATATTAATGGGTCAGAATATTAAAAAATAGCTGCATATCTGGAGTACTAAAAGTGACACATAGAGGGCCCAAAAGGTCAAGTATCCGTAACTCCCAAAGAAGCAAATGGGAATAGCAGGTGTCTGGGACTGTGAACAATCAAGCTTAAGTTATATTTAACTGAGCACCCAACATCAGAAGCCCCTTTGGAAAACCTTGGCCTCCATTTTTGTCTTCCCTCTTTTCAGAAGTTTAATAGCATTTATTGGCATCAGTGAAGAACAGGTTGCTTTGCTGAACTAGCACTAATGATTGCAAGAGACTGGAGACCTGCCAGTGGAATGTTATCCTCCTTTTGGAGAGAGGGTTTTATTAAGTATCTCCCTGGGGCAGAGTGTGGACAAAGGGGTTACCAAGTATAAGATATGGTTTGGAGTCTGCATAAGTCATGCATACAGGAGATGGGTATGCGTTCATAAAAATACAGAGGTACGAGTATTAAGGCAATAGAGTATGTTAACTTTGGTAAAGGAGAGAAATTGCAGATATCATATATACCTAGTGTCCTAAATCAGCAAAGAACGTAAGTGCTGAAAGATGAGCACATGCCTGAATGCACCGCTGGTCTTGTGACTTTGTAAGTAAGGGTAAAGAAATAAAGAGATGTTTGATTTTATATTTATTTAACTTGCTAGCCTCATGGGCTTCCCTGCTTTTTAACTTCCATAGTTTGTCAATATATGTAGGTGGATGGATTCATATGAAGGTGGGTGTGTTAGTGAGTGAGACTACAAGCATACATTTACAAGTGTGCATCTGACTGTATGATTTTCTCTGACATTTTATTCCTGCACTATAATAAAATGGAGTCCCCATTGACTAACTTCATTTATCCCATGCCAAATCTCTTGCACTTAAGCAGCATTTCCAAATAACAATAATAATCTTCTAAAGTAATACTCTGGTGATTCTGGCAGAGTCTCAGCATCACACTTCATTAAGGTCTGTTTTCTGTGTTTAGTTCAACAATACTGCCAATTTCTTCTGCTTTTATCATGAGTCTCAAGATCATTGGGATGCGTCTCAAAGTCCCAGCTCCCAGAATCCTGTGATTACATGAGACTTTCCCTCCCTTTCCCTCTCCCTCCCTCTCTCATTTTGAGTAGTTATTGGTTGTAGAATGGAGCTTGAAAATGTAGTTAATGTGTACCCTCAAGGCTCAGGCACCATAACTCAGCCAAAAAGAAACTAATTATGTGTAACTGTCTTTTAAATCCAAACACATAATTTGGGATGGCCCAACTCATGACTTTTTCAGCTCCTAAACACTGCCAGTACTTCTGCTCCATTAGAAGTGACAGTAGAGACAGGGGTTGCCATGGGGCTGGGATTTGCCTTAAAATGATGAAAAGTTTTCATTTGAATCTTTTGGACTAAAATGCCCTTACAACATCATGAAAATGTTAAAAGAAACCCAAATATTTGGGGCCAAAAACTCCCAAATACTTTTAAATTTTTAGCAACTGTTACCGTCCCCTTTCCCCCACCAAAAAAAAAAGGTTCACACAGAAATAGTCTGGTTTTTATCAGAATCACAAAAAATTTCAGAAGAAGCATGAAGAAAATTCTGTATTTACTGATTTTTACTGATTTTTTTCCAGGGGAGAAGGTTGCTCCCTGACCAGCTCTAGAAAACACCCCTGTATATCGCTGGTTCAGTGGAATAAAAGAGAAAATAGCAAGGGGGAGAGGATGAATCTCATCCGTGGAATCGCAATCCTTGTGATTGTATCCACTTTTGCGTTTCACTGCTAAAAGCTAATGCAAACCCAAATCAATTCCCTTTCTTCAGATGTTTCTTTAAATCAGAAGCACTGGCTCAGTTTCACTCCTGTTCTAAAACCTGATGGGTCTGTTGGGCATGTCTGCAGACTCCCTGAAAAAGTGCTGAGAAATCCTAATGAATGAGCATGGCATTAAACCCAGCTTGCCTCCAGTGTGGTAGCTGCCAACCTCTGCACTGGAAAGGTGGGCAACATGTTGTCTGAGCTGCCAAACCAATATGTCGTTTGCCAATCCGTTGTAGAGCTGAAAAGCTTGTGATCTAGTTGGCCAACAAAGCAGAAGTAACCAGATAGGTAAAAATAAAATAAGCAGCCCCTCTCTATGTTCACCTCACACTGCTTTGCCCTAACATCCCAACACTAGATACTCTCAATGGGCACCTGTACACGTGCATCGAGGCTGTTCAAATACACCGTAATTACAACATGTTGGAGCAGACTCAATTAACCATGCTCAATTAATTACCACGCTCCAGCAGACTCCAGCATTATGTGTATCAGCCTCCCCGCACTGAAAAATGGTGGTGGGGACACTTTAACTAAAAGTCGTTTGGAAAATTTTAGTTAAAGCGCCCTGACCACCATTTTTCAGTGCCGGGATACTGATACATGTGACGCTCCGGGTGCTTTAATTAGAGAGGCTCTAGGAACCACTCTAATTAAAGCACTCCCTTCTCTTCCCCCCTCGCCCCGAGCACATATATAAACACCCAATTAGTCTAGAGTCTCCTCTGTTTCAAAACAAGATTTATGACTTCATAACCTTTCCTTTCCCAGTCTCCATTAAGTCTCCAGGACAAGCAGCTCCTAAAGCAGCATTATGCAGAATTAGAGCAAGTGCTTGTCATTAAAATCTCAGGCAGTTATGGCCTTAAACTTGCTGTTGGCCCTAAACTTGCTTGCTGTTGACACAGAACAAAGCATCCTGGCTGTCATGGAAAGCTCAGGTGGATCCAAATCAGAAGCACAGATCACGCTCCCCTAAGATGTACAAGTGGGCTAAGAACCTACACCAGCACGTTATAAATGTGCCTTCCATCTACAGCAATCTGAACCAAAACCCTCACTTGAAATAGTCTCCAGCATGGTGGGAATGAAGAAAAAGCACAAGGGGGCTCTTGCTTCTCCCAAGCACTGACATAAGGGTAAGGCCTACTTGTCCTGACCATAGAAGCAGGGAGAGAGCAGAGCCATGGCAAACACTGCAAACAAGTTACGTGAGGACAGTACAGTGCTTTGGGCTTTGATTGCTGCATCTGCACTGCCACGCTCCATCTTTGTGTCCCCAAAGCACCACTGAGCAAACAGTAAAGGGAGTATATAAAAGTCATGCTGTGTAACCTTACAACTGGAAAAAAATAAACATGCCACAATCCTCCTGCCTCATACAGCACCTTAAGCAATAAAGACTCCATGATCCCACATTGAGGACTCAGCTGATGATTTAACTTAGAAGACGTGCAATGCATAAAAGAATCCAGGTCATTCTTCCATAGTTTTATGGGCTCTGCAGGGAGAAGCAGTGTAAAGACCTGTATTTGTCAGAATAAACAGATGAACTGAAAGCACACTTGGGGCGGGTTCTGGAATAAGGTTGGAGTCGGTTTTCCTCAGTCATTTCTCTTACCAAAAACTCCCTCTAAAATGTATATTCCACAGTTTTAAAACCCATGGAAATACAGCAAGTAACTCACTGGGGACAGCAGCATGGTGAAGTGAGTGCACCAACATCTAAATGTTTGCACAGTACAGAAGTCAATAAACATAAAAACCAATGAAGCCCTGTGACAATGGGAGAGTTTGAGGGGTACAAAAACGCTGAAAGCTTGCTCTATAATTACAGTACAGCAGATGCAGCCCAACAAGGACCAGAGGATTCATCATGAACCTGGGGTGCATCACAAGCTTCCTGTGGCAGCAGCATTCCTGCAGTCCCTGGGCAGCAACACAACAGATTGCTCTCGCTGTTATCCCACAGAGGCACGATTGCACTTTCACATTCAATCTAACATGGCCTAGAAATGTTTTTAGGCTGCTTCTGCCAGCAACATGGCAGCCTCCAAGCTAAAATATTTCCGTCATTCTTGGTTGTTTTACCTATATATTTTTTTGTTTTGGGTGCACCCGTGTGTTGCTGAGGTGAGCACTTGGGTCTGGAAAGTTACAGGCTGATTGCACTGATGGGACTCTCTCAGGGCTTAGGGAAGCATTTGCCTTCTCCCCATAGAGAATGGGGATGTGCCTCAACCCAGAATTGCTGCAACTCCTGCTATTCCATGCTTAGGAGTTCTTCTGAGCAGAGCTCACCATTTGTGATCAGCAGAGGAATTCAGGTCCTTAGAAAGGTAAAAGCCCTGTACTATCTGCACACAAATGGCTAATGTTTAACAAGAAAAACTTGCCTTTGCTTTCTATTGAGTATACATTGTATGAAATCTAGCTCTTGGTTAAGGCAGTCCTCGACTTACAACATTTCGCGTTACAACATTTCGCACTTACAATGTTTATAAATTGACACCCTGGTTCAACTTTACGACATCAGTTTCAACTTTACAACATTTGATCCAATGCAATGTCACGCCAGCAAACAAGTTTGCTACGTCACCCATCTCCCTGGAGAACATCTGCCCAAATTTCCTTGGACACTTTCTTTAAGAAAGCAGGCAAGACTCCAGAAAAACCTGCAGCCAAGACTCCTGAGAAGACTCCACCCAAGAGCCCTTCAAAAAGTCCAAAGAAGTCCTTCCAAATCAATACAAATGCTATTTACAATATAAATACATTAATGTAGCTATATTACTCATCTATAATTGATTGAGTACAAAATTCTGGGTTATTTTTGGTGAAAATAAAGTATTGGCCTTTGGTTCAGGAACCATTCCCCCATTTATAAGACTGTTTCCTATGGGAAGAGTGGGTTCCGAGTTACATTTCAACTTAAGATGTGATTTTCAGGACCCAATTGTGTTGTAAATCCAAGGACTGCCTGTACTAGGCAACCATAGGTAAACTGCTCAACCTCACTGCATGGATGTTCCACATCATTAGTATTCCCTTCCTCTTAACTTTTTGCTTTTGTTTTCATTTTGTTCATACATTCTGGGCAGAGACTCTCTCTCTGGACAGCACCTAACACAGTGAGTTCCCAAATCACTGTCAAAATTTGTCACTTTTACTATAATAACAATAAATAGCTATAATCCAGTTTACATAACTTTTTAACCTTCACAGCCTCTTTACACACAATGCAGCACTGGGATACTACACTCCCACTAGTCAAATCAAAACACAAAAGGCTCAGGTATCTGCTAAAAGTTTTTTATTACCTTGTCCTCCTTGAAAAGTGAAGTCTTAGCAGCAGCAGAGACCTACCACCTTGAGAAAACCTTCAGCCAAAGCACTTTTTTCCCCAGAGTTGCTGTTTCTGAGCAGCCTTGGATACAGACAGTAGACATCTCGATTGTCATTTTGGACAGTGGTGCTCAAACTTCCAGACCTACAGGCTAGATGTGTGGCATGGGGCTGGTCTACGGGAAGGATCCCATAATCTGTGGGCCTAATCCAATGTGGGGTCTGCAAATGTAATCCAGTGTCCCGACTCAGTCCTGCTGGATATGGTCGCAGAATGACCCTGCACAGTGGCACGATTCAGCACACAAGGCTGTATCATCCCAAGATGTCATTCTCCCATTGTACTCTGCCTTGGTGAGGCCACAGCTGGAGCACTGTGTCCAGTTTTGGGCTCCACAATTCAAAAAGGATGCGGAGAAGCTTGAGAGGGTGCAGAGGAGAGACGCGCATGATCAGAGGTCAGGAAAGCAGACCTTATGAAGAGAGGCTGAGAGCCACGGGGCTCTTCAGCCTGGAAAAACGCAGGATGAGGGGTGATCTGATGGTTGCCTATAAGTTTATCAGGGGTGCTTACCAGAATCTGGGGGAACATCTGTTCACCAGAGCGCCCCAAGGGATGACAAGGTTGAACAGTCACAAACTCCGCCGCGACCATTTCAGGCTGGACATATGAAAGAACTTCTTTACTGACCGAGCTCCCAAGGTTTGGAATAGACTGCCGCCGGAGGTGGTTCAAGCACCTACTTTGAACACCTTCAAAAGACATTTGGATGTTTATCTTGCTGGGATCCTATGATCCCTGCTGACTTCCTGACCCTGGAGCAGGGGGCTGGACTCGATGATATTCCAAGGTCCCTTCCAGCCCTAACGTCTATGAGATCTGGTCTACAGGGCTCCACAAGGACCTGGAAATTTGGTGGCGGGGTAGCAGAGGAAGTGTTAGTTCCTGCAGCTAGCTCTACAGGCTGTGGCAATTAATACTGCCACTGCTTAACCCGCTGCCAAATTTTTGGACCCCTGGGGAGCCTCACAGGCCAGATAACATAAACCTGCAAGCCAAATCTGGCCCATGGGCTGGAGGATGAGCACCACTGGCTTAGGCTGCTCAATACTAGACTCAATACTCAACTATGAGAGACTAATGGTTAGCATTTCTGCTGTAAATATTATGAAGACAGTAAAACTATCTCATAGAATCATAGAATCCTAGAAGTAGGGTCGGAAGGGACCTTGTAGATCTTCAAGTCCGACCCCCCACCTGGGCAGGAGAAAAAGACTGGACTCAAATGAGTCCAGCCAGGTAGGCATCAAGCCTCTTCTTAAAGACTCCCAGGGTAGGAGCCAGCACCACTTCCCTTGGAAGTTGCTTCCAGCTCCTAGCCGCCCTAACTGTGAAGTAGTTCTTGCTGATGTCTAATCTAAACCTATTCTCTAATAATTTGTGTCCACTGTTCCTTGTCATGCCAGGGGGTGCTAGGGGAAACAGTGTCTCTCCTAAACCCTTCTGGTCCCCCCTAGTGAGTTTATAGACAGTCACCACCTCAGCCTTCTCTTGTGAAGGCTGAACAGGTTTAGGTCCCACAGTCTTTCAATGTAGGGTCTGCCCTGTTGTCCCCGGATCATGCGGGTGGCCCTCCTCTGGACCCTTTCAATGTTGTCCACATCCCTCC
>NW_017728947.1:1041442-1050924 GCF_001723895.1 Crocodylus porosus | reverse complement strand
TTTGCAGGGGCCCCACATTACCCGGTGCCTTCTTCATCCTCCCTACGTATTTGAAAAAGGACTTTTTATTATCCTTGATCTTGGATGCTAGTCCTAGCTCTATGTCCGCCTTAGCTTTCCTGACAGCCCCCCTACAGGCCTGAGCAGACGAGGTATACTCCTCTTTGGAGATAGCACCCCCCTTCCACTGGAAATATCTCAAAAGATATTTTTACTGAAGTGTGATGTGGCATCAGAGAGCACACAAATACCTCAACCTGCAAGAGCTCTTTTGTGCAAAGTCTTCCATCTGATCACTTAAGTATGTATAGAAAAAAAATGTAACCTGACAAAAATGCCGGCAGCCTGACAGAATAAGCACTCCTCTGCCTACAGGTAGTAAACCATCAGGTTATATCCATTCAAGCTCTGATTTTTCTCTCTAAATGAATATTATTTCCTCAGTGAACTGTAATGACTCCTCTTTGAAACTGTTCAGCTCTACCATATAAAACTGTTTTTAGGTGAGATTGTTCAAATGCTCCTATGGAGAACAAGATGATGCCACTCATGCCACACTGTTATTTAGCATAAGCTATTCTACTTTTCTGCCCAGATTAGGGTCCACATTCTGATACCTGTCCTCATGTCAAGTAATAACTTGCTTCCTGGTCTATCCTACTAGAAAGCTGTTGCTCAAGGTGGATACAGATTTGAGAGCTGACCTTTTACAGTCTTAGGATCAAGATCTGAAAGGTTTCAGGTTTGCATGTCTGACTTGAGACACCACATGCAGGCTGAATTACAAGAAGGTGGGAGCATAAAATGGAAGCACCCAAAATCACTGGTCACTTGTGAAAGTCTTGGCCATGAATACACCAAGACCTACACGAGCCTGAATGACAGATACACAGCAGATTGAAGTTTTTTCATACTCTTGTTATAACTAATTTAGATAGGAACATGAGGTATCAGATCAGACAAATCCCTTAGCTCTGTCTCTGACACTAACCCAGATGTTTGAAGGAAGTACCAAAAAACACAGAGTGGACAATTATAAAAAGACATGCTTCAGACAAGAAACTTCTTCCCACCTTCCATGATTATTTTAAGATGTGAAACAGGAAATGTTTTAGCTTTATCCATAACTTTGTAAGAGTTCTTTTGCTGGCAACTGTGGAACTTAAAGAGATCTGGAAATAAAAGCTTCAAAAATACCCATGCCACACTTCTGAAAGTGACTTTGAAACTGAGAAGTCCTCAGTTCCTTAGGTTCTTTTGAAATTAGGATGCAAGCTCCTAAGTTACATGGGCGCCTTCAAAAATGTGACCTTTGACCTTGTTGATATTTTACAGCAATGAGTTGCACTGGTTGATCACAAGCATGTAGTAGGCACTTCCCTTTACTGGGTACAAATGTGATACTTCAGTTTTACTGAATGTACCTTGCCTTTGTGTTATGAGAAACAGAAAACAGGAGACCCTAATACCCCACTCCTTCCACTATGTGCCCCTCTTATTAATCTCCTCTACAATCAAAGCTGTCTCCATATGCCGTGTTTACTTTTCCCCAACATCCTCTTGTGACTTTACTAATCTGCGTCACTCGTCTCAGAATAGACCTCCCCACTGCTGAGACCAATGGTCCAGTACCCCAGTGCACAACTACCAGAGAGTAATTTGAAGGAGAGTAAACAAACCCTATCTAATCTTTCCAGACAACTGCACAGAAGCCAAAGCAGTGGCAACCCTTCTTCCCTCTATGCGTGATGGTACTGCTTATCCTTATTGCTATTCTAGCTTTCACAATTAAAATATTACTAGAAGCCTTAACGCAATAACTTCATGCAGCAGTGATTGTCACAGACTGACAATGTGCTGCACTGAACAGTATTTCCTTTCATTTTTTCTACATTTCCTGCCCTTTAATTTTCGAGAATGCCTTTTACTCTGGACTGATGGAATGCGGTAACACATGGGGTCTAATCAGTGTGTCTTTGCAAAGTCTTCAAGTGGTATGAATGCAAATATTAGGCAAAGTTTACTGGGAAGCAGGAAGGCAGCTGCACAAATGGGATTTATTTAACATTACTAAATAGATATATGGCGGGGAGAGAGAGAGAGAGATGCACTGGAACAATGGCAATTTAAAAAGCAGAAGCTTGTTAAGCCGGATTTAATAGTAACCTAGTTCATTATGCCTTAGAGAGTGACAACAAAAATAAAGCTGAAGGAGCTAATGATGCCAGAAATCTATATTATGCATTTCGTCATTCCTAATCTTTTAAAAGTAAAGAAAACCTCTCAAAAGAAAAACGTGTAATCAGCTGTTGCTGGTCCCTTGATTTCAAAGCAAATTGCCAGCAAACAAGTCCACTTAAGAGTTTTTTCATTCCATTTTATGCAGTGGTATAATTAACTTCCATCAGCAAATCCCTGAAAGAGACACAATTTGTTGTTTCTAAGCAGCAGGATGAGGGCTTCCTTTATGTGAAAAGGCTCCTGCCCATCTACAAGCAGTATTCACTCCACAGGCTTCTTTTAGCAGAGGCTACCAATCAACAGACTCCCCTGTCGAGGCCTACCACTCCTGTCTTTCCTGTTGATCACACTCATACCCTTTAACCCTGTTCTTTAGGATCCACTGGATGCCTGGTGTTCCAAAAGGAAATTCCACAGAAAACTAAAGCTGATCCAACTTGCCCATTACAGCCCAATCTTGGGGCGGGGAGGGGGGAGAGTAAGGAAGGATGAAGTTACACCCCCACACACACACTCCCCTATACCTCACCCCACCCCCCCAAACCACACCCCACCCACTCAATATACAAGAAGACTAAAAATGTATTTTGAGTTATTATACAATCACCTCTATGTAAATGACACAAACACAAATCATGACAAAAATATTTTTTGTAATAAAATTATAATATGTTATACTAGGTGTCCAACTTTTAGTGTATGATTTGTTTTTTTCTCATTCTAAGGTGGCAACCCCCTTCCTCCCGAAAGGACCAAAGGGAGGGGCTTCCAGTGGCAAAGGTCAGGGGTTAGGGATAGGACTTCTATTCCCAAGATAGTGACTGGGAGCACGGCAACTATTAAGGGGCAGGGCTATCCATGCTGCCCTTGACAGCTCACCAAAACTCGTTAAGCAGCCCTCCAGACACAATCATTGCCTGCCCCTGCCTTAAGGTGTGACTGCTCACAGCACGTTCGAAGTTGAACAGCACTTAACCATTCACAGATTTAGTATGGTCTGAGTGTAATGTGCAACTTTACCCTAAGCATGTAGTACAATTAGGTGTTTAAAACTTATGCACAGGGCATATTAACCTGATTTTACTTTATTTTAAGCAGTCACAACAGCCACTGGGAATTTGATGGAAACCTTGGAAAATTTTGGTTTAGTTCTACCTACAGCCAAAGGCTGTTAGCAGCAATTCTAAGACAACTCTTCCATAGCTACTTCTTCATTCATCCTTTCTTGTTAAGGGAACTCTTGGTCATATTTAGGATCTGTGAACTAGTCCTCAGGTAGTGGAGAAAACATCCTTTTAGCTTATCTACAACAGCCTTCTATAGCCATCCTCAAGAGCTGTACCTGTCGGCAGTAGAGCATTTCTAGCAGAGCTAAAATTGTGTCAATATTCATCAGGTGTCCTTCTCATGTCCCAAAACAGGGTAGAGTGGTGCCTTAGAGAAAACTTGTTCAGAGAGAGATAAGTTATCTCAGGCAACAGCCTACTTCATCATGCTATGGTGCTGCTGCCTACAAAAGCTTCCGATTAAATATCCACAAGAAGGCCCACTAAAATTTATAAAACTTATTTTACAGTTGGTATTACCCTACACAAGTAAGGGTATAGAAATTGGCCGTAGAGTGCTAATACTCTTCTAATAAGCATGCAATTCTCTATTCTGAAAACCATTATCATACACATTTTTCACTGGAGAGTTTCTTCAGTCACTCTTAGAAACCACTCCACATAGCTGTTCCACATGTGTCTTTAAAACACATATGCTTACTTCCCTGACACAAGCAAATCCTTATTTATTAGCACCACACAGCTAAGTACAGCTATCAAAGAGTAAAGTGGATTTTCCACTGCCTCATATATCACCAACAGATTATCAGCTGAGTTGACTGCAGAATCCTTATTACTATTATTGTTTGAACAGAACCATCTAAGTAAAACTGCAACAACAGGGGAGTCATCAAAAAGTGTGTACACAAAACGATCCTGTTACTGTTGCAACCCTCCTCCCCATTCTTTATTACAAAGAGTATGAACAAATGTACATGTGTAGAGGCTTCACAAGGGGAGGAGAAGGAGCTGCTGCTCAGGAGCAGACAGCAACTGTTATGCCATCACTATTATAGCTGCATGAGCCTGTAGCCATACAAGTGAGATAAATAGCCCTAGCTGACCCTGGACAAAGCAGGATTAAAGTTGGAGACATTTTGCTTCATTTGTTCCCTACAGAATCATGTAGAGGTAGCAGCTCCAGTGTAACAACTTGTGTTGGTATCCTTTGGTAGCAGTACTATTGTTATACCTGTTTATACCCTCAACGCTTTCAGAATCATAGAGAAGTCAGGCGGGAAGGGACCTTCTTAGGTTACATAGTCCAGACCCCTGCCTGAGGCAGGATCATCCCTATCCAAACCGTCTTATACAAAACCATTGTCTAATCTCTTGGCAAATCTATAGTCAACCCTGACACAGCCCAAGACATATCCTGATCTCCCACAGGTAAAACAGGGGGATGACAGAGGCCAACATTCTGCTGCTGTAAAGGTTGCTAATGCATGCTTAAGAGATCCCAAGAAGGGCCATCCCCCACTACACTGCTCCCCCCACTACAGAGGAAGGCAAAACCCCCCACAGTCCATACCAATCAGACCATGGGGTAAAATATGACCACAAACATGACGACCAGTCCGATCCTGAGCAGAGGGGGGCAGAACCTGCTAACTGGGAACCTCTGGATTTAAGTCCCCGCAGTAGAACTGTCACACCCCAACTCATAATCTGCATCCTTCGCTGCAGTCAACACCCAGTGTCTTTGAGGAAGGCTTAAAACAACCCCTGACATCTATTAGGGGTAGGGAGGGGAAGGAGGAGGGGGAGAATTCCCTCCCAGCCCAATGCAGCAACCAGAAACACCCAGACACCTGGGAAATACCCATAGCAGAACATAGTGTAACTTGTTCCACTGTGTCCAAAATCATAGCATAAGGTCTCCAGGGCAGGGGTTAGATCTTTACGTAGATGCTTCTACATTCAGGAAGGGTTTGACTGGCATTAAAGGAGACCTAAATTCAGCCATGGAAGGAGTCCCCAAGCACAGACACTATAGAAGGACACAGCTGTAGGGTTTTTTTCTTGAGGACTCTCTTGTGAGCTCTAGCATTAGGGAGGTGTTAGGGGCAGAGATTCTGAATCATTCAGTAAGACTGAACCTTTGATACATGTCCCTTGGGCATGACCACACGAGACGACACCCTAAGCCCCACTAACCTGAAACTCCTGTGCTGCATGTCCAAGCAGCAAAGCAGAGATCCTGGGGCTTCCAAGCACAAAGCACCACACGCAGCAATGGTGATAAAAAGAATGCTTCCAAGCATAATGCATTAAAGAAGAATATGGCCAGACTGTCAACTGCAAGGTAGTTTTTACCAAACCAGATGTTGGAAAAATTAGCACTGAGCAAATGTGATGGGAAGTGATTTAGACACTAAATAGAAAGACATGAAAAAGTCAGGAAAAAAAAAGAGAAACAAGCTAAAAGCAAACCACTGAAAATAACTTGCATCCTAGCTCTTTACTAGGTCTGAAATAAACTGACACTTCCATCCCAAGCACTTCATTTTACATTTTTCAGTGGCAATACACACTGGGTCAGCCATGTAGATAACCGTAAATGCTATTTCCCTATTTGATATGTTGTACCTATGTGAAGCAAACCAAAGGTCAGATTCTCAGTGAGTGTAAACTGGCACAACCTCATTACACAAGCTGATGATCTGACACTTAGGGTCAGAGTCTAGTCTACCTATTAGGCATATAAGTTGATTCAGGTACCTGTAGGGTAAACGTGCTGAGAGGCTGCTGTGATGCACTGTAATTACAGCACGTCAGAGCAGACTTGACAGAATCTGCTAGAGCACGCTAATTAGCATGCTCCAACCAGCCTCCTCATCTTGGAATGAGAAGCACCCCTTGGAATAACCAGAAACAATGGCCACAAGTTGGTAGAGAGCAGATTTAGGTTGGACATTAGAAAGAACTTCTTCGTGGTTAGGGTTGCCAGAATCTGGAATGGGTTTCCAAGGGAGGTGACGCTCTCCCCTACCTTGGGGGTCTTCAAGAGGAGACTGGACAAGCACCTGGCTGGGGTCACATGACCCCACCACTTTTTCCTGCTACTGGCAGGGTGTCAGACTCGATGATCTTTTGAGGTCCCTTCCATCCCTAGCATCTACGAATGGCCCACACTTGCAGGAGGCAGTTAGAAAAGCCAAAGCAACTACAGAGCTGAGGCTGGCAACACAAATTAAAGATAACAAAAAGTCTTTTTAGATATGTAGGAAGTAAAAGGAAGGTGCAGGGCAGCATAGGACCCCTACTGAACAAGAAGGAGCAATTAGTGACAGACAGGGGGACAAGGCTGAGCTATTCAATGAGTTTTTTGCCTTAGTGTTCCTGAACAGGAGTCAAGATAAGTCTCCTAATGGGCTCTTAGACAGGCATCAGAGGGATGCCAAGTCAACGCTGACTTGGTGCAGAGTCACTTGGATGGACTGGTTGTGTTCAAGTCAGCAGGCCCAGATGAGCTGCATCCAAGAGTACTGAAGGAATTGGCTGGTGTCATAGCAGAACCACTGCCACAGCTGTTTGAGCACTTGTGGCACTCAGGTCAGGACCCAGAGGACTGGAAAAAGGCCTGTTTTTGAGAAGGGGAGGAAGGAGGAGCTGAGTAATTACAAGCCAGTCAGTCTGACCTCCATCCTTGGAAAGGTCTTTGAAAAGTTTATGAAGGATGGTGTTTGTGTGAGTCCAGTGTGAAAAATAATACAGCACAGCAACCAGCATGGATTTGTAGCAGGTAGATCATGCCTAACCAATCAGGTTTCGTTTTATGACAGGGTCACAAAATGCTTAGATGCAGGAGTACAGGTGGTTGTCATTTTCTTGGATTTTAGCAAGGCCTTCGATATTGTATCTCATCCTGTTCTCATAAATAAATTAAGAGGCTGTGACAGATGTTTACATGGTCCGGTGGGTGGCAAATTGGCTTATCGGTCACACCCAGAGAGCGGTAGTAGATGGGCCGGTATCAACTTGGAAGGATGTGGGGAGTGGGGTCCTGCAGGATTCAGTCCTTGGACCTCTACTCTTCAGTATCTTCATCAGTGACTTGGATATGGATGTGAAGTGTACTCTGTCCAAGTCTGTGAGTGATACTAAATTGTGGGGTGAAATGCACACTCCTGAGGGTAGGGGATGATTGCAGGCAGACCTGGACAGGTTAGAGAAGTGGGCAGTACACAAAAGGATGCAGTACAACAAGGACAAATGCAGAGTGCTGCACCTAGGGTGCAAAAATATCCAGCACACCTACTGGCTGGGAAGTGACCCTCTCAGCAGCACAGAAGTGGAAAGGGATCTTGGAGTCATAGTGGACTCTAAGATGAACACTCTGCTTAAGTCCCTGAAAAACTGCTAATACAAAAAATAGGTGGGTCCTCCTCTTCCTCAGTGCTTTTTTATGATATAGTCTTAAGGATCAGATGATGGTGTGTCGCAAAAGTAGATGCGATATGGCTTTTTAGTGACCTGAATACGGTGGAACAGAATTGCCCTTAGACAAAGCCCACATAGAGACCCCAGAAGTGGAATAGAATCTAGTCCTAAATGTATTCATGCTGGGAGAAAGGAGGAGGGAGGAGATCAGATTTTTCAAAGTCATTCCACACTGACCTTGCCCTTACCAATGAATTCAATGGCAACATGGTTGAGCCCAACACAGCACTTCTCCAAATCCCACCCCAAATATTCCTTAAATGCTTGGTCTTATATCACCCAACACCAGGGTATAAATTAAAGGGGAGCTTGGGGATACAGAGCTCCTCCATAAGAGACAAGAGCCCCCTGTAAGATTTTAAAATCATAACCCAGGGGGGCTCCAATCAGATTGCTGCTTCATTTAGGGGAGGGGAGAGCAAAATATGGCCTACAGGCTGAATCCAGCCTGCTAGGCCAGTCTATCTGGTCTGCAGGGCCCCTAAAAAATTTAGAAAATTAATATTTATCTACCTCGGCTGTCTGTCAAAAATGACAAGAGACAGCATCAGTAAGACCCAGGGGGAGACAGCAACAGGACCAAGCCATGGCAGCAAGGCCCACCAGGCTCCTGCCCAATGGAAGCCTGTGCCTAGCAGAGGCTTCTGGCCTGGAACACTGATGCTGTTCCTACCTCCATCCGCTGGAGAAGGAAACTCAGCTAAAAAGAAGGAGGGGAGGCAGGGGAGGACTGTGAGCTATCACCCCAGTCTTCAGGGTCAGGCCAGCTGCTGCAGTCCCAGCACTGCAGTCAGGTACCACGTGGTGCCAGAGTGGCAGGCAAGAGTATGGAGAGGAGCAATGGTAGCCACAGGTAAAGAAGCAATGAAAGCAGCAGCAGGTGTGGGGGGGGGGAAGGGCAGCAAATGGGCACATGGAGCATAACAATAGCTGAGCAGCAGCACAGGGCCCACACCAGTCTTTCAGGAGCAGGGCCAGTAGGGGCCCAGAGTGGGGTGGCAGAAGCATGTGGCCCAGACTGGCAGGGGCTCTGGAGCCAAGCCAGCTCCTCCCTCTCTCTGCTGGGACAGCCCAACCCAGCTCCATAGAGCCCCTGCCAACCCATGCCCCACCCGCCTTGCTCTGGAGCCCACTGGCGCTGGCTCTGGTGCACGGGCATGGCCCTGCACTCCCACCCAGGTGTTGCTGTGCTCCATGTGCCCACTTGTTTCCACGCCACCCTGCCTGCCACAGCCAGTTGCCTGCCACTGCTGCCCTCCACTTCCCACACCCGCTGGTCCAGCACCATGTTTCTTCCTGGCTGCAGCACTAGGCCACAGGACTCAGCAGGAGCCTCTGTGATTCTTGGCTGGCTCTGTGAGGTGCCAGCCAGGCTGGTCTAGCTCCTGCTGCATCCTGCGGTCTTGGCCATGCAGCCGGGATGTGGTGCTGGAGCAGCAAGTGGAGGGGAGGGATGGGGAAGTGGCAGAAGGGCAGCAGTGGCAGATGGAGTGGGAAGTAACTACGAGCAGAAGCACGGGGCCACACCAGTTCCCCAGGGCCAGGAGCAGCAGGAGAGCAGAACCCAGGCTAGCAGGAGCGCTGGCAGGGGCTCTGCCTGCCATGGCGGGGAGGGAGGAGGGGCACTGTGGGGAAAACCATCCCCCTCCACACATGTCACAATGCTCCCCAGCCACCCTCCCCCACACACAC
>NW_017728947.1:1007413-1041241 GCF_001723895.1 Crocodylus porosus | reverse complement strand
CTCCCATACCCCCCACAATATACAAGAGTAAGACTTCATTTTAAGCTATTATACAATCACTTCTATGTACACTACACAAAAACATGTAAATTAGGACAAAAAAATTGAAATCAAATTAATGAATGTTGTAGTAGATGTTTGATTTTTAGAATATATTTTGCTATTTTTCTGGTTCCAAGATGGAAAAACCTTGCTGAAAGGAGTACTTCGGGGAGGAGCGGGAGCAAAGGGAGGAACATCCAGTGGCAATGGTTAGGGGTTAGCGGGTGGGACTTCTGGTCCCAAGATGGCGACAAGGGGGTGGGACACCTGTCAAGAGGTGGAGCTACTCTTACGGCCTTTGACAGCTTGCCAAAACTTGGTAACCAGCCCTTCACCCAAAATAATTGCCCATCCCTGACTTAGGTGGACTTGTTAATCAATTAACTGTTTTTTGCAGCTCCCCCCCAAAACAAGAGTCGAAGTATAATTCTAACCCTGTCCAACACTGGGTGTATGCATTCATGTCACTGAAAAATGAACATCAAACATTGCCATGTGGCAATGCCATGTGGAGTTGGTAGCATTTTACATCTACCAGTACATGACCCCTCCAGTACAGAGTAATGGTGAATCAGGAGCTAATGCCTATATCTGCTCCCTCTGAAACCAAAGGATTTCATCAATGCAGGATTAGGCCCTACAACATTTCCTTCCATATCCATTTTACCCAACCACTTCAGTACTGTACTGACTTGCTAGATGCAGTTTCAGCCAGTGATTTGACACAAAAATAAAAAAGGGGACCTCCAGCATGTCAATTATGTTAACTAGCAAACCTCTTTCAATTCATTTATTCTGCACTAGGAGAAGTACTCCTTTAGTTGAGAAACTAATGTGACAAATACAGGTCTTGAATGCAGGGTCTGCAGCATGACATCAGCAAGAGGGAAAGCAAGGGCATTTTGTCCCAGAAACTTCTATTATGGGAGCTACTGCCATGTCACAGTCCAGGTGCATAGCAGATATGGCAAGCTATTCCAAGCCTAGTTTAGGTAGTTAAAGAACCTAGCAGAGCACATGACCTGAATAATGCTGAAGGTAATGTCAGGATTAGAGAACTAAATAGCCCTACTAGCACAAAGAGCTGTCAAAGGAAAAGAGAGGAAATGAGGGGAATCATTGCGCTGTTTGGTCCCTTCCTCCCAAGCTTTTTACTTAGAGTTCTGAATTCAGAAGAAAGGTCTGATCCAAAGCTACTGAATTTAATTAGTGCCTTTCCAACCTACAATGGGGTTATTAATAATCATATATGTGACAGCAATGCCCTGGGACTAACCAAACCCAGAGCCTTATGGTGCTGGGGACTGGACCAATGCAAGAGTAGCAGATGGTCCTTATTTTGAAGAACATTATTGCTATCACCCTTCTTGAAATAGGTGTCATGATAATCACTTAGAAAAGAATAGAAAGGTCATTTATTGCCATGACATGTCCTATTTCCCCTATGCAAAAAGGGGTGTGGCCAAGGAGAAGGGAGTGTTGCTAGAGGGAATATGGCTATGCTCTAGACCAGTAGTCACCAACCAGTAGATCTCGGAGCCTCTTGGAATCAATCCGAGGCTGGGGTGGAGGGCTGAGTGCCCACATGCATGAACCTGTGTGCCCCAGCCCAGCAGGTCAGTTTGTGGGGAAGGGAAGGGGGCTAGATTGAGGCCTCCACAGTGAGGGACAGTGCCACAGAGGCAGGAACAGGGGTAAGTTGAGTGGGGCCCCAGCCAGGTGGGATTTACCTGCTGCAAAAGTGAACCCCAAAATACTTTTTTCTCCCTCTGCCTCAATCTACGCCCCACTTCCCTCCCCACATACTTACCTGCTGAGCAGTGAGGGGAGAGTGTGTGCCAGCAGCACACAGTAGATCTTGGGTTGCTTTTAAATGCTAAAGGTGATCTTCTACTTAAAAAGGTTGGAGACCACTGCTCTAGTCCTTCCGGAGAGCCCCTAGCAGCTGAGTGTACCCTCTTTAGAGGAGCTAGGAGTCAGGGCAACAGACAGGCTGACTGACACTCAGCTAGCCATGACTACCTGAATGCGGCTGACTATAACTAGCTGGCCTAGTTAGCTGCATGGGTATGGCTGTTTGTATAAGCAGCAGCCCACTCAATGCTCAGGGGGCTATTCAATAACAGAGATGCCTCTCTGGGCAGCTATTCTGTATCTAGCCATGCCTCAGCTGGGATCTTTGTTTCCTGACTGATAATTCCTTGCTCCCAACTCCAGTCTAGATCCCAGTTTCCAAACCACTGGCTCCTGGTTCCTAGCTCCCAGCTTGTGACTCCAGTCCGGATCCTGGCTCCTAGCTCCTAACTCCCTGATTTGTGACTCTAGTTCAAAACCTTGCTTCCCAACTTTGCCTTCTTCTGAAGCCCTGGCTAGTGACTCTGGTGTCAAGCCCTGATGTCCCATGACTGAGTCATACCCCTGGCAAGAATGAAAGGATGATCTAACAAGGAATACATGCTCCTCAGCACTTCTTATCATCTCAGCCAAACACAACACAGCCAAACCTGAGGGCCCCATGCATCTCAATTTAAAACAGCCTTAAACAATTTCTATAACCTAATATCCCAGCCCAAACTATTTCCAGTCACTAAACCCATATTGCATAGGGTTACTGTATGTCCAGGTTTTCCCAGACATGTCCTCTTTTTGCATCCTCTGATTTCTGTCCAGGCAGTTTTTTGAAATAGGAACAAATGTCCAGGATTTTGCTCTGCTCAGCCTCAATGTTTTTTCCCAGCACTTCCCAGCTTGCCCTAGCAAGGCACGCACACACACATGTGGCTAACATGCAGCCAGACAGGGTGGTAGGAACAGCCCCAGCAGCTGGATGCAGATAAGTCTATGGAAATGGGGGTTGGAGGGCTAGAGCTTGGGGACTGTCCAGGGGGGCTGTGTGTGGCATGTGAGTTTGTATGCACATGTGTGTGTATGTGAATGTGAATTTGTGTGTGTGTTGCAGGGGTGTGTTGAGGAGATGGGTGTGTGAGATGGGGCAAGTGCCTGCCAGCACTGAGGGAAGCTGTCCAGGAGCTGGGGCTGCAGCAGGTCAAGGGGGCATAGGGAAGAGGCATCTGCCCCTCCATTAGGGGAAAGGGCACAGGGGGCCTTTCAGGGGCAGCAGGGAACTGTGTGGCTGGGCTGGTGCCCTTGCTCCTAGGGACAGGGGCAGGGGCAGGGCAGCCAGGAGACACTGGAGGGCTGCAGGGAGCAAGGGGCTGCAGGTTGGAAGTGAGGGGAACTGGCAGGGCTGTGGGGGCTGTGGTTTGAGAGTGGGGGACACCAGGGAGAGCAGGGGATTGTGGGTTGGGAGTGTGGGGCACTGGCAATGCCAGGGGGCTGCAAATCGGGAGTGAAGGGCACCAGCAGGGATGCGGGGCTGTGGTTTGGGAGTGAGAGGCACTAGCATGGCTCAGGGGGGCAGGATACTGTGGGTCAGGAGTGAGGGGCCCTGACAGGTTGGGAGTAAAGGGCAGCAGCAGGGCTGAGGGGGTCTGTGGCCTGGGAGTGAGGGGCAATGACATGGGCAAAGGTAGGGCACCTGCATATCACTGCCCCCCACCCCCCAATTGGTGTCCTCTTTTTTTAAACTGAAAATATGATAACCCTAATATTGCAATCATACCATATGTTCATGCACCAGCTTATTGCAAGGTGGATGGAAATATTTATGTCTACTTTCATAGCCAGCAAGACAGAATGAAAATCTAAGACAGAGCTGATGAAATTTCTATGAAAATTCTCTGCTCATCAGGAGACCTTCTGGTAGTTAAAATATACACTGCTGTGAATTAAAGTAGCCCTGGGGCATTCTTACTTCCAGCTGAATTACTGGCTCACAGCAAGGCAACCACCTGCAAGATCTCACAGGAAATTATGCTGTGTCGGAAAAAAGTATGGAATTACAGTGTATCACTGTAGAACAATGCCTTAGTCAGATCTAATCAAGCTCCTAGAAAAAAATATAGAGTACCAGAAAAGGTATAGGAGATAAGATTGATCCCAAAGTCAAGGTGGAGTTTAGAAGACAAATAAAGATAATAAAATCAACCCACATTGCAAAGAAAAAAAGAAAGAAACAATAGTTTGTAGGAGATAAAGAAATTCCACACTATCTAATCTGGAGTAGAGTATTCACATGGGCATTTATTTCTCTGCAATAGAATAGGTGAAAAGGTGAAGGAAAAAATAAGTTGTAGGGACACGCACACAAAATCACACTGTAGTACAAAATACAATTAATTTTATAAAACATCCTCATTGTGGAGTATTATAAAACACTTAGCTGTAAGAAAGTCAATCATTACTTAAGGGGACAATAAAGTTTTTAGGCATGTAAGTAGAAAGGAAGTGGCTCAGAGATGAGGAGGAAGAAAACACTAGAAATAATGGGAAAGAGGCACGGAGCCACAAGGGAAGGGGAACAAAAAGCAGTAGAGATTGGAGTAGTAGGAGGTACAGATGGCCATCATTTCAAAGGGAAGCACATTTGAGTACATCTTTCCTTAGAGAACAGAAAGCTAGAAATAAAGGTCTCTCTCCTATTACAATAATAAATATCCAAGCAGTCAGAAATAATGAAATAACATGAGTAACAAGAGAAATAACTCAATCGGAGCTGAAGGGTGCTTCCCAGACTACAGCTCAACAGTACCGAACTATTATTTCAATAGATTTCACAGATTTGTAAAGGCCACAATATATTATCATTTAGATCTTTAATGTTTTGAATACCACAATTAAAAATAAAGGACTGTATTCCTAAGGTTCAAACTCAAGACGTTCTTGAACTGGAGTCAGGAGCAAGGAGCCAGCAGTCAAGAAACAGGAAGTCTAGATCCTTGCTTCCCTACTCCTGGCTTCTAACTGGAGCATGGCTAGGTACAGAGTAGCTATTGAGGGAGGGATTTGTGCCGAGTAGTAGGGCTGTGTGAAGCTTTGGGTGCTAATTCAATTCAGAGGAGATTCTTCTCGATTCAACAGACAAATCTCTGAATCCGAATCAAAACAGGAGACCGATTAAAAGGTCTGAATCAATCTGAAGCTCTACAAATCAATTCAGAAAAGATTCAGAGAGCTCTGGTGATTCTGGCAGTCTCTGCTAGTTGCTGGTAAGTAGGGGGGTGGGGGAATGGGTGCTGGAGGAGGAGACCATAGGGGGAACCCTGCCAGGCCCCATCCCCTGCCTGCTTCCCCAGCCACCTTGTATGCCTCCCGACTCCTGCCTGCTCTCCCAGCCAGATTAATGGCTGCCCCACCCACCTCAGCTCCCAGCTCTTTAAAAAAAGCCCCCACTCACCAGCTGCACCTAGGTGGGGGGGGGGTGATCCCCACTGACCCACACTGCATGGGGGGCTCTGCCATGAGCCCCCCAGCCCCATCCACTCTCCCACCCTCCCCATGGCTGCCCTGCCCATGCCAGCTCCCAGCTCTTAAAAAAAAAGAAAAGCCCCCACTCACCAGCTGCTGCAGCAGCCTCAGGGCTTCTGGGGGCTCATGGCAGAACCCCCCACACAGCATGGGGCAGTGGGGGGCAGCAGGGATCGCCCCCTGCTTGGCAGCAGCCGGTGAGTCAGAGCTTTTTTTTTTTTAAGAGCCAGGAGCTGGGCTGGGCAGGGCAGCCATAGTGAGGTGGGTGCTGGGAGAGCAGGCAGGGGTCAGAGGGCTTGTGGCAGCACCCCCCACTTGGCATGGGGCAACAGGGATTGCCCCCCATCTGGCAGCAGCCAGTGAGTGCCGAGAGAGCAGGCAGGGTATGGGGCCAAAGTGCTGGGAGCTGGGGCTGGACAGGGCAGCCCCTGAAGGGGCTGGGAGAGCAGGCAGGGGATGGGGCCGATTCAGCCAATTTGGGTGAGGCTGAATCTCCAAATCAGATTTGGCTGAATCTATTCAGGACAGTGATTTGAATCACGGAATCAACTTACTGTTCCCTGAATCAGCCAAATCCAAATCCTAAATGAATACTAGCCGCTTCACATACACCTATTAAGTAGTCTCTCAAACATTGAAAGGGCTGTTGCTTATGCAGACAACCACACTCTGGAGATAAATGGGCCAGCAAGTTAAGAGCTGGCAGCTATACTGCTAGAGCAGCCAAAAAGTAACTCCAACAATGACCTCAGGTAGTGCTTACACTGACACAAGTACAGATACCAACTCGCAACTTAAGACCCCAAATAAAATATGGCATCATCTATATACTGGTAAAATACTCAAGCCAACTTTGTCCTCTTATATTTGCTTTACTCTCCTCCCCCTTCCACTTAGTTAAGATTAAACTGCATACAACATCTGTCAAGTCAGTTCTTTTCTAGGTGCACATGTCCATTTCATGCCCACTATAAATTCCCTCCACATCAAAGACCACTCTCCCTGCAGGGAAATCCCACCCTTCTCCTTTACTGCTGCCTTCATCTGAAGAAGGGTGCATACATCAGCAATCAATTTCTGTAGGCAGCTTTTCTGTCATCAGCAGTAAGAGATTGCTTATTAGATAGAGAAGGAAAAACTCTAGCCTGTGGGCCATATTATTTATCATGGCAATGAAGAGCTTTCCAGTTATATATGAGGTTTGGTGCTTGAAAAGATGAATACTGGGATAATGCCAGGCCTGAGCCCTAACAAATCAAGGAGTTCAGCATTCCACATGCAGAGAGGCCAGGTTAAATAAAAGTCTATTCCCATCCCAATTTCCAGCAGCTGAATTCCCAAGAGAAATGCCATTTACATGTGTTTTTTAACCTGAAAATATATTTTTTTTCATGAAAAGCATGGAGGGGTGGAGAAGGTACGATAGAGAAGGGGTTGGCTAATTATCTCTTCCCCTATAGGATGAGGTCAGTGTTACCCTATATGTGAGCCAGAGCTCAGAAAATGAATCTTAGCAGAGGATATGCAGGATGGTATTGATTCTGTAGTGTTGCTGCAGGGGCGCAGGGTCTACAGTGAAGTTTAATGAATTAATGAGGCACAGAACTGTTCCTTTCCAGATAACTGGGCAGCTTGTACATCTGTGTACATTCAAAGCTGCAGAAATAGCAGTTTTCTTCTTCCCACCTGTTAACAGCTCTGGATGGGTGAGGGATGAGGAACCAGAACCTCCTAAGTGTATTACAGCTTGATGATATGCAAAGATTAGCTATGCTATTAAAAGGGAAAAAGAAAAGAACAACACACAAAAGGAAAAAAGAAACGAACAAATTGCAAACTCTCTGCCAAAGGTTTGAGAACTTGTTTGGAGGTTTGCTATCCTAAGCCTGGCAGCTCAGCTTCATCTAAACAGCAGTGTCCTAGGGAGCGGGGCCACAGGAGAAACACTGAAGTATGCAGGCTGTAACTGGGTTCATATAACACATCCTATTTTTCCCCTTGTTTCTGCATTTCCTTTTCTTTCTAGTAACGCTGCCTATTAACCCAGGGAGCCAGTCCAAAACTAAAGAAAGAATTAGAATGGAAGATGAAAGTATGGATATTGGTTAAACAAATTCCACTCTGAATCCAGTTTAGGGATGATATATGTATGGCCGCGTAAATAACATTATTTTACTCTGCTCCCCTTACTGCTTCTTACACCTGTCTCCTGACTATAAACTGGTATAGCGTCGTACTGATAGAGGAGGAGGTGTTTGTTAAAATATTGTCCTACCTTTTTTAGTTTATTCCTCCTCTCTGGTCCTTCACATTTAAGTTTCACTAGTACATATGCCCAGTAAGTATAAGCAGAACTAAAGCAGTGTAAGTGGGACACATTATCTTCTCATTTACACTGATGGAAATCTGGAATGGTCCTAATGACCCCAACAGAGTTACCCTGGATTTACACTGATGTACCTGAGAAAAGGATTAGGGTTTAGGAATTAGATTCCTAATGGATTATGTTTTAGGAATTAGATTCCACACTGTGAGGGTGCATCTACATATGCCATTAAGGTAACATGATAAACTCTGGGGCAGTTCACACCAGAGTCAGCTCTCCCAGATGCAGTGTCTGCATGAGCCCGGGACCACAGCCGTTTGAGCCAGGGTGGAACAGCCCCTGGCTGACAAGGGACTCAGAGGGATCAGCCCCAGGCTCTGGGTGGCAGTGGAGGACAGTGGAGGGGCTGACTGGGCCACAAGGGTGCTAAAGTGCACCCTTGTGCCCCAGCCAGCCCCTGTCACTATCTACATGTGCATTCCAGTGCACATAATTACTCTGCCGTAGGATAGTACTGTCAGAGACTGTACTATCCTACAGCAGAGTTAATTAATTTACTGTGCCCTAATACTGGCGCACATATAGACAGTGACACTTTTTTGAGGAACTAATTAGTCAGCTCTGAGGTACAGCACGTGTGTAGAGATGTGTGTATGTGCAGGAGGCTAAGTGAAGGATTTGCTCCTTTGCCAAGGGCAGCAGTATGATACTAGAAGTTCACAAATTTACCCTCTTCTCTTACTGCTAGAGAATCTGCCAAGGTACAAAGGAAATGTGAACCTGTCAGTTGCTTCCTCTCTCTCTGGTCCTCTACTTGCACCCACAAAAAGTATGTAAAACAAAGCTGTTGCATTTCTGCAAGGTGTTATTTTGGACAGATCTCTTCCTTTCACTAGTGCTGTGGGCAAGGACCTCAGCAGATATAGGCAAGAGCTCCACTGATTTTACTGGTGCAATGCTGATTAACATAGCTCAGGGATGGACTTACTGCTAGCATCCAGATTTTTGTGATGCTGCTTTAATAGCAATAATCAGAGATTGCTGCCAATTCTTTCCTACCCCTGGAAGTATCTTTCTCTTAAGCCAAAAGCACCACCAAATTATTTAGCAACTAAATAGTATAAATTGCTTCCAAAAGAATTAAAATGAAAAAAAAATTAAACCACCCTGATTTTAAAATTGTTTCAATGCCTGAAGGTGTGCTTAAACATCCCACTAGGCACATACCTACACTGACAGACACCTAAATACTCAGCCCCCAGCCCTTAGGGGAATCCTGCAGAAAGCCGCTCTAACTCTTCTTTCTTATTCTTCTTTTAAAAGCAGAGGATTTTTTTTTTTATCTCATCTGCAGTTAGTCTGACATTCTGGTGTCCAACAGTGGAATTACTCATTGACACACTCTTCTCTCCCTCAGCCTCTAACCTGAGGATTTGTTATGTAAAAAGATCGGAGCTCAGAGAATAGTTGACAAAACACAGTTCTTAAGGCAGCCTGAATGTGAGTCTGAAATGCTGCTATAATCTTTTTCCCTTGCTACACCAGAAAACAGAGAGAGGACAGTAAATGCAAAGATGCTAGGGAAAAGCATATCTGATTGGCAATAGCAGCACAACACGGGAACACACAGGCACAGTTCTGAGGCATTTATATTGCAGTCCTGCTGGGGAGAGGAGCATGGGGATCAATCAACTGACTCCAATACAGTATATATTCACTTTCAGAAGTGTCTTCCCAAAGGTTTCTGTCCAAAGGTAAAGCAGTATTTGAGGACAGATTTTTACAGGACAACAGTGGTGCTAAATTAGTAGCATGTGGCTGTAAAGTAATAAGAATGAGTTGTGTTTGGCTGAGAATTATCTTGGAGAATCATAACCACAGCCACGGTGAGCATTTTGGGGTTGGGGGGAGGCAAAGAAATGAGAACTAGAGGGAAACACTGTTATGCTTTGGTTCCATAGAAAAAGGAGCCCCTCACCACTCGCAGTGCTGAACTTAAGACCTTTCTTCATTGATTAGCAGTTTATTCCATAAGAAATTACACTAAAATCAATAGGACTGCCTAACAGGTAGAATGCAACCTGGTGGGTACTTCTACATGTGTATTTTAATGCGCAGTAGCCTATTTTACTGCACATTAAAGCATCACGTAAAAAATTGTCCTATTACACTATTGTACTTTTAGCAATTTAAAAACATGTGCTTTTGGTACTGTGCATTAGGGCACCTTAATGCACAGTTATTTAGTACCTCACATTGGCAGTACTAAATTTAATGTGCATTAGGAAAAGCACACTAATGCATGTGTAGACATGCCATGCCCACTATGAGTAAGTGTATGGCCATGTGGCTGAAAGACAAGTCGGTGTTGTCATAATTTCTGATTCTGGATGCGTCAGAACTCATAATGCCAATGCTGTCTGGACTAAATTTTGGCCAGAGATACAAACAAAGGACACCACAATGGAAAGAAAGCCAGTACCATGGTGACAAAAGCCAGCAATGTTCACATCTTGTTTCATCAAGGATCTGCAGCTGTGCTAAGGGGTTATGTATGTTAAATAAATACATAAGTTGGGCTTGAACTGTTCAGGTAGCTCTAAAAAATGTCTCTATTGCCAGCAGTACGGTAACTTAAAAATGTAAATCTTGCTAAGTATAGTGGGATAGTCATTACCAGTGCTGGGAGACCTTGACAGATACATTTTTTGTGACAGACTTGATAAGAAAAATGAATTATCTTCAGTGGATGAAAACTTTTCTTAAAAAATAAAAAGCTGAAAGCATGATGGGGAAAGGAAGAGGAGGCAAAAAAGGAAAGATAAACTAATGAAGGAGCAGCAGTATGAAAGAGAAGAAAAAATTAGATGAAAATAGCATTGGTTTGTTCTGAATTCTCATCCTGGCTCCTATATGCGTTTTAAAGAACTGCAGCTGCTGATAAAAAGCAAAGTGCATAGACAAGGGAATAGGTGGGTGATTGGTGAAACAGTCAAATTAATGTTGGGACAGACAGGAAAAACTAAAGAATTCAAAGAGACAGAAAGAGCTGAGCTCTGCACTGTACGTCACTGCATCCCACAGGTGAACTCTGACTGCATGAGTGTCATCGGTAATGATTTCTGCCTCTCAGCTGGTGACTGCACTTGTCCAGACCAGGGGCAAAAGTCAGATAAATTCTCCCAGAATGGCTGATGTGTGAGAGGAATCCCACAAAGAAGTCTACAACAGATGTACTTTCCACTTATTTTCCACACCCTTTTCCTGATTAGTCTAAATAGAAAAACATGCCAAAACCTATCTGAAAACCTATCTAGCTGGCAGTTTTGTTACCTTTTCCCTGGATGTTCAATAAAAGCAATCTTTCTAACAACTAGCTGTCTCCTCACTCCCTACTTGATTGCACCCCTTCCCAGCCCCTGGGAACAAAAATGCATGGGGCCAGGGAAGCAATCCTGCAGACTATGGTTGACAGCAGGCTATTCAAGTGTATTGAACTCCTGTTTAGGAAAAAAGGGAAAGCAGAAAAGTGAAAATGCCCCCCACCACAAGTCACCTACCCCCGGATACCCACAAAGCATGGGTACAGGCACTGCCCCCCAAAAGGCACGCTGGGCTGGCTGCTCACTCCCACCCCTTGGTGTCAGAGTCATAGCACTTTTTATATAATTGTGAACCAGTTCTTAATCAGTGGCATTTGGGAATGCTTCAGATGTTATATGTGTCTGCACCCTGAACCAGTTCCCAACCAATGACATTTTGGCACAAAGCAATACACAGCTCAGTAGCATGAAGCAAGAATGGAGAATACCATATTCATCTGAAACAGCAGGGAAAATCGTAAGCAGGCTGACTAATTACTGTGACTTGAAATGTAACCAAGTTACCAGGGTTGACACTGTTCTGTTACTAGATGTGTCATCAAAGTTTTGGTGACTCCAAATGCTCTGAAACTTTGTTCCAAGTCTCATCTGCAAGAGTTCACCTCCAGCAGCACAGCTGTCTCTAATGCAGTGGTTCACAACCTTTTTAGGCTCAAGGCACCCATCACTGGATTCAAAGCACGCCTCCATAACTTTTGTGAATTGACAAAAACTAATTTACTAGTAGTTAATTACACTGATTACCTCTTTGCAGTGGGGCTGGCTAGTGAGGGCAGGGGAATGGGCAGGCAGGGGCAAGCCTGAGTTTGTGCTTCTCTGCTCATCTCACACCTGGCTTATCTTTTCACACCACATGGCACCTTTCAAAGGATCACATGGCACTCCAAAGTACCTCGGCACTCTGGCTGAGAATCACTGCCCTAATGCCAGGCTAAGCCAATGGTTCAGCATCATCTTAGAAGGAAGAACAGTACCTCCCACATTATCACCTTTACCAGCATCCAGATGCTCCTGAAAGTTCTCCTCACGTAGCCCAAACCCTGTTGAACCTGGGACTAGGGTGGCCATCATAGAGGACAGTTCAGTTGTCCTCTGTTGATAGGAAACTGGACATCTTTATGTCCTCTATTTTTCTCTTAAAGAAAAAAATGGAGGACATAAAGGTGTCAGGTTTTGTATCAATAGAGGACAGAGGATGGAGTAGCAGAAAACCAGAATGTCCTCTATGATGGCCACCCTACCTGGGACACATGATAAGACTGTAAGACAAGACAGGAGCTGGAGGAGGACACAGTAGTACTATGCTAACTGAGGTTGTGTGAGCATTTTCCTTGTCTCTGTTTTTCTCTAAAGAATTTCAGGAGAGAAAAACTTCCAAGTCCTACTGAGCAGACACCGAGTAGCTTGCACCGTGGGTTATTTTAATGGGCACATCACTTTAAACAGAGGCTCTGCCATCTGTTCCGCCCTCTAATTACAACACGTAAAATGAACATAACTCACTACTGAATCATAAAACGTGTGCGATAGGTGATTTAAATGCACAGAGAAAGCTCTTTATTTAATGGAGCAAGCATCTGGTAGGTTTTTCTTGGGTCATCTTTCAGACATCAAGCTGAACAAAAGGAGAGGATAACTTTTTCCTGGATCTCATAAAACACATTCCTGGTAAACAAGAATTAATCCTGTGCGTCTTCCATACAAACTGAGTTTTTACAGTAGTGCACATGCAATGCTATCTGTTTTATGCACAAGCATATACATTGAAAGAATAAGCATGCAGTACTGAGCCCCACAAAAAAAGTCAAATTCTTACTATGACGCTTCATCTGGGATTTATACATTTATGGCATATTTTAATGGAGTAGGTGGCATGCAGCTGTACCTTGCTGGAAATATGTAAGAAAGAAACGTCTGAAAGAGGGCTAAACTTTCTTATGAAGGGGTGTTGCTGCAATGGAGAAAGCAACAAGAATGCAACACCCAAGGGGGATCCTTAATTATTCAGCCTGTCAAGGTTACAGATGGCTCTACTGCTAATGGGATTTATCTGCCCTGTAAAATTTCAAACATTCCTCCTAACATTCCTGTGCACTCTGGAGCCAAAGTTTCTCACATGCATGACAGGCTGAGGTGCAATGATGACTGCCACTGGCAAAATGAAAGAGGCTCTGGAGTTGCACTTTGGGACAGCAGAAGCATCAGACAGAAGGCATCTGGCTATAATGAGAATGTGGGTTGCTGTTCTAGGGCCTCTCTGCCTTCTTGTGACTTGGAGCTTTGCAGAGATTCACACCTCTGTGCTTTATTAGCAATTCATTTCCTTACCAAATATGAAACTTTACTGAACATACCTAATAGGATATATGCTGCGGTGGGTAAACATTGGCAATACTTGTTTAAGGGAGGGACTTGGGAATGTATGTAGCTGGGTGATAGCACAATGTACAAGTGGCTTCACTAGATTTTAAGTAACTTGTGTAGAAGCCACTTTTAATTACTTCCTAGCACCAAACACATCATCAGTGCTTGGATAAAAAATGCTGCAACGATATTTTTCCTTTAACAGATTAGGGCAAAGAAAATTGCTTCTGATGACAATAGGGTCAGGTATGCATTTAAAAAAAATGACTGTTAGACCAATAAATGGAGAGACAAGATACCCCTGGTAAAGATGACATGAGGTGACGCAGATAGTGGTGCCGATCCAGACAGAACATCTGCTGTAGCTAGTTGTGAAGCCTGGAAAAGCAGGATTGTCCTCCCTGAGAGGAATAAAAAATCTTTCTAAATTTAAATCCCAAGTCTGCAGAGTTCACTACAAAACAGGTCTCAAATCTTCAGTCTAGAGGTCAGCCACCTTATGATTAATAATACCAAACAGCATGTGTGCCTGCTACCTGCTTACCTCAGATACCAGCTTCTGAGCCTGGTAAAAAACAGGTGGCCAGTTAGGGGTTGATGAAATGCCTACTAACACAGGGTATAGCTTCTAGTGGCCAGGTAGAAGCAGATCAAAACATGTGGCTAGAGACGATGCTTTTTATTGAGAAAGCATCATCTCTGACAAAGCCATCTGGGTCCAACTCAACATTAGCAAACACCTTCTAAATCTCAAAAAACAGTAATTAAAAGTTAACTGTATGGCCAGTAGCCAAGACAGAGCACTAACAATATCTGAACTGGAGGAATGACCAGCATCTTTTGCTGAGGTATCTGGTACTATCTATTCCTAGACACTGGGCATTACACTAGACAAGCTACTTGTTTGACCCAGGATGCTGCTTCTTGTGTTGGAAATCAGGGGATGGTAGGGGAGGCTGGTCTCGCACTGCTGTGTGCACTCCCAGGAGGGGAATGTGGGGCACGTACCCTCCAGATTTGTATGTGGGGAGGGGGCAGGTACGAGCTTGGGCTCCCCACCATGCTGCCCTCCCTCCAGGGTCCCTCCAGGGTCTCTGCAGCCCAGCAAGCAGGACCCAGCACGCAGGACAGGGCAGAGTGGGACAGGGAAGCTCAGCACCATCACTGAGTGGTGCACTGGAGTGAGGGGCACCAGCAGCATTGGGGGATGTAGGCTGGGAGTGAGGGCCAAGGCATGTGCAGGACATTGGCGTATCAGGGCTGCTCAGCCCCACAAAGCAGGCAAGGGTCGGGGGACAGCCGCAGCTGCACCCACATCCTGGTGAGCAAAGGGAGCAAGAGGAGCTCTGATTTTTCATAATAACCCCCCCCCCAATCAAATACCAAAATTATAGGTACTTAGAATTTATTTTATTATAGTGATTGAGAGACCAGTGTCCAATTTTTTTTTAATTAGAGAATTTGTGATTTTAAAAAAAGGAAACCAGGATCCCTGCTGATACCCATAGATTTTGACCAAAAAGTGGCATTGGCTTTCTTATCCTGACTCACTAACTCCAAATGTATCCCTTTGGCAAGGAAGTAGTGGCCTCCTACTCACAATCCCTCCCCAGTGACCACTGCCAGCGACAAAGCAGCCCCAGCAACCCCAGACAGTGACACACCTTCTCCTATACCCGAGGCCAAATGTGCAGGTTCCATGGAGCTGAAGTGATTCAGTTATGTATCACGGCTCAATTGATGTTCTTGTGTGGACAGTCCCTCACTGAAACTTCAGAGACATAAGGCAGCCAAGGATAAAATTAAGGGAATCTGTATTTTAATCCCCTAGCAGTGACAAACAGTAATCCACCACAAGCAATTGATTCTTCTCTTCTTGCAGTTACTGTGCCTACCAGGGGCTGTGGGTGTTATAATTACAGTCACTACCAACTCTCTTCAGTTGCAGAAGCACCAGACAGCCTGTTGTCGGCCAGGTCAAGAGCTGCTGAGGGGTCAAGCTTGACCATCCATTACAGATACTAGTACTAGATATAGCAAGGCTGCTTCCTCTGATCTTTCACCAGTTTCAGTGAACTAGGAACATCAATTCAATGGCAGATTATTTTGCAAACAGCTACCCTTGGAAACACTACATCTGAAGTGGGCATCAGGGAATGAGTTTGCTAAACGAATGCTAGTCTGACCTTCCCCATGCAAATATAAAGCTACTTCCAAAATTTTATGAAATTGGTCATAATACATGAGCAAACAGCCCTAACAGCTTGTTCAGCTCTGTCTGACAGAAGGAAAACCAGCTCTCCTGGTGATATGGTCATTTTGTCAAGCTCACAGAGCATCTTATTAGAGAGAACAGCCAAAAATCCAGCATCAAGGATTCTTAAACACAAAACATTGTTCCATATAAACAATGGTCAGGTCACTGCATACACCCTCCAAACAACGAAGGGTAGCTACAAAGTTCAAAGCAGCACAAAGGCTCCATACCTAATTAACAAAGTTTCCAAAGAAGGTAAAGAGCTGTACGCTGTTAGAAAACAGGATTTCCCAAAATGAGCAGCCACCAGTCAAGAGGCAGGTGCAGCTGAGTAAGATCAACCAGACACAGACACGTGGAGACAACTCATTAAAATATTTTCTTGGAGCTAAATCTCTCTGGGGATATGCTGGTCCATTGCTCACATGGCCCCTTACTCTGGCAGCCTTATCAAAAGGCAGAGAAGGTAAACTCAGGGCAAATAAAAAGAAAGGAAAAAAGAAACTCCACCAAACTGCTACATTCACTAACAGACAGCACTTAGAGGCTGGGATTCCAGGGATGTAACAAGAAGTGAAAACAGTGCTGTCTTTTTTGGGCAAAACGGCTTACTCTTACCAAAATGCTAAGAACTTCCATGTGACAAAATAAGCCACAGAAAAGGGGATGGGCCATACAAGGAGGTATAAGTGCAAATACAGCTATGGACAGCATTTATCTTATCTTCATGGTATTGAACAATGTGAATAAATGGATTGGACCATATCCAGTTAAATATCTGGACAGCATCAGTAACTTTTAAACAAAATATTCAGAAAGGGCTAAAAGCACTGCCAAAGAGCAGAGAAAAGGTATTCAAGAAAGTTCCTACAATGTCTATGTTGCATCATTGCACTTCATCCTCTGAAGCTGTTAAACTTTAATCTTCATTGTCTCATCTTATTTAGGAACAGAGTTTGAAAACACCAACACATTTCTGAAAATAAACCTGGCTGATCAGTGCAATTCCCTGTAGAAGTAGGCATCTGTCTGTCTCATGAGACCATAGAATTACACAGAAACATCAGCTCACTGAACATAATCCTTGCTTGAAGGATAAAGCTGAAGCCCATCTCAGCCTTGCTGGTTCAATCCAAAGAAAAGCAAGTGCCAGTACGTTTGGAACCAGCTTGGCTACAGGAACTGTCCAAGCAAAGGAGATCACCCATTTATTTGTGCAACTCCTAGGGCTGTGTCTCCTAGATCTGCTGCTGACCGGAGTTAAAGAGCTCAGCCTACCCTATGATGAAGTAGACTTTAGTTCCAAACTTTTTACATATACACACACACTTTATAACATAGCAAATTAATTCCTTGTATGCTAGATTTAAAATAAAAATGAATCATAAGTCTTTCACCAGACTGTCAGAAAGGGAAAACAAATGTGGAAGATTCTGTGGATGCCTCGTGCCTCGGTCCTTGTTAAAAAAAGTCAGGCATGTATTTTTAGAAGCAACTAGTGATTTTCAGTGCCTGATAGTGTGATTTTCAGAGGGAAGGTACTCAACATTTTCTGAAATTGTAGTCCCATTATGATGTCTCCACTTGGGCTCTAAAAATTGTGGCACCAAAAAAATCCCTAGTCAATTTAAAAAATATTATGTTGATCTCAGAGTGGTTTCTCTATATAAGAAAGACGTAGCCAAAATTATTTCAGATATGCAAAGCCATGGCTGAAAACATAAGCGGGCATTCTTATAGCAGATGCCTCTCTCCCTGTTCTTATAAAGACAACTCCGCACAGAAGAAGGTGCTGTAGTACTTCCAGGGCAGGCAGAGAAACAAACTGAATGCAATTTTCAGAAAGATTATTGCAGCCATGGATTGTCATTGCTGAGGCTTCACTTACCCTGATCTGAAGACTATATTGGATGACTACAGACAAATCTAGAGTTAGGTTATTGAAACCACCTCAACCTCTGCTTTCCACCTAATTTATACACTGCATATAGCATGATTTAATTTATAATTTATGACACTATATATAGCATGATTAATTTTTTTTTGTTCAATCTCTACTTTTGCTAAGAGAATAATTTGAGTCAGAGACTAAGACACAGATACTAACCCCTGCATCTATCTCACCAGCCCTTTTCAGAGCACAATGGCTTTTCAGAGTGCTTGTGGACAAGGCCAGATACCACATATTGGAAGACACTGCAACTGTTTCAAGAATATACAGGGGGAAACACTTGTATAGTTCAGGGTGGGATTTTCCAAGGAGCCTAAATGAAAGTAGTTAGATGTCCAACTCTCACTGAAATTCAAGCGGGGGAGGGTGGATAGCAAAGATGTTTTGGTTCCCTTGATACCTTCAGCTTTAAGGACTTTAAAAAACCTAAGTACTTTCATCAGCACAGGTGGCTTGGTCACCATCAGCCTGATATATTTTAAGTGGTAACTAGAGACCGAAGATCCATATTCCTATTACCAAACATCCTGGCTATCTAACCTACTCAATTGTTCCCTGAATACAGAAATGTGAATTGTTTACCCTAGGGACCCAAGACACAGCTTCTTCCAAATTCATTCACCCACCAGCCACCAGCTAACATGCATCTGGAAGGATTTTGCCTTCTAGAGTACCTATTAATTACTTAACAGCCTGGAGTGGTATCAATGAGATAAATATATATGTAAAGAATTATTGTTTATTAAAAGGCTATAACAGCTGTTTAATAGCACATCTTATAGCTAGGACGAGTTTAGAAAATGCACACTTAAATATGTTATTAAAATGCATTAGTATTCCTTTGCAGTAGCTACTTTGAAGGGTAGAAATGTGTTAATTACAGATACCCAACCCCGTGGTAATGCCCTGATCAGCAGAATCAAGAGAAAAGGCTATTTTAAAAAGGCCTGTAAGATTTAACTGAAGAAAGAGACGTGGAAGTTTAAAATCCTATACATTACATTTAATTTTTATTTCTCCACACACCCACCACCACTTTTTCCCTCTTCTTAGTAATTTTCATATCAGAAGATGAGATTGCAGAATCTGACATTATTTCACATGCAATTAAATACCACCTCATCTACGGATATGGGTTAAATGTAGTCCCATTACATGGTACTCTTGTTAACACTGTCCTAATTAAGAAGTTATCATTCACTCTCATTACCAGAATACTAGCTTAGAATGTGGCTGAATTATATACAAAAAGTTAAAATTTTCCAATGCACCCAGGCTATTAAGTCCCATTTTGTAAAGCAACTGTGTCAATTGAAATTGGACTTTCGTGCATCAAACAAGGTCATTCACCAGTAATTTCAGCTACTACCCCTGCCCTATGGCCTCTCTGTCAATTATTGCTTCTTTTACAATCACTTCTTTCTTTTATTTAATAGTTTTCTCCGCTGTTGCTGTATGAAAGTGTCACATAAGCACCAAAGGAAAATAACAGACTACAACACAATACAAAATAGAAAAACTGTCTGTACACAAACTGCTGACAAATGCCCTATGTAAAAAAAAAAAAGGACAGAGAAAAAAGGTATTTTCCCCCAATTTTTTACTAACAGTAAAATTCAGTGTTGATTATAACCACAGATACTAAAGAAAGTTTCAGGCAGGAGAGCAACTTTTAGGCTAACAGCCTAAAGTGTTAAGCTGTATTTTGCATAGTTCTAACTCATTATAACATAACTAATTTCTAAGAAACCCCTACTTTTAACAATCCCAAAAGCCAAAGCCTAATTTTTCATTATTATAATGAAGCAAATTGACTAACACTATCGCACTGAACATCATCTTTTGACAAACTTTCCTCTTGGTCCCATGGGAGCTCGTTATAATGTGGCAGTACTGTATGTGGGATACTTCCCAATAAAGCTACCATCCAAATTAAGTGTATGATCTCACTCTCATTGAAGCCAATGATAAATCCCCCCATTGACTTGAACAGGAGCAGGATCAAGTTAGAATGGATGATATATCTCAGTAATTTTCAATCCCTTTAAAAACTAAACCCATTTATATCATGTCAGAAATCAACCTCATACCATAGTCTGTGACAGAGAACATGAAGCTTGCTTATAACTGCATGCACACATAAATCCCCTTAAATTAAAATGTCACAGCATGACTCCATTGCTTCCACTAGTGGGCACTCACATGCAGAAATAATCTCATGGATTTCCATTAATTTATTCCACCAGATTATGCATCCCAATAACTACTGTCCCCATTATTATGAAGGGCTCCCACAAAATGGCCATAAACCCTTCTACTTCATGCTTGCATTGCTTAGAAGAAAGCTAAATAAATAAAATGGCATAAAAAGATACTTTCTCTCAGACATGCATGGGCCTTGTGTGACAAAAGCAGTGAGTTTGACCTCTGAAGTAGGAGCTCTTAGTACAGGAAGTTTTCAGCAAGACTTGTCACAGCCTGAGCTAGGACCAGACATACAGGCCTATACAATGCTTTCTGCTGTATGAAGTGTAACTATATGTATACAACTCTGCCAATACAATCTGAACCAGGACCCTGCCCTAAAGAATTTGAGATAAAATAGCTGCATGAAAAAGGGGGCATGTTTGATGCTACAGTTGGGATGCTCAAGTGGGTTTCTGAGCACAAAAGAGTTTACTTCTTAGTTTGGTTTTTTTTCATTGGATAGTTAAAGGATTTTAGATTTTCAGTCATTGGCTTTCAGATTTTTCCAGAGCTCCCCGACAATATCAGAGATATTCTATTAATCAAAAAAGGTTTTCAAATAGAGTTCTGCAAAAGATAAACAGTCTGATTGAAGAAGTATCTCTCCAACAGATATCCTGGGGAAAAAGTCAACAGAGTTTTCTATTTTATGATCCAGGGATCTTGAAGATTTAATGATTTTCATTAAGCTACTCTTTGTACAGTGTGTCTTTCAACTTGTGCCTCTTACCTAGCTATATTTATTTCAGCAGAAGAAATTAACCTGTTTTTCAAGTCCCTAAATATTCATGCAATGTGATGTATGTATTTTTCCCCTGGGATAAAATAAGCCTGTTCAATATATTCACTTACTGTTCTTACGTAATCACTATAACTTCCAAACCTGGCACACTTCGAAGCCCTACAGCTGTCACTTGTTATTTAGAATTCTAATTGAAACAGAACCTTGGTAGCCAAAATTGAACACCCACTCACAAAAACCAAGTTCTCTCCCGTACACAAGTGATAAAACCATTTCGATAAAACAACCAACTGACCCTGTGGTTTGCATAAGACACAAAAACAGCCAAGTTGAACCCCACTCCTTTTTAAAGTCTGAATTTTTTTTTTTTTTTTTTTTAAGGCTTCTGCTATTCTTGGCTCAGGAGACAACCAAAAGCAGAAAACCAAAAGCAGAAAAATTAGAAAGCCTGCCCTGGCTCAGTTTCACCAGAAATTTGGCAGATTCAAGAGGTTCCAACAAGTTACAAAACAAGACTCCAAGCCTCTGATAACCTTTCAAATGTTGCCCATTATTTCAAATTATTATGTATTATAGCTTTACCCCAGGACACTGCAGGCACATAGTAATATACCTCCACATGCAAGTACCCCAACCTAGTACATTTTCAAATTACCCAGTGCCCACTGACACACACATTTTTATCCCTTCTAATACATTCCAGGGGTCTGGTGCAAAAGCAGCCTTCCAAAGGACTTTCACTAGCCTTTGGATCAGGTACTCAAATGGCAAGAAGCTCTTAAAAATATTCTGTGCTACCATCCATGAGGTCAAATGTGCTGTTTGCACAAAAGGAGCAGGTTGGGTGAGTTTGCATCTAAATGGAGTCTTACACTGGTGATGGATGTCACTGAATTATATGAAAATAGAGCAAGCACCCAAGATCTTCTCTCTATAGGCGGGGGCAAACTACCATTTGCTTATCAATGGCATCCAGAAGCTTCAGTCTGGACCTTCACAGCTTCACTGGGCTATGTACCATTTACTTTCAACACTGAGAAAACTAAAGTGCTCTATCCGCCTGCCCAGGCCATAGATGTAACCTCACTCCCCAAATTATCATCAAAGGAAAGACCTTGGAGGTAGCCAAGCTCTTCCCATACCTTGGTAGTCACCTTTTTCAGAGAGTGAATATTAATGATGAGATCCAGCATAGGATCTGGTGTACAAGTGCCTCATTTGCAGAATTGCTTCAGTGTGTCTTTGTTCATAGTGATATCCACAAAGACACCAAGATCCAGGTCTACAATGCAGTCATCATCGCCACACTCCTCTACAGATGTGAAATGTGGGTGACCTACTGTCATCATCTCAAGAGCCTATAGAGAAGCATCACCAATGATGGCTCCCAGAAATCCTCCACATCAACTAGGAAGATTGCCATACAAACACCAGCATCCCTGTTGAAGCCAATGTTTCCAGCATTGAGGCAGTCTTTGTGTGCAGATGCCCAACTCTCAGGTCTCAAAACAAGTGATCTACTCCTAGCTTAGCAATGGACTGAGACCTCCTGGTAGCCAGAAGAAATGCTGTAAGTACATATTGAAGGCATAACTAAAGAAAATGGCTGCTGACATCAGGAGTCGGGAGGACCTGGCTGCCAATCAACTCCAATGGCACCGCAGGCTCAGACTCAGTAAATGGGCAGACGAGAACCTGATGGTGTTTAACACTGAAAACTGCAAGGTTCTCCACTTTGGGAGGAAAAACCTGCAGCATGTCTATAGGCTCGGCAGTGCTACACTGACTAGCACTACGGACGAGAGTGACTTGGGGGTCAAGATTGACCACAAGATGAACATGAGCCTTCAATGTGATGCCACAGCCAGTAAAGCGAGCAAAACACTGGCTTGCATCCAGAGCTGCTTCTCAAGCAAATCCCGGGACGTCATTCTCCCCTTGTACTCGACCTGGGTGAGGCCGCAACTGGAGTACTGTGTCCAGTTTTGGGCTCCACAATTCAAAAAGGATGTGGAGAAGCTTGCGAGAGTCCAGAGAAGAGCCATGCGCATGATCAGAGGTCAGGAAAACAGACCTTAAGATGCGAGGTTGAGAGCTATGGGACTTTTCAGCCTGGAAAAGCGCAGGCTCAGGGGCGACCTGATGGCCACCTATAAGTTTATCAGGGATGTTCACCAGAGCACCCCAAGGGATTACAAGATCGAACAGTTATAAACTCCTCCACCACGATTTCAGGCTGGACATAAGGAAGAACTTTACTGTCCAAGCCCCCAGAGTCTGGAATAGCCTGCCACCAGAGGTGGTTCAAGCACCTACTTTGAATGCCTTCAAGAGAAAGCTGGATGTTTTTCTTGCTGGGATCCTATGACCCCAGCTGACTTCCTGTCCCTGGGGCAGAGGGCTGGACTTGATGATCTTCCAAGGTCCCTTCCAGCCCTAATGTCTACAAAATCTATGAACTTCAACCAAGCAGCAGCCTGTTTCAAGGCAAAGCGTCTTGCTGTTGAAGCACAGAAGAAAGAGCAAAGGAAGGAAAAGAAGAGGAATCCCAGCATGCAGCCTACTTTCTCCTGAAGAAAGACTTGCAACTTCTGTGGATAGATCTATGGCTCAAGGACTGGACTCTTAAGTCATCTCAAGACCCATTAGTGAGTTGTGGTAGAGAATATCCTTGATTCAAGAGTAGGAGTAGATCACTTGTTTTGAGACCTGAGAGTTGGGCATCTGCACACAAAGACTGCCTCAATGCTGTATATGTAACTGGAACAGGGAACCCTGAGCAGTGCAGCCCTTTTAAGGGGGGGTCCTTATAGCACGAGCAGCCAACAGAGCAGGGGTTAAAGGAGAGCCCTGTAGTCAGGTCAGTTGACTGGTAGCATCACATGGCCAGTCTTTATAGCACGGGCAGCTGGCAGAGCGGGGGTTAAAGGACAGCCCTGGAAATGAAGGTAAAAGTGCCCTATCTGATGGGTGACTCAAACTCTGTGAGGCATGGGGCATGGTGTAAGGGAGGAATGGAGCCACACAATTAGCCCTTAAGGCGTGGCCCCCAACACCCATGGATCGTTGGTGTATGCCACACTGCTCCCATGCTTTAATAACCATTTACATCAAGGCATGGCGGGGAAAAAAAGGGTGGACTGCCCCAGAAACAGGGTGTAAGAATTTGCTCAGTCTCCAGGGGCTTTGTGACCACCCCTGAAGATGGCACCCTGTTACAGCAACACAGGCAGAAATAGTGTGGAACTCATGATCTAAGCAGACAGATAGTGAGGAAAAGGGATACACACACACAAGGTTAGGTTCAATTTAATTTGATGATGTTTGGGATCAATTAAAGGAACCAATCCCATGCATCACTGAGTGTTACATTAGAGACAACAAGGAAGTGGGAGGGAGAACTGGTCTGGAGGTAGCTGAGGCTGGCACCACTACTGAAAAGGAGGGGTGGCATGCTAAAAGGTTTGAGTCAGTTCATGGAAAACATAGCTGCTTACTGAAATGCACCTGGCCTCTGGGGGAGGTTAGATCAAGGTTCCTTCCATTGTGCTGTCTTTCCAAATTGGTTTTATTGTCTGCTCTTCCTTCCTTGCTTTGACTACTTCAATAATTCCCTGCAAACCATGACAGCTCTGCCCCTTGATTGCACTGATACCTACTGACAAGGGCAGTAGCTTCCAGGAGCCTGGTCAGCAAGCTTAGCTTAGCAGGCTCTCTGTCCTGTTTGGAGTTAGGATGGAACAGTACTCTCTTCCCAAACCATTTCTCAAATCAATGAAATGAATCAAGCCTCTTCAGCGGGAAAGGCAAATTCAGCTCCAGGCTCAGAACAAAGTGCTCTGATCTCAGCTGTGTCAGCCAAAGGACCCCGGAGTCTCCACTGTGACTAAGCAGACCTTTTTCTATTCTCCCTGCTTTGCCTAGAGAGGATGAAAAAAGGGGAGGCCTAGAATAGTGCTCCTAAGGGGCACAAGAAGGTAAGTACATTTTACAGCTGGTTTAATTTCATTAGCTGAGCACATTTACAAATAGGAAATTGCATTTGTCTCTGCTCTTCTTGCATTGCTGCTACAGTCAGCTTCTTAGAAGCAATATCCAGCCTCCTGACATCAATGCTGTAAGAATACCTTATTTCCAGAAGGCACAAACTCCGTTTGAAGGGCTGATGATTTCTGCAGCATATGGAAATTTGGTAATATCCCTTTAACAGTTTTGGCTTCTCTCATGGGCCTCCTATTGCAGATGACTTCAGGACCCCACCAGAGCAACAGTCTGCATTGATAATTAGGTCTTAGATACTAGAATATAGTTAATATAAATTATTATCTGGAATTGAACTGTGGTGTGGCTGAGTGTTCTCCCCATAGTATATATTGCAGTGTTTCTCAACCTTTTTAGACACAGATTACCACTCAACGGGCTTAAGGAACCACAAGATAGACTTGAGGCACCCTTTGCAAAATGCCAGCTTTTCATTTTCACTCATTCTTTGACTACAGAAAAATAACAGAGCAATTCTTCTGTTACAAAGAGCTCAGAAAGATGACAATAGTGTTCTGAATGATTTTGACATGGAGGATTCCTATTTGCAATCTCCTGAGTTTATTAATCATTTTTCCACACCTAACAGCGCTAATGTTGCATGGCACCCTGTGGTACTCCTGGAGAAAATCTCCAGGAACCCCAAAGTGCCATGGCACCACAGCTGAGAATCACTGGTAAAGAGAGAAAGGGCACAAGAACTGATGAGAAGAAAGGGATCCTAATCCAGGAATACAGTAGAATGGAGTGTTACTGCAGAGATCTCAGGAAAACTACAACTGCAACTACAGTATGCAGTACTGGGACTGAGAATAACCACGTATGGACAAAAACAGGGTTAAAAATAGTCTGCAGTTTAAGAAAAGTGGATTCCCTAGGTTGCTCAGTTAAGGACTTTGTCACCTGTGCCAAGTGGCTAGAACAGTATATAATAGCTATTGATATCAGCGATCTGAAAAGGGTGATGGTGTTACCGGGTGTAATGAGGACTACCACCTATGGCATGTACTGTAACTTAATAGTTCCTATTAAACCAGTAGACAAAGTGCTTGCTGACAGTGTGGAAATTCTGCATAGTCACCTATCCCCAAAGCTACTTTTGATTGAAAAGTGATCCCACTTTTACAGATGTAATCAAAGAGAAAATAAACAAATCCTAAACATGCAACTGGATTAAGGAAATTAACAGAGCATTGCCAGTTTGGCGAAAGTTTAAAGAATGCACTAAAGGAGCTGATTAGCTTGTGGTATATAAACTGAAGCAATCCAAAAAACAATTATTGACTGTAGCTGATTTGTCCGTAAACTGTGTACTGGAAATTATTGTACCAATGGAGACTGCAACTAAAGATGGTAAACAGTTGTCACAGCACCATGATGGTCAGTTTGTCCAAAAGTGACAGTTTGTTGTGTGATCGGCCCTCTGAAAGCGCTCTGTACTCTGCGCTGACATAAGTACACAGCTGAAGAGCGCTTTAAAAATGCCGGATCACACGACAATCTGAACCCTCATTACATGAACGTTCAGATGAAAGTGATCCGAAACAGAGACCGTTCATTAACATCTGTCAGAGTGTGCCAGGAGCAGGGCTGGGCTGAAGCAGCTCATCCCTACTGCAGTGCTATCTTCAGAATGGGAGGGGAAAAAAGGAAGGGAAGGGATTTTCATCTAGGGTTTGCCCAGCCTGTGCTAGAGGGTAGGGTGGGTGGATTGGAGCTCCCCGCCCCGCCCCCATCCGAGGTGGCGGTCTCCAACCCACCCACCTCGCAGTGGGGTCCCATTCACCCACCCCATCCTCCAGTGTAGGCTGGGCAAACCCCAGACCAAGCTCCCTCCACTTTGGGGAAAGTGCCATGATTTACAGTGGGGAGCTGCACATCTGTCAGCACCCATGATGTCTGCAATAAATACTAGCAACTGTTTGGATTAATTTACAAGTGAAAAAATAAGACTTAAAGGGAAGTTTGATAAGGATATACTATTTCTGTAATATCATATTGGGATTTATACAGTACTAATAAAATCATAGAAAAAATAGGGTTGGAAACAACCTCAGGTTATATAGTCTAGCTCTTTGCTCAAGGCAGGATCATCCATGTCTACACCATTCCAGTCTAATGTTTGTCTGACCTGCAGTTAATAACAACTAATGTCAAATACCCCATTACTTCACTAGAATACCATATCAAGTAGTTACCCATGCTCATAGTTAGACTATCCAATCAAAATCTCATTACTTCTTAACCTGTTCCATAAAGACCCAGAGAACCAGTGATTGCTAAATTCTTTATCACGGCCCTTTTGGTATGCAAAGACTGTTACCAGATCCTCCATCAGACTTCTCTCTTCCAAATTAAATAATCACAATTATTTCATCTGTCATGTTTTCAAGACCTCTGATCATTTTTTGTTGTTCTCCTATGAACTCCTTCCAATTTATCTGATTTTTTTTCTTGCAAGTGTATTATCTAAAACTGGACACAATACATTAGGCAAAGCCTCACCAGGGCCAAATAGAATGTAAAAGGTACTTCCTGTGATCTGTATGTGATTCTTCTATTAATACATCCTAGAAATCTAATAGTGTTTCTGCAACAATATCACACTGTTGACTTACATTTATCTTATGGTCCACTCTAATCCGCAAATCCTCTTCTGGAGTATTGCAGTCTAGCCAGTCATTTCCCATTTTATAGTTATGCATTTGTAGTTTCATGCTGTAGACCATATTTCTTTATCTTACTGATGAGAATGTTGTGGGAGACAGTTAAAAGGTGAAGTGTCAGAAAACTTCAGCACTTCTGAAAATATAAACTAGGGAAATCCTCACTCTCTCAGGTAATATTACAGGAAAGATGACATACAACTCTATCAGCTTCTGCTAAATTGCTATGTTATGAAACAAGAGGTCACATACTTTTGGGGAGAGAATGGCTGAGACAGATTTTGAGCTGGACTTGCAAGGCATAAGGTGCCTGAAAGCTTCAAAATAAAGTAATGTTTCCAGACAAAAGCAAAAATTAGTGAACTTTTGGACCTGACAGCTGGTCTCTTTTAAGATCATATCAGAAACACAGGAAACATATAAAAGAGAAAATTATGCTTGAAGAGGACAATTTATTATTAATTCCCAAATCCTGCAAAGCTTATCAAGCTTTAGGATACCGCCAAAGGTAAAAACAAAATGTATAGGACTCTGAAATTATAGCCAATGTTAACTGGAGTAAATGGACCCCCCACCAATCACTAATGATTAAATCAAATGGGGCAGTCTGTATTTGTGGTGATTTCAGAGTGACTAGCAACTCAGGTTCACAAAGGAGGAACCTAGAATAGAGGGTCTGCTTGCCTTAGTACAGGGGGGAAGCATTTCTCCAAGTGTGATGGAGTTTAAGCCTATCTACAAATGGAGATTAAGGATAGTGACAAGAAGTGCTTCGCAAAAGCATGGCCAGCTCCTCCAATGCCTGTGGCAGAAGTGGGGGAGGAAGGAGATAATGCTGGCCAGTGGAGAGAGGGAAAGGGTTCGGGAGAGAGGAGTCTTACCTGCCCAGCTCTTCTAACTGCAGTGGCTGCTGTTTCATCAGCACAGGCTTGGGCTGCTGGTGCTGGGGGCACAGCCAGAGGTGCAGGCTTCCTAGGGGCGCTCCTGGTGCCCTGTTCACTCCCTGCCAAACTGCAGCACAGGGCTGTGCCTCCCATAGCAAGGCCTCCCAGGGGGACATCATTCCACCCCTCTCTTCCTCAATTTTTACACTATACTGGGCATGGGGCTGTGCTTGCTCGGCTCCTACAGCCAGCAGGTCTGCCTCTGCTGTGGTAAAGACTTCTGGGGGAATGGAGCCATACTGACTGACACCCTGTCTAAGTCAGTGCTGCCCCACTCGCCCCACCCTCTGAGTTGTGCTACTGGTGCCTCACAATTAGTGCCCACACAAAGACTTGTTTCAATATAACCAGCTAGCATTTGCAATAGCATTTGCATCTGAGATTTGGCAACAAGAACAGGGTATCACAGGGCACTCCCGGCATCTGCTTTTACTTGAATAGTATTTTGGCCATGAGAGCTAGTGATGAAGAACACTTGAATGGACTCACACAGATAACCAAATATGGTCTTAGAGCAAACAGGAAAATGTGAATTTTTCCACAGTTCAATTGTCCTATGGCTACATCATTACCGAAATGCTTTGCATTAATACCTGAAAAAAGTGAAGACATCCCCACCATAATATATGCCACAGTTATCCTCCTTTTGGGGACTGGTCACATTACCATAAGCACCTACCTAACACAGCAACAGCTTACAGCTCCTGAATGAGTTTCACACAGCATTCAGAAATGGTGCTGGCCTACACAGTGCAATGACCCTTTTGATGAAGCCTGGAAGCTTGTATCATCTGCACGGATCATTGCACACAGCAATGCCTATAAAAGTTAACTCATGACACTTCCCCATACGGAATGGGGGCAGTAATTTCACATGTAATAGAATATCAAGGTGAAAGGTCTGTTGGTTTTGCTACCAGATATCTTACCTCAACAGAATATAGCTATGTCCAAGAAGACAGAGAAGTTCTGAGTTGTTGTCTGGGGAGTTAAAAAGTGTCACCACTACCTCTGTGGGAAGCAAGTTAGTTTGATAAGAGATTGTCAAGCTCTAGTTTCACATTTTAACTCAAAGAAAGGGGCATCAGCAACAGCTGCAGCTCAGTTACAGAGAGGAACAATATTCTTGGATACATACTACTATGATAATGAACTCAAACATACCAATCAAATATAGGTTTATTAAGTCTACTGCAGAAAGAGACAGGTGAGGACACTAAAGTGGAACCAGAGACTGTCAATATAGTAAAAACTGAACCCGTGCAACTGCCAAAGGCCACAGCACACTGCAAATCTAAAAAGAAACCTGTGCTGGCTGAAGGATATGGCATTACAATATATAGATAGATTCATGCACACAAACAACTGTTTCCAGGTTTCTTTACTGGAGAAGAACAGCTAAGAGTCTACCAAGGTTGCTTAACATGTAGGATAAGGATGATTATTCCTATGCAGCTCAGTCCTGCATATTCTACTAACTGCATGAATGTCATTTGGGAACTGAAAAAAGAAAGTTCTGGCCAGGAACTGTGCAGAGTCACCAGTGACGTGTACACTTGTGACAGAAACAGCAACACCATGGCAAAGTTGTCAATGACGCAGCATATGTCTAAACAAGCTCTACTGAATCATCGAGGGTGGCAGTAAATCCCTAGGACAGTGGTTTTCAACCTTTTTTCATCTGCGGACCCTTAATATGAAAATGCAGAACTGTGTGGAAATTTTGAATGGAGATGCAGACCCCTTTGAACTGTAAGTGTGGGTATTCATAAAGTTTTGATTGGTCAGAGTCATCTTTCACAGACCCCTTTGACATAGTCTGCAGACCCCAAGGGGCCCACAGGTTGAAAACCACTGCTCTGCTGGGCTACTTATGGGGCATCTTAAATGACCCACTGTATTTTGTGTGAACCCAACTAGTTCAGCACACAGCTTGTGGGTGTGTTTAGACTCTGCTTTTCAAGCACTGGAATTCCTGAACAGATTGTAAGTGACAACAAAACTCAATTCACATTGGGAGAGTTACAGTTGTTTGTTAAACAAAATTGTATCAAACATGTCATATCAGCTCCTTACCATCCTGCCACAAACGGAGTAGTAGAAAGATGTATTCAGGCATTCAAAGAAGCAATTTGCGCTACAACCCCAAACCAATGTAGTTTACAACACAAGATTGCAATTTTTCTGTCTACCTATAGGAATGCATTCTATGCCGCTATAAATCAGATGCCAGAGACACTGCTTATGGAGTATAATTTAAAGTCTTGCCCAGATTTCTTAAATCCCAACCTGCAGAAGGGCATTAGAAAGAAACTGGCAAATGGCTAGAGAGAGCCATGCCCGACAGTGCAGTTTCATGTAGGATGGAAAAGAAGTCTTACTAAATGATTTCCAAATTAGGGCATGGAAACCTGAAGTGAGTACATCACAGATCAGTGCTCCGTTTTATTAGGCAGAGACAGCCGCACACAAGCCTAGAGAAAAAATTGTTCCCCCCCCGCCACTACAGAAAGGATGTAGAGAAATTAGAGAGAGTCCAGCAGAGGGCAACCAAAATGGTGAGTGGGCTGGGGGACATGACTTAGGAGGAAAAACTGTGGGAATTGGGCTTATTTAGTCTAGAGAAGAGGAGACTGAGAGGGGATTTAATAGCAGCCTTCAACTCCTGAAGCGGGGTTCAAAAGAAGATGGAGCTAGACTGTTCTCAGTGGTGGCACATGACAGAACGAGGAGCAATAGTCTCAAGTTGCAGCAAAGGAAGTTTAAGTTAGATATTAGGAAGAATTTTCTCACTAGGAGGGCAGTAAAACACTGGAACAGGTTACCCAGAGAGGTGGTGCAATCTCCTTCCTTGGAGGTTTTTAAGACCCCGGCATACCTTGCTTTGACTAGGATGATCTAGTTGGGGATGGTTCTGCCTTGAGCAGGGGGTTGGACAAGATGACCACCTGAGGTCCCTTCCAGCCCTAGTTTTCTGATTCTGTGCGAACCCATAAGCAAGCTTCTGAGCACGAGAGCAACAATAAGTTCTAAACAGGGAGGTCTACTGAAAATACTGAGCCTACAATACAGCCTAGACAGTGACTTGCAATAGTGACAGTGAGCCTGATTCTTCTATAAATGACCTGAGTGCTACAAAGCAGGAAGACATTGGTGATCTGGAAATATCAGAAACTGCAGGTGCTGTTCCAGATACTACAATAATGCTTATGAGCTGTTGCCCAGAATGAAGATGTAAACCATCCCTCAGACTTAATGAGCAAGATGCAGTGAATTATTTATAGTTATAATAGTAACATATTTGTAATTTTCTGTAGACGCTTTCAAACTAAAGTAAGATAACTGAATAATCTATAGATGATAGAAGCTATGCCCTTTTAAGTAGTCTGAGATCCCTCTAGTGCAGTGTTTCTCAACCCATGGGTCGCAACCCAAAAGTAGAACGCAAGAATATATGCAAGGGCATGGAACAAACCTTAAAAATCTAGCAAGAAAATCTAAAAATGGATTCTCCTTTAAAGGAGAAAAACATGGAAAACCATGGCTTTTCCCTTGCAGGCTGGTGCAGATCCAGCCTTCAATGGGCTGCTTGGGGCCTCCCCTGCCCCACTCACTGGGGTGCTGGGGCATGGGGGCAATGGGTTGGGAGTGAGTGGCACTGGGTCAGGACTGGCCAGTGTTTACAAATGGGTCCCAGTATACAAAAAAGGTTGAGAACCACTGCTCTAATGGACTTCCTACTCTTCTGCTGCAGAAACCATCAGCAACTCAACCAGAATAACTGTGCACACACGTAGTCAGGTCTTGGATACTTGCATGTAGTTAATAAACACAGTTATCTGGAATCCAACTGCTCCTGTGAACTTTCCTCATATTCTTAATGTTGTGCAGACTGTGAAGATACAATAATTGTTAATTAAACAAATGAGTTCAATCTACAAGTTATTGGGCTTCATAACAGAGCAGGAAAAAATAATTCCCTCCACTGCAGGAGTCACTGAATGAAATTCTATGGCCCGTTTGACACAGAAGCCCAGACTAGATTATCATAGTATTTCCTTCTGCTCACAAAAATCAATGTAGTTGGAACAATACTACTTGAGACTAATAAAATAGCTTTTTGCCCTTGGAAAAAAAAAGGGTTTTGTGGAGTGTTTGTTAAGAAGCAAAGGCCAGTGTCAGAAAGTCATGAAAAATTGAGTGTCAAGTTTTTCACTTTTAGCAAAACAATAAAAATGGGATGTTTGGGGCTTGGTTGGGGCTGCCAAGAAAGTAAATTGTTTTGTACTACAGCTGTGCCTGAAGGCCTCTTCAACATTGTCTTTTCATTGCAAACGAATCATATGTCCACTTCAAAAATCTCCTGCAGCTCAGGAGTCAGAAAAGAAATCAGACCTCTGCCTCTCACTCCTCCGTATATACAAATCTTTGCAGTTTTTCTGGTGCCATTACCTCATTTTGCTTTAGCCATCAGCTAGTATCTTTCTGTAGAGATTTAACTCTCAGCCAGTGACTCGGAAATGCATCTGTGCTGATGGCTCAGTTTGTAGTGCCACCTACTGCTGTTGCATAATAGTTTAAACATACAAGCACCTAATAAAAACAATACACCCTCTTTCATTTTATGTAGCCAGCATTCAAAGCCAAAGCCACCAAGTCTCAACTCGGGAGATGACAGTACTTCTCTACTTGACACTGGGTAGGCCTCATCTGGAGGCCTACTGGGTACTGTGGGGCCTCTACAGGACACACTAGGAAATCTGGTGGTTACACCAGATGACAAAGCTGACCCCTTTAACAATTTCTTTGCCTCCTTTTTTTTGAGCAGGGACCAGGGCATCCACCCCGCCGCCCCCACCGGGATCCCCAATGTACCCAGGGGAGGTGCAGCCAGGCCCAGGGTCAGAGAGGACCTAGTCAAGGAACTTCTGGAGGGATTAGACATGTACAAATAAGCAGCTCCTGACAATCTCCACCCCAGAGTGCTGAGGGAATTAACAGAGGTCAGCTTTACGAGCACTAGTGGTACCCTGGCAAGGTGCCGGAGGACTGGAAAAGGGCCAATGTGGTCCCCATGTTCAAAAAACGGAGGAAGGAGGACCCAGGAAACTACAGGCCTGTTAGTCTTACCTCAGTCCTGGAGAAGCTCCTTGAAAAAATTATCCAGGAGCACATCTGCAAGGGACCAGAGAGGGAGGTTATGCTTAGGGGCAATCAACATGGGTTCATTAGAGGCAGGTCCTGTCAGACCAACCTGGTGGCCTTCTACGACCACATCACAAAATCCCTGGATGCAGGTATCATGGTGGACGTAGTCTTTCTGGACTTTAGGAAGGCCTTCAACATTCTCTCTCATCCCATTCTCATTAAGAAATTAGGCGACTGTGGTGTCGATGCCCACACAGTCAGATGGGTCGCAAATTGGCTGGAGGGCCGCACCCAGGGGGTGGTGGTGGACAGGTCATTTTCGACCTGGAGGGATGTGGGCAGTGGGGTCC
>NW_017728947.1:988572-1007078 GCF_001723895.1 Crocodylus porosus | reverse complement strand
CTGGGCGCCGCACTTCAGGAGGGATGTGGACAGCATCAAGACGGTCCAGAGGAGGGCCACTTGCATGATCGGGGGCAGCAGGACAGGTCCTACGAGGAGAGGCTACGGGCCTGAACCTGTTCAGCCTCCACAAGAGAAGGCTGAGGGAGCAGATTTGGTGGCCGTCTACAAACTGGCCAAAGGGGCCCAGCAGGCTATGAGAGAGTCCCTGTTCCCCCAAACACTACCAGGAGTGATAAAGAATAATTGTCACAAGCTGGCAGAGGATAGATTCAGGCTAGATATCAGGAGGCGCTACTTCATGGTCAGGGTGGCTAGGATCTGGTACCAACTTCCAAGTGAAGTGTTGTTCACTCCTACCCTGGGGGTCTTCAAAAGGAGGCTGGATGAACACCTAGCTGGGGTTGTTTGACCCCAGCACCCTTTCCTGCCCATGGCAGGGGGGTCAGACTTCATGATCTGCTCAGGTCCCTTCCGACCCTACCAACTATGAAACTATGGAGTAGTGCAGGCAATTCTGGGCTCCGCATTTTAAAAAGGGTGTGGAGAAGTTAGAGATGGTCCAGAGGTGGGCAACAAAGATGATCAAGGGCTTGGAAGGTAAGTCATATGAGGAGAGACTGAAAGAGTTGGGTGTGTTCAGGTTGTGGAAAAAGCACTTAAGAGGAGACATGACAGCAGTCTTCAAATTCTTGAAGGAATGCCATAAAGAAGAAGGAAAGCACCTTTTCTTTCTTGCTGCAAAGAGGAGGATGTGGACCTGTGGCTTGAAGCTGCAGCACAGTTTAGATTGGATATCTAGAAGAACTTCTTCGCCATTAGAATAGTGAGGCAGGGGAATAGACTGTCTAGGGGAGTTGTTTATGGGGGGACTATGGGGAATTTTGGGGTGGCTATAGCCCCCCAAACTCCCCCCAGCACCACCAATGCCACCCACCCTGTACAGCTGAGCTTACCCCCAGTCCAGCCCTGGCCCAGTCCCCCCTCCCCTGGGGGTACACACAGTGATGGGGAGCCACCCCCCCATACCCTCCTGTACCCCCTGAATGAGCCATCCATGGCCCCATCCCATTCCTGCCCCAGGGTCACATTCACTGCCCTGATTGAGCAACACCTGCCCCTGCCCCACTCTCCCTCACTGTGGGGGCCTCCCTCTCCCCCCCCCCCCCCCACTTTCTCCCGCCATTAGCCTAACCTGCAGAGAGCTGGCTGCCCAGCTATGCTCCTGGCCATGTGCGCAGCAACACCTTTAATTTTGCAGGTTTCCCTGCCCCCTGCAGCAGGAGGCTTGGCCACAGCCAGAGCATGGCTCCGACCAGCTGGGTTCCAGTTTCAGGCAGCATGTGCTGCCGCCATGTGTGCTACCCTGCTTTTTTTGGGCACGGGTTTTTCTGATACTGGGATCTCTCGTTGTTAAAAAACACCTCCATGCTACAGATTAGCAGTGTAGGGAATACCTGAATAAGCAGCACATGCAGTATGCAGCACCGCAGATGGGGCTGCGGCACCACACACTGCATGTTCCTGATTGTCTGGATGTGCCCTATTAATTTATAACTCCTAAAGTCACACTTCCAAGTTTCAGATATGCAAAAACCTCCAAGAGCTCAACATGGGCTTGACAGAAGACCAGACCAGAGTTTTACATTCACAGAAAGGAATCCTTCTTCAACATCAAGCAAATCAAGAGAGCATAAACATATCACCAATTGCACCCCACACAACTTGCTCCAGTCTATTTCTTCAAATTCAGGGCTGCTCAGAAGGCATAAAGATAGCATTGGTGTTTCTTAGGTTTTGTCTATGCTAGAAAGTTTTTGCCAGTATAGTTATAGCAAATCCCCTTAATTGAAAGACAGTTTGTACTGGCAAGATTTCTTTTGCCAGCATAATTTATCAGTTCTCTGAATGAAACTCCTACTGGAAAAGGATAATTTTGCCATGGATGCTATACACACAGAACAGCTTTTTGATGGTATAAAAGTATCATACTCCCACCTGACTTCATTATCCCAGAAAGAGATTCTAGTATAGACCTAGTCTTACACTTGTCAACAGTAACACACAAGTCCTTAACATTTTTATATAAACATTTAATTTTTTAAGACGTAGAGTGTGATCTTTCATAATTGTAGTCCCATTTTTTAAAAACGACTGTTAACAGACATAGTGGCGTAAGCACAAAACTGGGAGCCAGGGTCTGCTGAGTTCAAATCCCAGCTTGGATCCAAACTCCGAAAAAGATTGCAAAGGTTTCAGACACGTTTAAAAAAAACATTGGAGTGCATTTGTGATAAGTATAGTAACATAACTGAATGCCTCACCTGGGTGCTACAAGGTTCCTGAGTGCTCAAAAAGCACATGGCAGGGTGTAAACATTAAGCAACTGAAGATATTGGATTACTTTTTTTTTTTAAAGCACCTACTGGTAATTTCCATTTTTTAATTACTGTGGGGGAGGCCAAGGGTAGCTCTTCAACCCAGAGGTGTGGCTCCATCTCGTGTAAACATATTTTTAAATTAGCTAGCTCAGATTCTGCTAGCAGGGAACCTGTGGCAGAACAAGCTTCATTCCCTGCCAGAACCCTGAATACACAGGGTTGCCACAGTCCATGTCTCCACATGTAGCTGTTCAGGGTCTGGTTTTGAACTAGCTAGACTGAGGACCGAAAGCAGTGGTTCCAATGTTCTTGGTCCTCAATCTAGCTAGTTCAAAACCAGCCCCTGGACAGCTACATATTGTAATCATCTCAAGCGCCTCCTAAGTCTTAGATATCTTCTAAATCTTTGTGACGTGGGCTCCTAAGACCTTACATCTATTATGAAAAATAGGATTTGAGGCATTGCTTTAAAAAAGCATTACCTTTTGTCCATGGTATGATAACTAGTACACAGGAATGAGCTGGTCTATAAGGTACCACCCTGACCTGCCTTCTATAACTTGAGGCTAACATAGCTAACTACCTCTCTAATACCTATGAGTGTGTAACACCCACCCCCTTCTAAGTATCCTCCGCCCCCACCCCCTTCTAAGTATCCTCCGCCCATATTATTTTTTCCTTGGCCTCAAAGCCCAAGGGAACCAAATCCTAATGATGTCAGAGGAAAGATTCCTTTATTTCAACAGAAGCACTTTGTGCATGTGAATTTAGTATTAATGAAAGCCAAGAGGTAACTACACTGACTGTGAGCGCCAAATGAGAAGCAACAAAGTGTGAGTTTGCTGCAATGCTGTTTGTATTACTGTAATGCCTAAAGGCCAGCAATGTTGGAGATCTGTAAGGGTTGGTACAGGAAGAATATACAGAGAAAAGAGCAACCCTGCCTGGAAAAGTTTACAATCAGCAAGCAACGTGGAACAAAGTGAGAGCTGTGGGAGAAGAGACAGCAAGGTGCAAATAACATGAATTAGCACAGATTATCAGTATGTACAACCAATGCGCATAATAAATGCATTATCAGTAGCAATAATGTTGACACATGGTAGCATTTGGCACTACAGCAGAGGTAAGTCTTAAAGAGGGATAGACAAAGCAAAGTTATAGTGAGGGGAGTTTCATGGAGACATTTCCCCATGAGAGATGAGATGAAAATAAAAATTAATGTATGCTCATGAGAAAAGTGTCTGATCACAGCCAGAGAGTAGACAAGAGTTGATATTGCAAGAAAATAACAGAAAAGGTAGATAGACTGGGTGTGTCTGAATCAAGAAGGCTCTTGTAGGTAAGGACAAGAAGAAGCTGGTATTTGAAGTGGAGAGAGCGAGAGCAGTGAGCCAGATGTTTTTAGCAGTAATATTTTGAATAGACTTGAAAGGAGGCAAGGCCACTGTGCAGAATCATAGTTCAGATGCAACAGTACTTGGAGAGTAGGTAAAAAGGAAAGGAATGCTCCAGCATGCTACAACATCTCATGTATTCAGTGTCCCCACATTTCAAATGGTGGCTGGGGCACTTAAACTAAAGCTTGTTAAATGAGCTTTAGTTAAAGCGCTCCTACCGCCATTTTGAAATGCAGGATGCTGAATACACGAGACACTGTGGGCATTTTAATTACAACAGCTCTCAAGAGCTGCTCTAATTAAAACGCCCTGCCCCACAACCTTGAAGCACATGTATAGGTACTGAAGAAATGCTTAAAATTAAATTACAGCTCTTCAGTGCTAACATACAGGCCCCCTGGTCCCCTACCCTTGCTATTTCAAGCACACAGTATCTCCAGAGAAAGCCTCAGCCAATTGTTTTGAATTATGTTGAAGTGTATGATCTCATTGTGCATGTGCATTTCAAAGTAGTATTTTTTCTTTATTGAGAAGAGATTTCTAGATGCATTATAGTATGACAGTCCAATTACAGATTGCAATTCAATTACAGTTACTTCTGTAGCATCTTGTGATGGCTTACCATTTTCAGGAGAAACAATTACAGGACAGTGCTAAGAAATATAATCTGCCAGCTGAAACCCCCATGAGCATTCCTCATTTGATAGCTTTACTATACAACTCCACATTTTCATTTTTTGCAGACCAAACAGTGTTTATTTTATCAGCTTAGCTCAATTCAGAAATGCTTTCTGCAGCCATTGTGTCCTACACAAATTTCCTTTCTGTTCCAGAAGTTATGTTCAATAAAAAGAAAGTAATCACAGTGCAATGCTATTATTAACTAATTACTAATTTTAAGGGCCATCTGAAAATAGGACCTATTGTGCAAGGCACTGCATGAATACAGAATAGCAGGCGATCCTTGCCCTAAAGAGCTAATAATCCAAAGAGACACATGGCGGGGGAAAGAGACATGACACACAAACAAAATGAATTACATCACATTAGTTGCTCTCAAATGGATTATAAGCTCTACCGATCACGAATCATGCACAAGAAGCAAAGATAGGCCAGCCTTCAAACTCTTCAAGTTAAAATGCCAGGGGAGAAGGTATTAGAAATGATGCAATACTGGGGTCTGACTGCTTTGAATTTATCATCTTTCAGTGGCCCAAACAAGGAACACTTAGTTATGACTGTACTAAGTGTTTTAGGTATGTAATTTTCTTCATAACCAAAACACACCATATTCTATGGGTCCATTCCATCAGCTCTTTGGCATACAGAGAAGGCACCTGAGAAAAATCAGTCTGAGATGCATTTTTCTTTTCTATTAAAAGTCTGGTTTTGTTTCTAATTTTTTTTTCTCCTAAAGTGTCTCTTTTGGGTAGGTGGTAAATATACAGGCAGTCCTTGGACTTATGACACAATTGGTTCCTGAAAACCATGTCTTCAGTTGAAACGTTGCAACTCGGAACCAATTTTCTCATAAGAAGCAATGTCATAAATGGGGGATTGGCTCCTGAATCAAGGCCCGATACCCTATTTTCACCAAAAATACCCCCGAATGTTGTGCTCGATCAATTATAGATGAGTAATATAGCTACATTAATGTATTTATATTGTAAATAGCAATCATATTGTATCAGAAGGACTTCTTTGAGGTGACTTCGCTGAACTTTTTCAAAGGCTCTTGGTTGGACTTTTTGAAGGGCTCTTGGCTGGAGTCTTCTCAGGAGTCTTGGCTGCAGGTTTTTCTGGAGTCTTGTCTGCTTTTTTAAAGAATGTGTCCAAGGAAGTTTGGGCAGATGTTCTCCAGGGAGATGGGTGACAGAGCGAACTTGTTTGCTGGCGTGACATTGCATCAGATCAAGTGTTGTACAGTTGAAACTGACATCATAATGTTGAACCACAGTGTTAATTTATAAACGTTGTAAGTGCAAAACGTTGTAACTCGAAACGTTGTAAATCAAGAACTGCCTGTACATCCAAGTCCCTTCCAAGAGAGAAGGCATGGTCCTGACTGATAACAGGGTTCTGGATACACAACACTTCCAAATGAGCACTTGCACAAAGGAGGATACAGAAGCCAGTGGGCCTTCTTAGATAAGGGTTTGTGAAGGTGAGGAAGGGTTCTACAGTTCAGCCCTTAGTTTCCTACCAGCTCCTGTTGCCTCCTTCCTCACTTTAGAAATGCAGGCAGAAGAAGCTAGTATGCACCACGTTTTGCTTCTTTAGCCACTCAAGGGCAGAGGTAGCACCATTTTCCCTCTTTCAGTACTACAGGAAAGAGAAAAGAGGCACGAAGAAGGACTGGATTAACCTTTTAGTTGGCCCTAGCCAAATAAACACATGGGCCCCTACTCAATTGTGTGTGTGTGTGTGTGTGTGTGTGTGTGTGTGTATCGCCACTCAATAATTATAGTATGAAAATAAGCACACCTGGGTGCCTTCTTCACTTGGGGCCCTAGACATGTGCCTATTCTGCCTATGCATTAATCCGGCTCTGGCACCAGGTCTAAACTGAAGTTGCTGAGGGAAGGGGGAACTTTTTGACCAGTTCAGTGACCTACTGAAGTGTTGTCTCTACTGATTAAATGTTTGATCCCTTGAACAACTAGGATGACAATCCTCAGCCATTTACACTCAATGAGATTTCTTGCCAGATGTATTCAGTCCAATCCAGTAAATTGATGCATATGAAGGGTGACAAAACTACTTCAACAAAATCATCAGATTCCTGCTGCCATCCCTGCCCCCCCCCCAAATTTCACTTCTACAGAAACAAACACGTGGTCAGACAGAAGCTATTCTTGAAGAGTTAATAGGGTCAGCAGGTTTGGCTGGGGTGATAAGAAGGTGAGAGATGTCCCTCTACCCCCACCCAGTGGTCATAACAAAGGGAGGTCAGCATGCAAGGACTGAATCATTCATGCAGCAGCTGTCCAATGACATGGTAAGATTAGCCTGTGCCTCATGGCCTGCTGTATGGAGCACATTGCAGAGTCAGTGCACTGGGAGTCTTTTCCTCTTTTAGAATTTGCATGCCAAAGGCTGGATTTTTTGGCTTTAGGATACAGCCTTTAATGAGAGAAGTGATGTACCACTGTGTCTCTAAAAGCAGCACATGGAGGAACTCTCTCTCAGAGAGTGATAATTCCCTCTCCCTTCCTCTCAATTATTTCCACAGAGTTGCAGTTCAGTACTGGAAATGCCTCTGGTGTACTAACTAACCAGGCTGACTAATGCATTTCTGAAAAGAGAACCAAGCCTTCACCTGTTCTCTGCCTCTTCCTGCCCATTCCCTAACTTCCCGTATGTATGCATGTGTGCAAGAAAAAAAGGGGAGAGTTCCAAACATGTACTGCACTTTACCTATGGATGTCCAGGGCCAAACTCCAGACACCCTGCACAGAGGACTGAGGGAAGAATCTTAAAACTTAATGCAGAAGCACAGCCAGTCTCATATACTAGCCTTAAATCCTGTTTACTGATGACCTGGGGTATCAACCCCTAAGCACGAGGTGGTGATGTCAAGTATTTTTTGTACTTATGATATAAATTATGATCTCATCCATTCAAAGGAGAAATGTTTATAAGTAGTATCCCAGCAAAGAGAGATAGGTGGTACCATCCTGAACGTTTTAACCAATATTTATCTCCTTTCTTAAAACATGGTTTTAGTTCTTTGTTGTAGCGGATATCTTCCTGCCTCCCACACCATGCTAATGCCCAATGTCTGTACATCAAACTTGAAAACCTGTATTTCAGATTGTTGCAGCTGAGCCTGTAAAAGAGCTGCCTTGGAAGCCAAGGTGCAGCAGTGTCACACTTCAGAGCTGTCAAGAATTTTATACAGGTTGAAAGATGAAACAACAGGAGAGTTTATGCAACATTGGTTCTAAGAAAGTAGCCTTCTTGGTTACTCATCCTACACCTGACATACAAAGCAGATGGCACCTGGCAAATCAAAAAGCCATGCGTGACAATTTTTCCCCCTTTTCAACCAGTGATTTCATCAACACAAAAGAATATGTTCACAGATCCCTTCCAAGGCCTGAAGTCCTAACATTAAAAACCATTTTAATATGTTTTAATACGGAGAAGACAACATTTGTATAAAGATGAGCAATGAGAATTAACCCAACCATGGACAGATCTAGGATTCTGAAAGGGGGGTGGTACTGTTAGTGTGGTGCATCATCACACGTAACACAATATATACTTTTCTCCCATTAAAAGACATAAGAAGTTTAACTAATGAGATTGAAACAAAAACAAATATAACTTTATTGAAAGGTGCATTAATTTGCTATATCATCTCATAAGAAAACAAACGAGGCAAAAAATAATCAAAAGATGTTTCATTAGCTTTGCAATCATTAGCAATAAATATACATCTCTTTTTTCAGATTCATAAAACAAAACCTAGCCTTCTTAGGCATATTGGCAGTGGATACAATGCTCCACTGAAAGTTATTTCCGCACCTGAGTTAATGTGCACTTGAGTTAACACTTCTAGCTAGACTTAAAAAAAGTCTACAGGACTGTGAAATAGGAGGTCCACTACCAAGACCCAGTAGCAGACAGCAGAATGGCAGAAAGAAAAACAGCTTAATTAGTGGAACATCAAGATCATTAAAAATGAGTAAGAATCATTAACAACTGTGGAATGAAGAGTTTAGAAGAAATTAGGTAGATTACAATGAGCCATGAAGTCAATTGATTTCCTCACTGCTGCCTAAACAGAAATGCTGCTGCCACAGCTAGGCAGTTGTTTTTAAATTTTGGGTGGAGCAGAAATCAAAGCGGGGTGCAACTGCACCACTGCACTCCCACCCTGGGCTTTGCCACTGAACTGAACTGCTCTGCTCTGTCTCTTATGCCCTCTTCAGTTTTCAGTATCTGTGCCTTAGCGTATCAGTGCTCAGGGGGGTCTTTCCATTTTCATATTTTCTGTTGGTCATTTCATCATCTAATGTGTCAAACAAATGTCCTTTTAAAAAAAAAACCTGTAAGAGTTAATAACTAATCTCCAGCTTCTTCCAGCACAGGGTTCTGTAAGAAAGAAAGAGATATAGGAAACACAAGTATGATCTACCTTGTTTCCTTTTTCTGCATTTTAGAAAGGTGGTTCTTGAGCATATAGATAAGTCTGGGAAAATATAAAAGGTAAAACAAAGAGTTGCTCTTTACCTTTGTGTAACACTCATGCTGCCTTTGCGACCCTAATCCTACTTTGGTAAAGTACCATCCCCACCAACAAAAGTAGGCTCAGCAGAGCCTGAAGTTATTTGTACAAAAACAAAGTTGTTCATTTCAGCGACCTTTTCAAGGAAACTGTGTGTGTAAAGACAATGGAAGGTAGAAAGAATCTGGTTGTTTTCCCGAGTATTTCTCAAGGAGAATATCTGCTTAGTGATCAGGTGAGATCTCCAGAGCTAGAGGGATTCAGCATAAGAAAATCAAAGGCTGTATAACTGAACAATCCTAGGCATGCCTTATACATCAGGCAAAGAAAGTCTTCTAGGGAGCTGATGAGCCAACGTAGCAATACAATGAATATTGCACATGGTGACTCTCAGGGAAATGACATCCCTGTGACAAGTCCCATTAGACATACAGTGCTGCCTTCTAACAATTATGGGCCACATTCTGATATTCATACTTGAGCTGAGGAGCACACTACTCCAAGAGTGAATAATGAATTCAAACAGGACTCTTTAGGGAGCAAGGAGCTACTCAAGGAATATAAAGTGATGAGAATCTAGCCCTATACTAGTGACTTATGGCATGCATTACCAGGGGATAGATCTGCATTCGGTCAGACACCTCAGCGATCGACAGCTGCAAAAACTCCTTGTGTTTGACCCAGCTGCAAGACAGTGGAGGAGATTTTTGCTCTAATTTCACAAGCTGCATGACAGCTTGTAAAAATTTTACAACATGAGTACAACACCTAAAGCAATAAAGCCTGCAAGAAATGTTTAAAATCAAGGCCTTTGGGATTGTGTCACTTATAAATTTACCATACTCATAGCCAAGATTTTTCCTCAGAAATGCAGCACTGACCCACAGGAGCTAGTCCTCAGTGGAGTCAGCTGATGTCCCCCCTTTTCAGATGGGGGAGAGCCCACAGATGTACACAAAGCTGTTCAATAGGGGAGGCAGAGCAAAAGAGAACTACATTTTGTGATAAGAAAACCCAAACATTTTTTCATAACCAGGCACAAAGGAGAAAGAGGCTGTGGGGGCAGGGGTTCTCTCACTTAATGTAATGGTTGTTCATTATGAGGTGGGGGGGAGCGACAACTTCTGTTGTTTGTATTTAGAAGGCACAGGCTAGAAAAAGACTGTTTCTCCTCTTGCTTTCTTTTGTCATCTGGAAAGGTTGGGCAGGGTACAGAGTCAGAACAGGATAAGAGGACAGCAAAATACTTTGGCAGGTATTCAGTCAAAGAAGAATCCTGCTTCTCCTAAGCACTCTATAAACTCTTTTCCCTTCATTTCTCAGCCAATATTACAAGCCAGGTGACTGGCAGCAACTTTTTAAAAGCAAAAACAAAACCCCAAAGCATGATCCAAGCATTAGAAATAAGTCCTTTGTATTTTTTTTTTAATGTGGATCCACTTAAGCCAGTACCTTCGAATAACTTCTTTGGATTTACTCTCTGCCATGTGAGAAGGTGAAGATCCACATCCGTTCCAGCTACACACCGTGCAAACCTCATTTGGACACAATCATCATCAATCATTCCCGCTGAGCACGAAGCATGTCAAAGGGAAACAAAGTAGAGACTGTGCTGCAGCACTTGACACCACCCGTTCCCTGTGCCTGCACTGTTATGATGCATATTTTCTTTCATTTTAACCAGCCTTTTCCCCCCAAAATGCTTGGGAAAAGCTATGATGGTTTCAGTGGAAGAAAATCTCCCCCTCCCTCACCCCCACTCCTGAAAAACTGTTACAGCTTTGCCACTGTGAAACACTCTGAGGAAATAGCCTGGCATCTTCCCATTGTAAATGCATGCACGTTGCACGCAGCAATACATTTTTAAACATATGCATAAGCTTCGGTTCAGGCTGAATGGAATAAAAGGAAGCAGCACAGGGAGAACAGCCTTTGTGGCACCGCCAAACATAGTTTTTAAAAGGGCTATTCATGCCAGAACTCCATCGGATTTCTCTAGCACACCGTTCAGATTGCTGACTGCTCCATAATCTTGGTCAGAGGCGGCTGATTGTCTAAGAGGAAGCAAAAGGCTTAAAAGAGCAAGAACCAGCATCCCTTTCTTTTTCAGGAAGCTTTGGAATAAGCTGGGATAAACATCAGGCAACCTATGGGACCCCAGCAACATGCGAAAACCAGAGCTGGAAGACAAGCTGCAGTCCCATCGAGACACTTTCTATCAGCTTATCTGGAGCTTTAAAAGGCCCCCCTCCCTGTTTTTTTATAGCCCTTCTTTGAACCAGGACACTCAGTGGATGCATATTAGTTTATTACATCCTGACCCCTCGGCATTGGGGTATTACTCATACCAGTGGAACTTACCTACATGTGGTGCTTTCTGATGCACAAGACACTGCAGCATGCATAGCTTTAGCAGCTGTACTCTAGTGCCTAATACAGGCGGAAAAAATCCTCTTTCAGTTTAGTGCACACATCCTTTTCTTTCACCTCTGGCAAGGCATGACAGCATAGAGAATCTGTAGTAAGCAAGCAAGGAGTTTCAGCTACACATTCCCCCCTACCCCATGTCCTTTCTTGTGCCAATATAGAGCTGCCAGGACACTCCTTTCTGCCTAAGCACATCGATGGTCCACACTGGGGGCCACACAAATGAAGTAACTGAAGACAGGCCCCCATTAAGAGAGCCTCCCACACTGGGGACTGCAGTGGGCTACCTTCAACAAGAACTCCCTTTCTCTTCTATCTTATTAATCAAGTTACTTCATTTTAACATGGATCACGGTGTTCAGGGCCCTCACTGCAGAGAAATACCCACCTGCCAGCTTTGCCAGCTGCTTAATCTATTAAAATGACATAGAGATGTATGCAGATACGTCCTGTCATGTGTGCCCTGGTGGCCCATGAGTATCTCCTGTTCGGGTGAATTCAGGCCATGAAATAACCACCTCAAATAATTCAAACTAGGTGAGACAGGCATTGGATTTCAGTTTAGATATACAACTCTGAGAGGAAATACTCGCACAGGGCGCCAGCAATGATGGGGAAGAAAAATTATCTGCAGATTCCTCATAACCAACTGAATAGTGTAAGATACTAAGCACATTGTCCTAAGTCTAGCAGAGCACTTCAACACTTGCTTATTTTTAAGCACACAAATAGTCCTACTGATTCCAATGAGACCATTCACATACTCAAAGTTAGGTGTAGATTGAACTCGCGGAGAATCAAGGCCATGCAGTGAACATACAACTTCCAGGTAACCAAGAACATCTAAACAAGTGACCTTGCATACAGTGTATTTTGCCCTATATCAGGGTTTTAGTGCTGGGGTTGTAGAACCACCCATATCATCTTGGCTCCATATAAGCACAGCCAAAGGAGGACTGGCCTAGACCTCACTTGCATCCAATTTTTAGCTGTTAGGAAGCGTAAAAGAAACAATAACCTTATAAAGCACCACAAACAACTTTACAAACCGCCACAAACTTAATAAACACAAATGCAAACGTCTTGTGGTCTGAAGCATGTACTCACCCAGAAGAGAAGGTTGAAGACAAACATTAGGTACTTGATACACTGGAGACAGTTGTGAGCCATGCTGCACCTCTTCAGTTCTAGGAGAAAAATAAATGAGAGATCCAGGTAAAAGACAACGTACTTGTTTCCCTTGGGGGACGTGTACTTAGCCTTGGTGGCCTTAGGGCCTGGATTGGTATGGAATCCAAAAAATGAGTTGCTGGCAGCTCCAAATTGGCCGCCATACATGCTGCTGTAGCGACGGAAGGCGCCATTTGGAAAACTGTAATCCTTGCTGTCCAAAGAAGGGCTCCTGTGATAGGTCGATTCATCGGTGCTAGACCTGCGCATGGTGACTTCCGAGCGGTCCGTGGTTAGTAGTGATGCAGTAGTTGCTGAGTGTTGGCGGTGGGGGCGATAGGCTTATTAATTATTTTCCTCTTTCCTTATCCCCCTATTGCTTTGCACCAGCTGTTCTTTGGCCTGCCATTCTGTCAAGGAGTTAAGCGTGCAAGTTGGTGAACTGGAGTCTGCTTAGCCAGGAGTAAGGGAACAGCGTGCTTCCGTGTGAGAGAGACTTCTGAACAAGAAAACATTCCCTCCGGTGTCACACTTTCCCCCCCCGGCCCGCCCCGCTACCAAAAACAACAAAGAGAGAGAGGGAGAGAGACACTGTACCCAAAGCAACAAAATTTAGAAAAAAAGTTGCATTTATCGCAAATGCCATATAAAACCTTGGCTCCACATGCCACCTGCTTGCACAGGGGATGCTGCACAGCTTTGTGGGCAAGAACAGAAATTATCCAAAAGGTGAACAGATCCCATGCCCCGTTGCTCTTAGCCACATTGCTCTGCCCTGAGATGCTCCGCTCACTTTAATGATCCCTGTTTCCTCTCACACAGACAGAGCCTATGGTAAGTGAGCCACGGAGCTTCATTCACAGTGCTGCTGACACTCCTCTGAGACTCCAGTCCAATCATGCTCTCTGCTAGTATACAGTCACAGCTCTGTGGTCCATCCCTGCATCTGAAGCGAGAGGCAGAGAGAATGAGCTTTCTTACTGTATCTCATGAATGCAGGCTCAGCACTCTCGCTGGCTCCTGCCCTCCCCCAGCCAATCAAAATTATCCTCAGACAATATTACTCTCTCACCCCCACCTTCTTTAAAATAAAACCTCCCCTTGGTTTCTTCTCAGCAAATCCAGCATGAGCTGCTTTTAACCAATCAGCGTGCAGGTGGAGGGACCACAGCATGTATTTTAGATTTCACCAAGTCCGTTCCCTTGGATAATTCTGTTCTCCATCAGCCCAGTATATGCTGGAACATGGGGTGAGTTTTAATCATCCCAGCTGCTAGCAGCTCCCGAGATTTAGTTCTTAGCAAGGAGCAACTGAATTCAGATGTAGTCTGAAATGCAATCGGTCTTTAAAGGACTGAGTATGTCTATATGACAGACTGAAATATTCACACTCATACAGGGAGTGTTGATCACATAGGACAATCAGAATTTTGACCAAAAAAATCATGTATCCTTTGCACATGTGTTTTGTAGGAAATTCTATTAAAAAAGCTAGCTCAACCTGTCTACTAGGTTTATCGTGGAGGGGGGCACTCTCCTGTTATACTGTTACACTACTCAGTGTAAAGTTCTGCCAGTTCCTTTGCTTCTCTGCCAACATACCTATCTCTGTCTTTGTCCTGTAGCCTGCTAGGTTGACACGTGGGGGTATCACATTCTCAAACTGGCTGCTACCACGCTGACATTTCAACCACAGTTTCACCAAGCAGTCTACAATCTCTCATACAGTCAAACAAGGGTGGCCAACCTGTGTCAGGGATGCCGAAATGGTATGGGCAGCCTGTGTGTGTGGCACTTGTCAAACCAGGGAGGGAGCAAACAGTGCAGTGTCAGACGGGGCAGGGAGCAGAAAACAGAGCAGCAGATTGGTCAGGGAGCAGAAAGCAGAACAGATGATCTGACAGAAGGAGGGGATCAGTCATACTCAGAGAAAATATGGGGTTAATTTGTGACATGCCTGCCACAAAATATCTAGTTGGGGCTGGTCCTGCGTTGAGCAGGGGTTGGACTACATGACCTCCTAAGGTCCCTTCCAACCCTCATTTTCTATGATCTTTTTTTAGCCCCCATTGCAGTAGAACTTCCTCAGAAAGGGAGGCTGGGACTATGGTTACATGCATGGGCTGAGCCCCAGAAGAGCTAGGCTCAATTCCCATCTCTGCTGCATGCTTCTTATATGACCTTGGACAACTCTTTAGCCTTCCCCCTGTGCCTCACACCCCCATTTGTAAAATGGGAACATTGCTCTCTCCCTTCTCCCCTCCTTTAAATGTCATGTTAATTTGGACTGTAGGGTTGGGAAGCAGCAACTGTCACTGACTGTTTCCCTGGGGCAGGGCAAAGAGGTAGCTACTAGCTAGCTGATGTTTTTAAATGGCTTGCTCAGGTAAAGAAATAATCAAGTTGAAAGCAGGGCTCTCATAAGAGTCATCACCACGGCACCAACACAAATCAACACAGACACAGACATCAATTAATTAGAGAGCAAATTAGAGAAAGTGAGATGCGGTGGTTTCACATGGTTCATTCTCACAAACCATCCCCTCACTCAGTTCATTTATAAACTGCTATGCTAGAGTCTAATGGTTCTCATTCATCTTCTTTCCAGTATAAGAATTCACCAGACACAGGCTGTTAGCATTTTTTTTTATGGAAAAATTTTTGTGTCCGAAGTCAAATCAGCCAAATCAATTCCAAATCCGTGTGAATCATTCAAGAACCATATGAGACCCTGCTACCAGCAAGTATCCTCCACCCCCACCTGGGGCTTCAGATACTTCCAGATCCTTTGGCAGGTGTTCTATGTGCAAGCCCAAACCTGGAGGCTTGGGGTTCAGTTGCCCTGAGTTTTACATGCCCTCAGCCGTATGGCTGCAGGAGCAAGCTAGGGAGGAGTCTCCTTTTTTTTTTAAAGGAAAATTTTTCATCTTCCAAGCCAAATCAATTCCAAATCCGTGAGTCATTCAAGAACCATATGTGGCCCTACTACCAGCAGATATCCTCAACCCCTGCCTGGGGCTTCAGATGCTTCTAAATCCTTTGGCAAGTATCCTATGTGCAGGGCCAATCCTGGAGACCTGGGGTTCAGATGCCCCTGAATTATAATTTGCCCTCAGCCATATGGCCACAGAAGGAGTCTTCCATTTCCATAAAGCGGGTGCAAAGCCAAGATCTTCCCACTGGAAGAGAAAGTGGGAGGTCAACTGTACATTAGCTCAGTCAAGGTCCTACCCTGCCAAGAAAGTGGTTTTCCCCTGCAAGTAGGACTACTGCCTTAATGGTCATAATGTTCCCCCCTGGTCATGACGAAATATCTTCCCTACAGTGGGTTAGTGCAGCCTGTCTCCCTGACCATTTTTGTTTGTTTGTTTTTGTGGCCTATCTCCTATTAGGAAGAAAACCTCTGAGCACAGGACTGGACACTATGCACTCCCAGATTCTAAGTGTGGCTCTGATCCCACTTGCCTCTGAGCCTTGGGTGAGCTACACCTCACCCATCCCTCAGTTTCCTCATTCTGTTTAAAGAGGCATTTTTCACAAGGTGGGCTCTTACAATCCACAGCTGCTATCTGCTTCCTCCCTTTTCTCTGATATACAAACCCAGTCCCAAAAATAAAGTCCTTGTCTTTCAGGGTACAAGCACTGTTCCAAACAAACAGAATTTCTGGGCTTCTCATTCACCGTTTACTTTTCTTGAGACTGTCACTTCCCCACTCTGATTCTTCCCTGTGCCTGGGAAATAGGGGCATATGAGTTCCTACCTAATCTATCACAGACTCCCCAAGCAGTCTTGCCTTAAAGCATCTTTTTGGCTAAAACCAGATGTCAGCTTTATCTCCAGTATGATTGTCTGGGGCTTTCACTCCATCAAAATGGGTGTAGGACTTACAGGCTTCAAAGGTAATTAACTCCATTAGACCAGATTATCCAGAAGGGGGGCGGAGAGACAGTTTTCTTTGTACTTCACAGGTACTTAAAAGTAGGACAATGGGCTCTTCACTCTGTAGGATTCCAGAGTAAAAGGCTTTGTCCCTGGAGAAATCTGGTGTTTTTAGCCTTTATGTCTAGTAAAATGAGGGTAACAATACATCACTATCCCCCCCTAGTAAAATAGGGGTAACAATACATCACTATCAGTTAGGGGTACTGTGAGATTAAACTCATTGATGCCTTCAAAACACTCAATATGAAATATAAATTTTCATTTCTACCTAGGAGAACTTTTACAATCTTTGCAATCTCCTATGCCTGATGAAGGGTGCCTGCACCCAAAAGCTGCAAATAAAGCAATTTTTTTTGGAAATATCTAGTTGGTCTAATAAAAGGTATCACCTCTGTCACTAGTTTTGATTCAAAACACTCAGATATTGCAGGCAATATCTCTGCAGAGAAAGAACTGGTGAAATGAAGTAATAGAGTAGCATTACTAAATGGATACCAGCAGGCCATTTCTCAGGTGCCAACACAATTCCTTTGTATCTTCAGGATGTATAATCTGTGTGGGTGGTGATTCATGTTTGTAAAACACCCTTTGTGAGCATATAAAAACACACATGCCCATGAGCATACATTAATTGGTGGACAACGTTGCACGTAGACAATGTTGAAATAGTGTCAGTTGACGACTTGGTATTGACTGTGGTGCTCCACAGTGTTGCTAAAGTAAAACAGAGGCCAATTCAGCATTCCCATTGTAAATCCTGTTCCTGAGGGTCCTACAACTAATCCATACTTGCTGGCATCCAGATGAAGAAAGAAGCAGAAGTACCAAATCTGACGCTCTCTTAAGGTAGCAAATCATCAATTCCCATTAGAAATAAGCAACAAATTCTCAATTTTCTTTTGCCTGCCTTCCTCTTTTCCCTTTCAACCACCCACACTATAGATCATAGGGAACCGGAAGTAACCTGACAGCTGAGAGGAAGAAAGTACAAAATTATTCAAACTTGCTAGAAACTCAGTCCTCAATGCAAAGGGTAGATTTATTTATAAAGTGAAGCAGAAGAGAGGAATGCCTTAAAGTGGCTCCAGAATAAATAATAAACAACAATGTGTAGTGTCTACCTTTCAGACAACAGTATATCTATACTGGGAGAGGGAAGAAGAGAGGCAGAGGCCTTTCAACACCTCACCTGAGGTATATATCTTGTAGTAATGCCAGTACCCTAATGGGCATCTTTTAGCAAGGTGCTTCACAGTAAATCTCTCTTTCATATCTGTGTAGAGCTAATATGTGATATATAATAATTTAAGCCGCTGGTAAGATTCACCCTCAAAATCCACCTCTTTTGAAATCAATCATTTATGCTCTAAATTAAAAACTGTTTCATAAGAAAGGGGGAAGGGGAGGAAGCTTTTGGCATGCTTAAACGCCAAGCCCTTGAAACAGTGTTGTACCACAGGGCTAAATACTGACTTGGACAATGTATATATTCACATTAGAGTAAGAACCTCTCTGGCATCTGTATAAGGGTTACCTGGGTTGTATGCCCCAGCGTATACAAGTAAGCAAGACTATTTACCCATTTTCTGCCTTCCTAGAGAGGGAGGGAGAGAAGTGTTCAAAAAGTGGGTAGAACCAGATCATCAGACATAGCAACTGAACCAGTACCAGACAGGCCAACAATACATGAATGCTCCCCAAGAGTACAGAAAGAACAGAGAAGAAATGGTATCTGCAAGTCACAGTGCTCCCAGAGGCTTCTGGAAAGATATCATAGCTGGTATGCACCCATTTGCTAACAGTGGGCCTATATTCACAAATGAGGCCCCGTTTATCTTTATTGCTCATCATCATAGAATCATAGAAGTCGGGTCAGAAGGAACCTTGTAGATCTTCAAGTCCGACCCCCTGCCTGGGCAGGAGAAAAAACTGGGCTCAAATGATCCCAGCTA
>NW_017728947.1:971891-988472 GCF_001723895.1 Crocodylus porosus | reverse complement strand
AGATGCATCTGTGGATGCATGCCAAGGTTCGGTTGGCCTTCCTGACTGCCTCTCCACACTGCCTGCCCATGTTCATCTTGGAGTCAATGATCACTCCCAGATCCCTTTCAGCTTCCATGCTGACAAGGGGGGAGTTCCCCAACCTGTAGGTATGGTGCCGGTTGTTCCTCCTCAGGTGCATCACCTTGCACTTGTCTGTGTTGAAACCCATCCTATTCTTGTCCGCCCACCCTTGTAACCTGTCTACGTCAGATTGTAGCCTGTTGCATCCTTCCAATATTGAAAAGCATCTTGTTTTGGTTAGCCCACCCCTGTAACCTATCCAAGTCTTGCTGCAGTCTTTCCCTCCCTACTAGCATGCTCACCTCACCCCAAATTTTGGTATCATCAGCAAATTTAAACAGGTTGCTTTTCACCCCATCGTCCAAATCACTGACAAAGAGATTGAACAGCGTGGGCCCAAGAACCGAGTCCTGGGGGACTCCGCTGCCCACTTCTCTCCAGGTTGAATATGACCCATCCACCACCACCCTCTGAGTGTGACCCTTGAGCCAATCTGCAATCCATTTGACTGTGTAGGCATCAATGCCAGTCACCTAGTTTTTTAATGAGGATGGGGTGGGAGATGGTGTCAAAGGCCTTGCTGAAGTCCAGAAAGACTACATCCATGGCAACACCTGCATCTAATGTTTTTGTGACCTGATCATAAAAGGCAATCAGGTTGGTCTGATATGACCTGCCCGTAATGAAACTGTGCTGGTTGCCCTTGAGCATCATCCCTGAAGCCGACCCATCACAGATGTGCTCCATGATGATCTTCTCAAAGAGTTTCCCTAGGATTGAGGTAAGACTGACGGGCCTATAGTTGCCCGGGTCCTTCCTCCTCCCTTTTTTAAAGATGGGGACCACGTTGGCTATCTACCAATCATCTGGCACCTGGCCCGAGCACCACGAGCGCTCGTAAAGCCATGCCAAGGGCCCTGCAATAACCCCCTGCCTGGGCAGGAGAAAAAACTGGGCGCAAATGATCCCAGCTAGGTAGGCATCAAGCCTCCTCTTAAAGACCCCCAGGCTCCCTCAACACCCTGGGATGGAGAGCATCTGGACCCACTGACTTGAACACATCCAGTCCCTCCAGAAGCTCTCTAACCCAGTTCTCCCCAAACTGAGGTCTGGAGGCATTCCCTTCAAGTCTGTCTTGCATCACGGTGGGGAAGTCCCGGTCCCTGCCCAAGAAAACAGAGGTGAAGAATTGGTTAAAGGGGTCTGCTTTCTCCTCTGGCGCAACCACCAGATTGCCCAGAGGTTCTTGCAGGGGCCCCACATTACCCGGTGCTTTCTTCATCCTCCCTATATATTTGAAAAAGGACTTTTTATTATCTTTGATTTTGGATGCAAGTCCTAGCTCTATGTCCACCTTAGCTTTCCTGACAGCCCCCCTATACGCCCGAGCAGAGGAGGTATACTCCTTTTTGGAGACAGCATCCATTTTCCACATTCCCAACCACACCTGTACATTCCTAGCCAGTGGCCAGTTCACTTGGATTCCTATTTATAAAAAAGCAAGCACCATACAATCTCACTGAGAAGCTTCATTTGTGTGGATATCAGTTCCATGCTCAATTTATGTTGTAACAGCCTTATTCAGGAGTGTGAATGCAAGTATCATATGCTGAACAAAAGCTGACCTATGAAACAGAAGAGACTGCAAAGTAATAAAGCCGAGCTAAGCCTTGGCACCAGATCGAGACTGTAACAGGTTTTGATATTAAAGGCAGATTTCTAACAAATTCATTATCCCTTTATATCCTCTCTCAGAGCAATCTCATCCATTCACAGGGCTTTAGCAATCATCTCCATGATGATGGCTCACAAATCTACCTCTTCACTCCTGACCTGCCTCCTTCCATCCAACACTATCTTGGCCTGTCTCTGACATTTTTGCCTTACCATTTCATCTTCAGCTTCCCTTAGCAAGAAAAAAACCAAACTCCTTATACTCTTCCCCCCCTGTGTTGTTCAACTCCCCCTACCCCCAACCTTTTTCCTACCATTCCCCCTTGCCACATCAGCCTGTAGGCCGGGGTTAATTTTGGCCTCTCCCTCTCTACTGTTCCACCCATCCAGGATGTGTTCAGATTCTACTAAGTCCACAACAGCTCCAAGGTCTGCTCTCCTCCCCACACAACCCCACTACTGTATCCAAATCTGTCCACCCCTGACTTGATATCAAGTGGAACCAGTGGGCTTCAGTTCAAAGGGCCTTGTATCAGGTCCACCTTATGTCTACCTTGATTATTGCTTCCTCCTCCACCATAATCTCTCATGACCCCTACCATCAACCCCTTCTTTGCAGACAAAAGCCACCTGCTTAATTCATCCTTTTCCTCCATCAGTTTGATCTTTGAGTCATTTCCCTGGTGCCAGACTGCACTTCTCATCACCATCTTCAAAGCTCTATGTAATGATCCTTCCATACCTAATCAAGAGGTTCCATTTTGCATTACCTGCCACCAGCTTTGCAAATGTCCCTACCCTCAACAGCCTGATTGTGAGCTTCTCACAAGCTTTTCCACACTGCCTGTTATACCTGATATATTCCAAAATTCCTCTTTTCATCTATAAGGTGCCTTCCATGCCCTTTCTTGCCAGAATTTTTTTATGTGGTGGTGCTGATTGCAAGATGGTCACAGGAAAGAAAAAATATATAACAAAGGAGACACGGCACAATAAATAATCTAAATTTATGTGTCACATACTTCTTTCAACATGGGAATGTGCAACACTGCACTCTGCTGGCTGTAATATGACACCTGCTAAAGAGTGCACATGTGTGTGCTCATAAGAGTATGCTTGTGTGAGAATTCACCCTGTCTTATAGCGGCTGGCTGCAAACTACAGAAAGTAAATGACCTCATACTATTACAGGAGTGTAACTGTTTCTAGAGTTAATATGACTGTTCTATACAGGAGGATTACAATAAATCAACAATTATAGGTTCATTAATATATACCAAATCCTTTAACATTTTAATTAAATGCATGTACAGAGACTTCTACATAAAAGCATTAAACTGATTGTGGCAGACAAGGTTCTTTGGGTAAATCTGATATCTTTTATTAGACCAATTCAATAAAAGATATCAGATTTACCCAAAGAACCTTGTCTGCCTATGTCCTTAGACTAACATGGCTACAACCTATACCCCTTAAACTGATTGTGCTACTTATCCCTTTCTTCAGCTACCTAACTAGTAAGCACTCTTTTTACCCTTTCTCCACAGCACTTGCAACTGAAGAACTCAAAAAAGCCTAGAAAAACAGAAATGTTACCTCATTTGATTTGTGTGATAAAACAAAGGATTGGGCCCAGTGGTTCATCTTCATTAGCAATTAATCATACAGTCAAGAATCTTTGACAATATTTTTGCACCAAAGTATATATTCTGATCTGGTAACATTTCACGCTCATTTTGCATGGGTGTAAACGAGTATAGCAAGACAGCATCAGGCCTATGATTTAGCTTGATGGTGTCATACATAACTGGAATGGTGAAATAGGCTTTTCTCTGTTCGAAAAAGCAGACAGCTGTCTTTAAACATAAGCATGGAACAATTCTGGAGCACTGACAGAAAGCTAAATGATTATTAACTGTATGCCTTTGCAGAGCAGCACTCCTACCCACAAGATGAGAAGCAGACTATCTGATGAGTCACTGTCACTGTCTGCTACCTTGACCATCAACAAGCCAGCCTACAGTAGTCCTTCCCACCCCACTGCCCATGCTGTTCTCCTTGGTTTCATGACACTCCACACCAAACGGAGAGAGGGGGGTTGGAAAAGTCCCAATGGTAGAAAATGAAAGCTGAACCTGATGAGGTGAAATCCTAAGAATTTGGTGAAAGACCGAGATCAAGCAATTTGCCTTCTTGCCCCTGAATCCTGAGTCCTCCCTGTAACTCCACCCCCTAAGGAAGGAATTGGAGTGAAGTAGCAGAAGTCAGAGGTGGTTATCAAGTCCAGAGCTCCATACAAAAGTAGCCTGAGCCTGGTTATGGTATTCATATACACACACATAATACCTGATTACAAGCGAGATACAGCCAAAAACCCCAAGATGAGGTGGGCATGCAAACACAACTACCTCCTCGTTTTGTTCTGGGCTGTCACCATAGGCTTCCTCTGTTTAAGGAGCACTGTTTTGGATTATCATGATCAAGGTGACATCTTAAATGAGGATTATTTTAAAAGCATTTTACCACTGAAAAAAACACCAAAAAATGCTTAAAACCAGTGTAGTACTTCATTGAAAAACTGGATTCAAAGTTAAATGAGAAGGTCTTGGGGATTTGCCTTGAATTGGTTTAGTCCAATTGAATGCAGTCCTTCCCATTTTATTTCCACAGGTCTTTGTTTTGGCATTAGCAATTTCAGCAACTATAAAAGACTATACTCAGTTGGGACTGAGCACCAGGATACAGGAACTCAAATGATACTACAATAGAGGGAGATAAGGAGGGAAGGGCAGCCAATAAACACTAGGGATTTGCCCAACTTACTGAATTCATAGGCCTTTTGCTGTCCACAGCCTTGTCCATTTTTTATTTAAAGAGTTAATATTCCATTGAGACACAATTCCAGATATATTTTCTTTAATCCCTTTCCTTTTTTTTTGTTCCTGATAAGGAAATTTGCATGAAAAAGGATCTTTGCTGCTTAATAGCTCATCTTATTCTGCTTACATGTCACCTAAAGTCATGATCTTTGGTTCATGGCATAGTTAGTTGCTATGGAAATAACAGAATCAGAGACAGAAGAGAGATCAGGGCATGATTTATAGTGACCTTTATTTACATGTGTGCAAAAGTTGCACATTCAGAAACCTTCCCATTCTCTGTGTACAGCCACCTACAAGCAGAGGAACCTATCAGGCACATTCAAGTGTGATAGAATTTACCTCCATAACTCCCACCAGAGCCTATGGGATTTGCTCCTGGATACCCTAGCAGCAGCACACCTAAATGGCAATACAATGAAAGTATATACATAGGTGTGTGTATGTGCAAATCCTCTGGAGTCAGTGGAATAAGTCTCTTTCACAGAGGACTTTGGATTAGACCCAGAATTCTGTGTGTACAACTAGAGACCTCCTTTTCCATATTGGGTCCTTTCAGTTCTTGTTACCCACTTTTCTGCTAAGGGGGGATATTTAATCTATGTTTTGTACTGCTTCATTCTTTCTTATATTAAATGTGCCAAGCAAGGGGACTCCCGCAGAAATTAGTGTTTTATTTTTTTGAGTCCTGAGCAGAGACAATTATTGCTTCAGATGAGGGATAAACAGGCCCATCTAGCAAATGAACTCTTTAGAGGTGGAAGTCCTGTTCTTGTGCCACTGCCTTCAGTAACAGAGAACAAAGAAACAGAAATGAAGAACATGCTCTGTGCAGTCTATAAGCTGAGTTGTTGCCCAAAGAGTATCGTTATCAGTCATTTCTATGCACTTTCAGTAGCTCTTTGCAGAGTCAATGCAATTTATTTGCAAGATCTAGCTCTTAAAATGAGCTTGCATCCTCTAACCTGTGATATCTGCTGAGGTTAAAAAAGACACTTAGAACATGCACATAGGGTATACGTGCTCTTGCTGGGCACGTCTACATGTGCAATAATGTGCTGTAATTATGATGCATTAAGTTTAGTACCTGTAATAACAGGTTCTAAACTTACAGCACACATTTTTACATGAAGCTAATGTGCAGTAAACTAATTCTACAGTGCATTAATGCATTAGCAGGGCTTTTGCTGTGATGCGCTAATGCACAATAGAATTAGTCTACTGCACTTTTAGCATCTCATGTAGACATACTTCTTGTCTACTAAAAAGTAAGCAATCAAATACAAAAATTACTGTAACTACAGGCAGACTTGGGAATTTAAAATGGCAGACACTCTAAAGCAACTGTAAAAAGGAAGAGAAAAAGTCCAAGTATCGATTGTAAAAAAAAAAAAAAAGGAAAAGAAAAAGGAATATCTATAGTATAATGTAACACCCATACACCCTTAGGGTTGTTATATATTGTGTTTTTATATGGACAAGATGACCTGTTGTTCTGGCAATGTGCTCTGCACATGGCAAGCTGGAGCCTGTATCTGGGCAAAGTGTGTAAAACCCTCTGGACTGACTGGCCAGAGGAAACAGAAGATCCTCCAGGTAGGCTGGTTGGGAGAAGGATTGGACTGTGGCACCCCCTCCCTGGACAAGGCCAGGGTGATGTCATGCAGAGGGAAATAAGGTGGGCTAGGTTGGTTTGCGGAGGGGGAGAAGCTCTGCTAGGGACTACTGAAAAGTGAAGTCTTCTCCGAGGGAGAAAGAATATCCAGATAGCAAAAAGAGAAACTCGGGTAGAGGAGAGAGAGGGGAAAACTGTCTCAGTGTCTGGAAAGTCCTTTCTCCCCTTTTCTTCCCCCTTTTTTCGGTTTTAAGGGATTAATACTGGAGAAGAGAGTAGTATTGGTTTCTTGGGTTGGTTGGCCAGGAATTAGGCCTGACAGTTTTGAACAGGGTCAAAAGCTGAGATTTTCTGATCCTGCCAGCTTTGGGCCAGGGTTGAGGTTTCCAACTTTTTGCTCCCAGTGCAGCTGCGGGCCCAAACTAACTGCAGCCTCGGCCTTAGAGGGTAGGCCTGGCAACAAGGGGCCCCTTGCAGCGCAGAACTCAATGAACTCAAGAAGCGTCTCAGGACTCTCCGGTGTGGGCCCCCCTCTCAAGCCCACTGCGGAAGGGTCCTGAGCTGCTTCTTGAGATCATTGCACTGTGGGGAGCTGCACTGCAAGGGGCCCCTTGTTGCTCCTGCAGAAGTGGTAGAGTGCCGATCTTTGCTCCCAGGGAGAGGCTGAGTGTGTATGTGGGGAATGACTGCAGCTTCAGACAGCATGCACACACCCCAAAACTTCCGGGCTGGATAATATGGCCCACTGAAATGAAACTGCAGGACAAACTCCCAAACAAGCCAGGCTGATTAATGGCTACAGCTGGTCCAACCCCACAGCTTGACTGAAACAAAAGATAATCAAAACGGGGAAAAGCCAGGCCTACTCTAAGGCCGAGGCTGTGTGTAGTTTGGGACCACAGCTGCACTGGGAGCAAAAAGTTGCAAACTTCAACCCCGGCCCAAAACTGGCAGGATCAGAAACTCTCAGGTTTCCACCCTTCTCCCCCCGCCACCAAACCAGCCTAGCTCACCTTATATCCCCCTGCATGGCATCGCCCTGGCCTTGTCCAGGGACAGGGTGCCACAGTCCAATCCTTCTCCCAATCAATCTACCTGGAGGATTTTCTGCTTCTTCTGACCAGTCAGTCCAGAGGGTTTTACACTGTTTGCCCAGATCTAGGCACCCACTTGCCATGTGTTTGAGCACATGCCCAGAACAACAGGGGCCATCCTGCCCACATAAAAACACAATATACAACAACCCCAAGTGTGTGGGGGTGTTACAAGAACGAATATGCCTACAGAGGTTGTCGAATCTCCATCCTTGGAAGAGTTTAAGAGCAGGTTAGACAAACACTTGTCTAGGATGGTTTAGATGAGGCTCACCCTGGCTGCACCAGATGGCTACCTGAGCTCCTGTGATTCTATAGCACATTTATAATATCAGGTTTCTGAGTTGGAAATCTGTATATTGCAGCTTCAAAATGATCACTTCAAAATGCACCTTTGCTTTATTTTTCATGTCTTTACAAACTGGAGCCAAGATTCTCAGAAATAAAAGCCTACAGGGTAAGCTTCTACATCTGTATTTAGGATACATTTCAGAAGTTCTGAGTCCTTGGCAGTTCTCACTGATTTCAGCAGGAGCAACCAAGTGTTCAGCGCTTCTGAAAACCACGTCACTTAGGCCCTAATTCAGTATAGGCACTTAATTTGTAATTCATTGGGACTTATGTACTTAAAGCCAAGCACATATTGAAATCCTTTACTGGCTCAGAGCCTTTTGTAGGGGTTGGTGGTTGAGATTTTCTGAAGAGCTCAACTGGCACCTAATTCCCGTAGGTCCCTTTGAAAATCCCAGCCAATACAGACAAAAATCCCTGTTTTTGAAACAGACCAAACACAAATATCAGCATTGGGGGGAGGGGAGGGGGACGGTCAGCAGTTTCTTTCAAGTCTGTTTTGGGGTTTTTTTAAAAAATATTTAAAAGATGACAATTTCAGAGGCCAGGTGAAAGAACATTACTTTTTATAATAAATTAAGCCACAGAGGCTCTGCAGTGTGTATGCAGAATATAATCCTTATAAAGCAAGCTTCACCAGAGAGCACTTAAAATTAAAACTGAAATATGAAACAGACAGCAGCAAATTAAATGGCTTAAAGAGAGTATTTCATAGGGAATTATAAAGGAAAACATGAGGTGACTCTGAAATAATCACATGAAAAGGGAATGCACCTGTTCAAGAAAAATGTGCCTGGCCAGATTTATGCTTCATCAGCAGCCATTATCCTTTCTTCTTGATACCATGGGGGCTTATATCATCCTATAAACCAACAGTAAACAGCAATGCTTCTTTTTCTTTGACATCTCTGTAGTGTACTCAACCTAAATGGGGGCAGGAGGGAGGGGGACAACTCTGCTACTTGAGAGATCTTTTGTGCAAGGTTGGGCATAAGCCTTTGTCTTCTCACTTGCCACTCTGCAAGATACCAGAATAATGAGATCTCAGATCTATTGTGAGGAGTAGGATCAAGAGAAACTTCATCATAAAATGTTGCAGGTCATCACACACAGTAAGTGCCTTAAAAGTAAACATTAACATTCATAAGAGACTTTTTTTTTTTTTTTTTTTTTAACTGTGGTAAAGGTATTTAATAGGGACCAAATTCTCTGCTAGAATAAATGGCCCCAGCTCAACTGAAATCAAAGAGTGTGTTTAAATGTGACCTTACAGTCAATAGACATCAATGAGATTAAAGCAAGCAGGTTAATACTTTGATGAAGAAGGATAGACTATTTAACAAATAGTCACAAAAAAGTACCCATTTATAGATTTTAAAGGTGGTCCTCTGCTTTGTGTATTTGCAGAAATTCTGGATTTGGATAGAAACCACACAATGTATTTAATTTAAATTAAATTACAATCTCACAATCACATTCCAACTCTCATGCCATTGTATGTAGATATTTTTAACCCTTTCTTCCTCAGATCATTTATTCAAATGAGATGCTGAGGGTTATTCCAGTAAAAATGACATACTGGGACATATTCTGTTCCATCTATTAAGCATGGACGTGCACTTGGGTGTCTATGGGTAGAAATATGATGCTGTCTTTTGTTGCCCTTGCGCTGCCATAAATTTTTTAATAGCCAAGCCAACAGATGTCCATACCCTTTGTCACATCATAAGTAGTGGCCTACAAAAGGGGTATTCATTTGTGCTGGTATTTAGCAGAGAATATATGTTTAATTTATGGTGCAAGTGTATGGGCAGTCTAGAGCTGCCCTGATCTCCAGCTACCCTAGGCAGGTGATCCAGGGGCTGGAGAGGCCCAATCCTGTGCACCCCAGAAATTCCCAGGCAGCACCAGGTCCCTCAAGACTTGGAAATAGCTGCCCAGCTCTCCTTACTACTGAGATGCATCCACTGGGATCTAGGGTTTTCCTGCTTACTGAAATGTACCCTGGAGATACCAGGGATGAATCTAGGTATGTGGGAAAAGCCAAGCAAGCATTCCCTGGACCTGATGGTCCCAATCCTATGTGGGAATTCCCAGGGAGTGTAGGATCAGGTCCCTCAAGCCCTGGGAGAACATGTTGTCCTGGCCTAGAGCATCAACGGGCAGGATAACAGGCATCTTGTGTTTCATTGAACATACCTTGGCACAGCTGATCATGTGGTGACATCTATTTCTACCCTAAGTGAGACTCTATTTAAGCCTGCATGAGTCCCTGGAAAGAAGTTAATGCAGAAGGTGTGTGGGTTCTCTGCCTTGTTGCTGCTTTTATGCAAGTTGATCTTAAGGGTCAGATTACAGTGAGTTACAAAAATCAATTTTTGGATATTTGAACAGGGCAGGAATAGAATTGCATTTAGTCACCTAAGACCATTAAGATGCCTAACAGGTGGAATGGAATCCGGCCCATTGTATTTACTATTCATTTTCATGGTTGGCAGGAAATGGAGACTGAAGAACGCAGTGACCATCCTTCACTTCTCTAATGTGTAACATTTACCTTTTCCTTTTAGTATCAATTGTTTATGAAGCCTCCCAATATTCCCACAGAAAGATGTACACCCAAAACAATGTTGTAGTGCTCTGAAATTTACATGGTCAAATCTACCTCTGGTGCAGGATGGCATAACTGGTTCCATGATTCCTCATGATTTTGACCAAAAGATTTCATAGATTACATAGACATTAGGGCTGGAAGGGACTTCACAAGATCATTGGGTCCAGCCCCTGCCCAAGAGGCAGGAAGTCAGCTGGGGTTAAATGATCCCAGCAAAATAGGCATCCAAGTGTCTCTTGAAAGTGTCCTAAGATTTTTAAAGATCTTCAAGGAACTTCTAAGATCTTCAAAGAACCTAAGTCTAAGATTTTTCTGCATTTACTTGCACTTGGAAGTTGGTTTTCCTAGAGCCTAAGGTTTTAAAACAAAGGGCACTGACAGACATGACAGTCTGTCACGCAATTGGCCACTGAAAGCACTCTACAACCATGCACAGACAGAACTGCATCACTGCAGAGCACTTTAAAAATGCCCGGTCACATGACATTCTGAACCCTCATTATATGAGGGTTCAGATGAAGATGGTCCAAAGCGGAGCACCTCCATGAACGCCTATCAGTGAAGTTGGGAACAGGGTTTGGCTGACACAGCCCAGCCCCGCTCCCTCCACTGTCTTCAGAATGGGAGGAGGGGGGGAGGGAGCGGAGGGAGCCTGTTCTGGGTGTTGCCAAACCAGTGTTGGAGGGCGGGGTGGGTGCATTGGAGCTCCATCTGCTCCCTTCCCCCCTCCCATGCTGAAGGCAGCACTGCGGCTAGGAGGGGAGAGGGGTGGGGCTTGGGAAGAGTGGCTGCAAAGACACAGGCACTCAAAACTGCAGCTTGATCTCTCAGTCCCCAGGACCCCACAGCAAACATCGAACAGCTGAACCAACAGCAAACAGCTTCCTGCAAAGCACCATGATTTACATCCAGGGAGCTGCACTTCTGTCTGCACACAGTGTGGCTAGATCAGGGGTGGGCAAAATGCAGCCTGGGGGACAGATGTGGCCCTCCAGGCCATTCTATCCAGCCCATGGGGCCCCTAAAAAATTTAGAAAATTAATATTTATCTGCCCTGGGCTGCCTGTCATGAAGCCCTAAATGGCTTGCCAAAACTCAATAAGCGGCCCTCTGCCCAAAATAACTACCCACCTCTGGGCTAGATGCACTCAGCCAGTTGGACCACTAGTTGAAGAAACGTTCTCCCCATTCCTTGTAGGACAAAAATGCCACCCTGTGACATCACATCAATTCATACTGTCCTTTAAGGACTGCAAAAATTCATCCTTGTGGGAAATTCTTGAGGTGGCAAAGCTTATTCTAGTCGACTTACTTCCTTATGTCCTGGCATAAATGTATCGGTGGTGTGGATAAGTGAAAAGAAGTTATTTACATCATAGTAAACATTACTGTGAGTTAGAACTTGTTCAGAGTAGTTTCATGGTAATGCTTACTATGATCTGGACAGCACTGGAGCAAGCTGTGCAGTCAACAAACAGCTGTTTGTCAGTCCCCTCCCCCCCAGAGTCTTGAACCAGCTCTAATGTGGTGCCATGGCTGGGAATCCCGAATCCGCACTGGAGCTGGTGAGAACTACTCATACTATGTCTGTGGAGCAGTCCCAAAATAGCTGAACACATGCTACTTAACACCATGTAAGATATTCTTCTTGTAAAAAGTACTAACTTTGCTATGACGTGATGGCACTTAGCATGTTTTACTGCTTGAATGCATGGATGCTGGCATTTTAAATGCAGTTAACATGTCCTAAATGTAACATGAGACAAGGGCAGAAGAAAGGCCAGAATACACAGTGTTCCAGCTGATCGTCTGTTAGAAACATGGCTCTTAACTGCAGTTGCTGTCAACATAAAGTACAGCAGCCTGCCAGCTGCTCTAGTGAATGCCAGGGGGCCTATCTGACTGGCCCCAGGATTCAGAAGATGGAAAGGTGGTTGAAGAGCTACCTTTGTCCCACAACTCCTCAGCTCAAGCACTTTGGAGGAATTAATCTGAAGTTAATGAAGGTGGGGGGGGGCATAAAATTCTGAATGATCTAAAAAGAGTACCTAAAATGTCAATCTGGTTTATGAACTATAGGCACCAAGATAGTGATCTCTATTACAGATGTTCAACACACCTTTTTAATTTTCTTATTACTGTGCCCCCTTGCATTTTCATTTGGGTGAGACAGGATCTCTCATTCTGCAGGAGGGAAAGACCTCTGCGGGAATGCTTAATATGTATAGCCATTTACAGACATTTGAAAGCTATGCTAAATTGCTACGTAGGTCTAGCAATAATATTACTACTAATATTTCTCTAAACCTATTAATCTTTAATTAGAATGCCTTATGGCCTTTTATGAGTGTTGTCCCAGCATGTGCTTGGAGAAAGACACGCTTATTTTAAATTACTATTTGTTAATGTCAACCCACTTTATCTTGGGCAACTGTAAATTACTATAAAACTACAGCTGTCTCCAATCCATGGAAGGAGTTCTGTTATGCTGAAAGCTGAAAGCATTTTTAGGAGACAAAGTACTAAAGATAGCACCAGTAGGATGGGAATTCCTTGGCCAAAGTCCATCTGGAAACAGCATAAATTCATCTTTGTTTGCCTCCTTCTCATTTGGTAACAAGCAAGGCAAAACATCAGCATACAAGACTTCCTCCTTACTTCCACTTCTCACAGAAGCCAGTTACAGTGATGCCAGAAATGTACCTTTTTTGTTTTCTCAAGAATCTAGGACCAAGATAGAGTGCAGTAGTAGGAGGGAGCAAAAAAAGCCAAGCAAATGTTTTATTTGTGATAGTTGCAGAAAGCAAACAGCATGCTGTGCTATCTGACCGATGAAAAAAGAACTGAAGTTAGTAGAAGGCTTTCAGTTTACCTTAGTGTTCAAGTCTACCCTCAGTTGCATGTGTGCCACCCACTTAACTCAGTTATGTTATAAGAACTTCCATGGTTTTTTATGACATCAGTGATACTCATTTGAATACCACTGTGAGTGGCATAGGATAAACATACACTGGGATTCAACTGCTAGAGTGTAAAATTAGATTAACAACAGCCACAAGACACTAATGGTTCCTCTGGAGTTAAATGGGCGTGAATGGAAGCCGCATTCTTCATCTCACCAAGCCTGCCCATGATCTACTCCCAAAATTTCCACTTAAGCACAGACTAAATGCAAGCCACCCACCACAAAAGGTTTCCTCCAAGTATGACAAAGGGACAAAGGGAATGAGCCTGGGGGCTCCACTGCCTTCTGTAGCATAAGGCTTGTGTATAAGACTAGTGAAGATGAGACAGACTTGTCAGATGTAACAGGTTTTTAAACCAGACAGTTAAAAGAGGAGAAGGGGTTGAAATCCTTACTGTTTTCTGTGACTACCCTTTGCTGGTTTGCCAACAGTGTGGAACTGACAACAGCCCCAAAGGAGCCCTATAGGCTCCCTTCCCCTTCCTGCCAGATGTAAGAGCATGTGCTATCATGACTTCTTGCCCTGCAAAACAGCCACAAGAAACAAACCCTTTAAAAAAAAATCACCTAAGCTAGGGAGTCAAACACCCTGCCCCATAGAGCTAGATCCAGACCACAGAGGTTTTTGCAGGCTGGGTCCAGATGGAGACACAGCCAGGGCCATGGAGGTCAATGCAGTCATTGCTCACCCTCTGCCACTAACACACCTTGTGAACGGGGCTCCATGCCCTGGATTTTGGCAGAAAGCCTCTTCCCCACATATTCTGCTCCTCTACCAGCTCTGAGACCTACGTCACACTGGAACTTTGACACCCCTGACCTAAACAGTAAGAAATTTCATAAGATAAAGTTTGCTCTGATATAGCGATACTCCTTTGGATCAACATACCTAGGGCCCAAATTCTGCCATCCATGCATTCCCAAGGAAAACAGCTCTAAGGATTTTTACCTCTGCAACTCCAATACAATTATCAGTGCTAGGAGTCCTGACATGATCTTTCCCTGGCCTCAGCTGCTCCTCCCTGTCAAACACTGTTAAAAAGGGAATGCTGCCAACTTCAGCCATGGCACAAGGAGTACTGACAAATCTCATTTTCCCAAGTAAAGCTAGTTACATACCCTATAAACTGGTGTGTCATGTCGTTGGAAGCTAACGATCTATTGCTCCATACCAGAGAGGAGTTGGGGGTGTGTGCGTGTGTGTGTGTGTATTAGAATAGGAGAGGGGCACATCAACTACAGCTTGACAACTCTGGAGTTAATTAGATGATAAAAAGTCTATCACACGCTGACTGGCTCCACATCTGTGGACAGCAACATAATCACGCCCAACAAAATCTGCACTTAGAGTGTCTTTGCTCTCTTTAATCCTAAAATACAAATCACAAAATCCACATAACAAAACTCAAAAATCAGAGGAATTATATAAGAGGTTCCCCTTTCCCTGGCCTGAGGGATAGTCTGGTCTCAGCTGCTTATTCAAGCTCAGCAACAGACAGATTTCAAAACAGCCCCTTCTCTTCTGATAGTCCCAGTGGTCCTCCATAAAAAGAGAAGTGGCTTTAGCTGAAGCTGGCAGAGTTCCCTTGTGGGTGTCTTCCCCAGCAGGCCTGCCTGGCAAATGCTGTATTGGAGCTTGTAGCTCTATTCCTAACAATGGGCAGAGTCCATGTTCTTCCCTGGCCTAACTCTTGGACCCATGTTTTATAGCAGTTTGTAGAGTTCAAATGCATCTATATCAAAACTGACTTTAAAAGCTCTTTATAATAATAATAGACTTATTGGGCATTTATACACATATTTTTCTGTCTCGTGACATGCTGGAGACCTGCTGCTTCTGAGCGGACTCAATTAAGTGAGTGCTCCACACACAAGCTGAGGCAAACTGTGGTGCGCCGTGTGCAGTTGCATAAATGGCAAAATGCGCATCAGTGCGCAGAAAATGAAGGCAGTGCGATTTTGAACTAAAAAACCTCCAATGTGTTCAAAAGCATGCTGCCACCATTTTCTCAGCACTGACAAGCCTTTTGCTGTTTACACAACTGAAAGTGTTGCAGCTCAAGAGCTTTTCAAAGCATCTGGTATTGCAGCGCTTACATGTGTAAAAATGCCCATTCTGTCTGTCCGGAGCACTCTGATTGGTTGTCTCAGCAGCCAGTTACAATGCTTACTGAAAGAACCAATCAGAGTGCTCTGGACAGACAGACTAAGCATGTTACAGAGCCTGAGGCATTTCAAACACATATGCAGGCAAGTCAGAGCTAGAATGAAGCACTGGGACCCCCCCGGCCATGGAGCAGGCAGGCTCTGCCAAAGGAAAAAAAACCCCAAAATAGTGAGGCGTCTGATCCATTTTTTTTTTCTCCCAGAGCCTGCCTGCCTCTCCTGCTGCCAGGGAGCATGCTGCCAGGGGGCCCTGGTCCCTCCCTCCAAGGCTGCAGCATCCCCTGATACCGCCCAGGTGGGGTGCCAGAAGGTGAGTGCTGCCCATGGGGCACCACTGCCATGGAGGGAAGCACTGGGGTTCCCCACAGCTCAGGGGCTGTGCGACCTGCTGGCAGCCTGTTTCCCGACCATGAGAGACACAGGCAGGCTCCAGGAGGAAAAAAAAAAAGTCAGGCCCCTTTGCCACTTTTTTCCCCCCTTGGCAGAGCCTGCCTGCATGAGCTGCTGCTAGGTCACGCAGCCCCTGAGCTGAAGGGTGGGGGTGTATGTACCCCTCCCCTGGGGCTGCCTGGGAGGGGTACTAGCTGCACACGTGAGTCTGGGGAGGGGTGCCCAAGTGTGGGTGTGGAGGGTGCGTGTTGTGGTATGTCTGTGTGTGTATATATGTGTACAAGTGTGCATGTATCCAAGTGTGGGTGTGGAGAGGGGAGGGTGCATCTGCATGGGTGTGGAAAGGTGTGCGTGCATGCATGTATTTATCCAAGTGTGGGTGTGGAGGGGTGTGTGAGCATTTGTGTGTGAGCACACACATAGGTCTCGGGGGGGGGGGTGCATGTGTCTGCATGTGGGTATGTGCATGCGTATCTGTATGTGTGTCTGTGCATGGGTCTGGGAAAGGGTTTCATAGTTTCATAGTTTCTAGGGTCAGAAGGGACCTGAGCAGATCATCTAGTCCGACCCCCTGCCGTGGCAGGAAAGAGTATTGGGGTCAAACGACCCCAGCAAGATGTTCATCTCGCCTCCTCTTAAAGACCCCCAGGGTAGGAGCCAGCACCGCTTCGCTTGGAAGTTGGTTCCACATCCTAGTCGCCCTGACCGTGAAGTAGCGCCTCCTGATGTCTAGTCTGAATCTACCCTCTGCCAGCTTGTGCCCGTTATTC
>NW_017728947.1:966364-971791 GCF_001723895.1 Crocodylus porosus | reverse complement strand
GCTGGACGAGCAGACGGACCCAGTTCTTATCCTTGATCAGTCAGACTGCCAGCCAGGCTTTGCCGGGGGGAGGGGCAGAGGGCATCCCTTCCAGGCTGTTGCTCCCCCAACCCCATGCCCTGCTCCTGCCTCCTCCAGTGGGGAAAACTCTGACAGGGCCTAGGTCCCCAGCTACGTTTCCCACCCCCTTGTCAGCCAGCTTTTACTACCACTGCTTCAGCTAGGGAGCAGAGAGGCAGAACCAACCCTGCTGTCTGGAGCAGACAGCCCAACTTTGGGCTGCAAAGCATGCTGGGATGCTGGGGGACTGTGATTTAACTTGAACCAGGAAGGGGCCTGGGACAAAAGTTTCATAAACTGGTTTGATCTTAATCGCTTAAGTCTGATACTACATTCAACCAGTTTCGTCTTAAATCAGTTTCAGCTATTTTGAAACTGGTTTACGTGCACTGAACTTCTCTTCTGTTCCAGGTTTAAACCAGTTTCTGATCACTTAACCTGATTTATGTGTAACTTCTGTCCCTAGTCCAGAGTACCATCTTGGAGCAGGGTGACGTAGACCAAAGGGATTCCTCCACTGAATCTATACAGGCCAATGCCCCTTGTCCCAGCTCTGTCTGAACCTTCTAAAAATTAAGTGACGTGATAAGTGCTAATAGCTAAGAAAACTATCTAGGAGCTTGGGTTTTAAACAAGGATCACCAGAAAGAGACACTAGATGACCAGTGATAGCAACAACAATGAAAAAAAATCAGTAGTGAAAGGAGAGGTTTAAATATGCCCAAATTCTACCTCCTTCCCCTTCTGTCCCAGTCCACATTGATCCCTGGTATAAGCAACTGCAACTCTGTGGAGTTGCAACTGCAGCACTAGCTTGTACTGGGGCTGAACTTGGCTCTCAAACCGTTCTGCAGGGGGCTAAGACCTCATTTTCTACCTGCTTTTTTTTGCCAGCAGCAGATCTGTACAGGCTAGGGTACGTAAGTAAACATTCATAATACTGCAGACTTTGGGGACATCTTTCACATGAAGCATATCACTCTGCAATCACCATGCCCCCCCCACACCCCACCCTGCCATAGGCTCACTTCCAAATCTCCCATTACTTGTAGCTTGAGAGGAAACTTTGTTGACTCCTCTCAAAAACAGCTGTGATAGTTTGTTCAATGTCCATTAGTAGGAATAGCCAGAGGTGCTGCTATTTCCCTGCTGCAACTAATAGACTTTTGGCAAATAACTTTAGCAGTAACCACAGAGTACAAAGAAATCCCTCTTTGGCTGAGCAGAGCAGAAATGCTAGTAGAAATCAATACTTTAGTCTCATAAACCTGGCATCTTTGTTGAAGAAAACTACTCTCACATTCTCTCAAAAAACTTTCCTTCCATGCAAAGGAAGCAGATACTAAGTGACAAGAAAGACAGGATGAAAATCCCCAAATGGACTTAAACATACAGAATGTAAAAAGTGAACCTTGTCATTACACTTGTTTTGTGGGGGGCACAGAAGAAGAGAGGAAGTTTTGATGTGCAAAATAAAAGAGAAAAATACAGATGAATTGATTCTACAATTTAAGCCATGGGCAGATGTGCTGTTTGAAACACTTGAAAGGGCCTTTGAAGCCCTCCAAATAATGAGGGTGTGGATGTTAAATGGCAAAAGAAGCACTTAAAAATGTCTGAAGAACCTCAAGACTGACCTTTAAAAAAAAAAAAAAGAGGAACATCACTGAAGCACTTCATTTGAAAGCCCTCCCTGCATGATACAAATGTTCCAGGCGGCTTCTGACATCTCAGAGTGCTCTTCTCCCCACCCCACTCCAAAGGACAAGGAAAGAGGCAGTGGGACAGACAATGAGCCTCCTCCTGTGCACTCTGCCCTTGGGAACTTCCAGAGACCAGAGGACAAAAGGCATGTAAGGCTTTATGCTCGCTGGCCCCTGACTGCAGGGCAAAGAAGCATGTCACCATGTTGCTGAAGCATACCAAATTTGAAGCACTTCAGGATTTGGAGTGCTTCAAATGTGTGTCTGTCCATACCCTAAGTGGACCTTTAATTCAGACAATAAATTTATCTTCTGTTGAGGTTTGAAAATCACCTCCAAGGCAATGCTGAGCTTTTTTAATATGTGGCACTCACTTCAATCTGATCTGCATTTAGCTCCAAAGGTTGATTCAACATCAAGCGCTGAAACTGCTTAGAGGCACACATTTCCCAGATCTGATTCTGGCTTATAGGCCAGGTCCTGAACAGATGCATAACAACTCCTCCATGGGCATCTAAGGACCTTCACAGTTTTGTACCTGATGAGGATCTAGTCAGTGGCCTTTCAATTTGCTCAGGCTTTAGCTATGCAGGTAACAACAATCCTGCAAATACATTCTTCCCTGTGTACACTTTTTCATTCCTTCTCCTACTTTGAGAAGCATCTGCAGCACCATTTCTGTATGGTAGCTTGGGATTCACTTAGACTTTTCTTTTCTCTTCCTCTGAGTGGGTTTATTTCCCTGATTCAATTTAGCTGCGTGTGCCAAGGCTTGACTTGCACAATTTGCACTGCTATAGAAGAAGCAGGTGAGGCATCATTCCTGTGTGCTGCCACCAGTCTGGCTAAGGATTCAGACTTCAACCAGCCTCACAGCAGCAACATTGGCTCATTTCATTCTGGTTTAATAGATCCAGAGGAACATCAGATGGCTCGCTGTGGGACTCCTGACTCATTCCTCTTCCTGTGCTGCAACTCTGACCAAGTTTGGCCGTCTCCTTCCTCAGGGCAAGCAACCAATGGAGACAGAGGTCACCTCACTTATCTCCTGTCTGCCAATCCATACAGCGCAGTCCAGCTGCATTAGAGAAGATAGGTTTTATATTTCCTGTTTCTTTCTAAGCAGCAACGGGAAGCAGGACACCACTGCTAAGCACATTTTTTATTGTAGCCTCTCTCTCTCTCACTACCAAACGCTCCGCTTATTCTATGTCAGGATTTTCCTTACAGCCGTGTTTTCAGATGTTCATATTTTTTTGGGGAGGTGGGGGGAGGTCATGCGGGGAAGGGATAATACCTTCTGGAGCAAACGCCTCCATAAGGGAAACCCAGATGGGATGAGCACTGGAATGAGGTACCAAGTTGTGGCCAAAGGAAGGCAGATAAGAGGGAGGGAATGAAGGGAACATGGTAGCTTCATGAAGCGAAGACAGGGGAACTCATGGCCATGAAAAAGCTGCAGCATTCATTGGAGAATAATCTATTTCAGAATGCAACCAATAATCTTTTTTTCCATGTATGTGTGAGCCTGATCCTCCATCCACTAACGCCTATCAGAATTTTACCATGGATTTTTCACAACCTTAAGCGACTTTTGAGATGTATGTAAAAAAGCCCATGCCTTGGGATTTCCCTTTACAAATACAATCACAAATAATCTTAGGCAATGTATTGCCTGTAGCAAGACCATCCTAATTCAGTTGTGCTTCTCTTTCTCAATGGTGTGTCATGGTCTGTAAGAGTGGTGCTCAACCTTCTTCGCTGGTGGGATAGTTGGGCAGTGCCTGATCCCTTGGCAGGCCGGATCCAGCAAAGCCCCATCTGGCTGCCCAGAGGAAGAAGGGGAGCAATCTGGCCCTGACCCAGCTATGTGGTAGAAAGGGGCTTGGGCTGGCCCCACCTGGCTTTGTGGGGGGAAGGACCATGACCTGCCCCAATCCAGCCCCATGGAGACAGGGGGCATGGGACAGCCCTAATCCAGCCCCACAATACAGGGGGTGTATCCTGCCTGCAACCTGGCTGGATGAAGGGAAGAGGACATGGCCCAGCCCCTCAAAGAGAAGGGGGACAGCCCAGCCTCTCGGTGGAAGGGGGAGTGGCCTGGCTCCAATCTGGCCATGTTGGGGGCAGGGTCATGGCCCACTTATGACCTGCCCCACAGGGCTTGGGATTTTGGCAGAGGGTTGGAGCAGTAGTCTTGCCACTGATCCCCTACTGCCAAATCTCCCAACCCATTGGGAGCCCTGTAGGCTCGATTCCAAGGCTCCACAGGCTGCATCTTACCCATGGGCCAGAGATTAAGCACTCCTGGTCTATAACAACATGACTTGTAGTTATGCAACAAGGTTGATTGTGTAGTTTTAGGAACAGGCTAAACAAGCACTTGTGTGGGGTGGTTTGGATAGGAATGATCCTTCTTGGAGTGTGGGATTAGACTAAATGATCTCCGGAGGTCCCTTCTAGCCCTACTTTTCTATGATCTGCAGTATTGCTACACCAAGAGTTCAACCATCATGAGTCAGCCTCCCTTTCCCTCCCCGCTTCCCCAAAAAATCATTATCAGACTGGCTTCAAGATCATTTTTTTTCTTTACATTTTGGATACTTTTCCATATGTCTTTTTGTTTTTCATCCTTTCTCTAAAACTTACTTTAAAAGAAATGGAAATTCAGACTTAGAGAAACCCAAAATATTACAAGCTTCACACTCACGTACAAGAGTTGGCACAAGCAATATCCCTTCACACTTGGGCCAGATAACACAGAAAGTGACACCATAATGCTAACCTCATGAAGGAACACCTTGAGAAGTTGGATAACTTCAAGTCAGCCGGCCCTGACAATCTACACCGCAGGGTACTCAAGGAGCTGGCAAGCATCATAGCCCAGCCCCTGGCACAGATCTTTTAGAACTCCTGGTGCTCTGGTGAAGTGCCCGAAGACTGGAAGAAGGCCAATGTGCTGCTGATCTTCAAGAAAGGGAGGAAAGTGGATCTGGCTAACTATAGGCGCATCAACCTGACTTCTATCCCGGGGAAGATCTTAGAAAAGTTTATTAAAGAGGCCATCCTTAATAGACTGGCCGATGCCAACATCCTAAGGGATAGCCAGCACGGGTTTGTTGTGGGTAGGTCTTGCTTGACCAATCTCATGTGACCTATCACTTGGACAAGGGAGAAGAGATTGATGTCATATCTCTTGACTTCAAAAAAGCCTTCGATCTGGTATCCCATGATCAGTCTTGGCGAAACTGGCCAGTTGTAGCCTTGGGTCCATCACAATCTGCTGGCTGGGAAATTGGCTCCATGGTCAGACCCAGAGGGTAGTAATTGATGGCAGACACTCATCATGGTGTCCTGTGACCAGTGGGGTCCCCCGACGCTCTGTCCTTGGACCCATATTGTTCAACATCTTCATTAATGATGTGGACACTGGAGTCAGAAGTGGACTGGCCAAGTTTGCCGACAACACCAAACTTTGGGGCTCGGCAATGCTATCTATGCTGGCTAGCACTATGGAAGAAAGAGACTTGGGGGTCATCACTGACCACAAGATGAACATAAACCTGCAATGTGATGTTGCGGCTACTAAAGGGACCAAAATGCTGGCTTGCGTCCATAGATACTTCTCAAGTAAATCCCAGGATGTCATTCTCCCCTTGTACTC
>NW_017728947.1:964526-966084 GCF_001723895.1 Crocodylus porosus | reverse complement strand
CCCCAAGGTCTGGAACAGCCTGCCATCAGAGGTGGTTCAAGCACCTACATTGAACACTGTCAAAAGCAAACTGGATGCTTATCTTGCTGGGATCCTATGACCCCAGCTGACTTCCTGCCCTTTGGGTAGGGGGCTGGACTCTATGATCTTCCGAGGTGCCTTCCAGCCCTAATGTCTATGAAATCTATTAAACCTAACCATTAACTTGAAGCATAATCAAAGCCCTGTGAGGGAGGAAACTCTGCAAGCCTAAAGCTAATAGAGGAGTCTCTGTCACCTCTCACATTTGAAATCCCTGATATAAACGGACAGCAGGGCAGATCGTCAATGAGAATTCTCTTGTGCACTCTATCCTGGGGAATATCCGGAAACCAGAGGCTGAGGTTAAAATCATAGGGTTGGATGAAACATTAAGGATCATCTGGCCCAACCCCCTGTGTGAATGCAACAACGCTGTCTCTCTCTTTGCATTTGTATAACATGCACCGTCTGTTGTAGTTTCCGCACTACTATAATATCATTAATAATAATAAGGACCGTTAGGAACCTGGAATTTTAGTGTAGGCACAAAACCAAATGTCCTGAGTCACTAACATCATGCAGGCAAATTGCCAGTGGAAAACAGCATTCTGAAGCTACGGTTTTTAATAGTACCAACAGGTGCCAGGAAAGGGCTTTCCTGAGCCAAAGGTCAGCTTCACTTTTAATTGCCATTATAATGAGTAACAGCCTTAATCACAGTGCTTGGTGATTTCACCAGGACAGCAATTTCATGTTGCTTGTAACCCCAACATTAATTACTTTGTACTTGTCCAGTACACTGACTGGAGCAGCAGAAAGAACTGGATGAAAGTTCATTCCTACTTGAATGACATGACCTACGACATACCCCTTGACCCAATCCTTTTGGGACAAATCAGCTAATGGAAACAAAGGCCTTCCACAGCGCTGGTAGTTCTGGCACTGCTCTAAATCATCTTAGCCATGCAGTAGGAAGAACGATCCCACTTCTGAATAAAGATGGCATAGGATGGGACTGTCCAACTGGTGGTCTACAGCTGCATGTGGCTCACAACGTGTTAAATCACAGCCTGCGGGCTCCCACCTGAATGCCACCACTACTCCTACTGCTGTGGCACCAGGGTCTCCCTCCCCTCCTCTATATTCAGTGGGGCAGTGCAGTGGGAGGTGGCCCCAGGAGCCCACAACCCATGCAGTACAGGAGGAGAACAGGGGGGAATATGCTGCCTGCACTGGCCATGTGACGGGTGGGACAACTTGCTGCAAACAGGAAGGGAGAAGTCCTGAGGGCCAGCCAGACTGTCCATGCACTTGCTCATCAGCCACTGAAAAGTTGTACAGCCCTGATATAGAAAAACAGCACGAAGAGGAAGAGGAAGAGGAACTGACTGGAGGAAGCTACAGGAATGGTGCTTCGAGGCGGGCTTTGGCTTCCTCAGCCATGACCGGCACATCGTGATGAGAGACATGCTGGGATGGGATGGGCTCCACCTTTCCCCTAAAGGTAAGCGTGTGTTCTCTTCCAGGTTGGTGAACC
>NW_017728947.1:951370-964515 GCF_001723895.1 Crocodylus porosus | reverse complement strand
TGCTCTTTCCTGCCAAGGCAGGGGTTCGGACTAGATGATCTACCTAGGTCCCTTCCGACTCTAGCTACTATGAAACTATGAAACTATAAGAGAAAGCATCTGGCCTCTACCCAGGGGACAGGGGAAAATACCCTACTCCTCATCCTTCTTTTACACTCTACTCCCTACTGCCCCCCACAGCCTTCTCCCATCACCATCCCTCTTCTCACTCACACCTACTTCCTCCTACAAAATGTGAGAGCAAGTCACCACATGGAGAAATCTCCGAGCAGCCTTTCTATACACATTAAAACAGGGGGAATATGCAGGAGTGCAGATGCTACTGGAAATCTTCATGGAAAAAGAGCTTCCCTATGTATGCCTCATGAAGAGGTATACCACATCCTGAGATGTAACTAGCATTTCCAGTGCCCTTGGCAGGAGCAGGGGGGGTGCTGAGCTGCTGATGCCATAGCATGGGCTTCTTGCACATTGCTGGCTGGTGCTGCCTTTCTAGTATCCTCTCTAAATCAGTGCCCAGGGCTAGTGCCCCACTTGTCCACCCCTAGTTATGCTACTGAGCAACCCCACCCACCCAAATTCCACTAGCTGGATATCTGTAACTAAGCTGAGGACTGCAAGGTCTGCAAAGCGTTTAATCTGAGGCTAACACACTCTTTTATAAGAGTGCATGCACCAACAAAGTAAATGTGGTGCTATAGTACCAACCATCATTTGCTAACAAGCCTGCACTTTCAAAAAGCCACAGAAAGGTTCTGTCACAGGAGTCCATTGAAATAGAAGCGGATCCCTGGCAGATTGCGTTAGTAGGTATTGTGGCACACAGAATATACATGAAAGATACGTTGCTAAAATGTACCCTTCAGCTCATCTTTTTCTTCTTTGCTTCTGACACTTGTATTATAAATCAATATGTACTTGGCTCCAAAAACATTTTGTTCTATCTACTATATCAACCCTTATTAATAAATCATAGTTGACAGCATAAATCATATCTGATCACAAATATGATTTACGTGGGGGTGGTAAAATAGGAACTACTCTCCAAATGGAGTTGAATAGTCTGTCCAACTGAAGCAGCAAGTGGCAAACCAGTCTTACTCAAGTCCAATGCCATTAGACTGTACTGAGTCATTCTGAAACATATTCACCATCTTTCACTCACTTTGAGATCCTCAATGGGAAAACAATATAAACGGCTGATTGAAAACCCAGTGAAATTGGGTGAAAGCTATCCACTGGGTTCAACAGCAGGTGGAAAGACACCCGTTGACTGTGGCTCGGACCCCAGAATTGCAACCACCTTATGGATGCTCTTATGCTCTATTGCAGGGGTATTAAACTCATTTAGCCCCATAGGACAAACTAGAACCAGAGGACTTTCTTGTGGGCCAGATGACCTGTAACTGGTGGTGGTGGCGGCAGCACTAGCCCATGCAGCTCCTGAAGCCATTGTATCAGCACAGTTCTGGAAGCCAGGGTGTGAATGTGGCCACAAGCAGTTTCAACAACAAGCTCCATAAACCAAATTTGGTCCTTGGAGGTAGGTCATCCAGTCCACAAGTTGGATGACCCACCTCTGTGGGCTGAACCTAGCTGGCAGGCTATATGTTTGACACCCCTTTTCTATTTCATTTCAGCATTTACCCAGTAACCAACTCTACCTTTTTCAATAGCTCTCCCAGAAATTTTTGAGAATTAAGGATCTACTTTGTACTATAACCTTTAGTACATAGCCTATATGTGGATATTTTCACAATATACCAGCAGTCCTATAATGATAATTTTGTCTGCTGAACATTTGTGCACTCCACTGATATTTCTTCTTTATAACACCAGCACAAACTTGAATCTGTGAAGCTACAAGTAATACACAGTACCCTGAAATATCTTATTAAAAACAATACTGATTCACTCAGAAGCAACTGAGTTGAGTCTCATACGAGTGCCATATCACGGGCCAAAAGGTCCAGGTGTACCTACTAGACATTTATGCTGTTTTACAAGCCAACACATATTTTGGCCCAACTATCAAGTTCTGCTCAGGAGAAGCTCTGGAATGGAATATGTTCAGGATCAAGAAGTCTACTGATGAAGTTATGAAGGAGTCCAGGGCAGGAGCAGAGTGCAGAGGAACTGCAGGGCTGGGCTACAGTTCCCTGCTATAGCTATGCTTGAAGCCATGATTGGAATAGTAGGAAAGGGCTGTAGTAAACAGGGCACAGTAGAGACCAGAGGTGATGTCCACTAGAAAAAACTGTGTGGGTGGTTGTGATGGGGGAAGATTGAGGCACACACTTTAGATTGAGGTCCTGCCCTTTAGACTATCAAGGGTCATCACTGATCAATGTCAGCAAGCACTGACAGAATGAAAGGAGCAGGTAGGGATTTATCACCTATTTCCCCTTTGCCTATTATTCATCTTGCCTCCAATTCCATTCTGACTGATCTATACATCCACTTGCCCAGCTCTTCTGCCATGCAGAAACCTTCAGAAAAGAAGATTCTATTAATAATACTCTGCACTTCAGTTCAGCACCTGGATTTTGGCTGTTAAAGTAGTTTTTTAATTGCTTTTTTTTGTCTGTAGACTTGCATCAGAATATTACAAAGCTAGCAATCTGATTGGCTGACATTAGTTTTGCACAGTAATTATACATAAAGCTCTGACTGCTACAAAGACAAATGAATAGCTAAGTTGGGTTTTTTTAAAAGCCCATTGCTGGCACCTATTGGTCTACTTATGAATTCTGTCCTGGTGCTAACTCTCTGTAAGGAAATTGGCACAGAAAGTTGCATCGTTTTGAGGACAATCGGTTTTGATACTCTTTCTAACACCTATTGTTTCCACCCCTGGCTTAGCCTCACTGCCTTTGTTATTTTAAGCAATAATTGCACAAGTCCAGATCCTATCAGGTCCCTATACAGACAGAAATAGTGTGCATGTGTGTATGGTTCACTGGGGAGGGAGCCAGATAAAGTCTTAACCTTTGTGAATTCCTTAGGATCAATACCACAATTATATTTTTTGGCCTCTTGCTTTCCATGCAGGTGCTTTGTCTGCCTTCTTACCAGCAACAGGAAGGCGAGTTAGTCACCACCCTGTGGTAAGACCCAGCAATGGCTTGCAGCTACTGCTGAGCTTTACTGAAAAAAGAAAGATGTGCCATAGAAACCTGCTACAGTGATGGGCTATTGCATAATGTCACTGAACATGGACCTGCAGTATGGTCATTAAAACATTGCTGTCATAGCCCAAAGTGCAGCTTGGCACTGCAACTATGGCTTACAAACTACTTATCTTCAGCTACTGCCTCTCCATACTCATACCATAGCACCACAAAATGACTGCAGATGATGCACGTGAATTGAAGCTCCACTGGTATAAATGAGGTGAGTCAGGGTATTTTCTGCGAGGAACCCTCTGTTCATACCCATGGTCCAAAGCAGCTCAGGGCATGCTGAAAACACACTCTAGCCCTCCTTCCTTCTGCACCCCCTTTGGCCTTCTCCCCAGCCTCAGGCATTTGGGCTGAGTTTACAGGGTTACCATATGTCCAGGTTTTCCCAGACATGTCCTCTTTTTTGGCCCCCTGTGCTGCACCCAGGTGGGTTTTTAAAATAAGAGCAAATGTCCACATTTTCTGCTCTCCCAGGCTGGCTGGCTGCCTGGTGCTAGGAGCAGTGGGCAATGGCAAGGGTCATGTGTTCCCCCAAAGTGACTGGCTATCGGGGATCACATGCTCCCCATGTGGGCTCTGGCAAGCTCCTAGATGAGACAGAGAGAGAGAGAGAAAGAGAGAGTGTGAGAGCCTGCACGTGCACAATGCGGGAGCTGCTTGAACAGTAGGGCTTGGCAGGGGCAGGGGTCTGCAGGTCCAGAGTGCAGGACACTGGCAGGGCTCAGGGGCAGGGGCTGCCGGTTGGGAATGGGGGGCATTGACGAGGCTGGGGGGCAGGGCAGGAGGTTGCAGGTTGAGACTGAGGGGCACCAGCAGGGCTGGGGTGGGGTCTGGAGTGAGAAGCAGCAGCAGGGCTGGGTGGCATGCAGTGTGGCTTATCAGTGAGGGACAACAGAATGGGCAGAGGCAGGGCACCAGCATGTCATTGCCCCCCCCCAACAATCATATTCCCCCTACCTGTGACAGGTGTCCTCTTTTTTGGACCTAGAAATATGGTAACCCTAGTACAGACAGTCAAAAAGCCCAAGGCTGAATCAGTTCAGTCTTTGCAGTTTAGTCTAAGCTGCAGAAATTAAACTGAGAAACAAGTGAACAGACATTCACTTCTGATTCAGGCAATGCACCCACATGCCTGCAGTGGCTCAGGCCAGAAGCTGGGGTGGGGAGCACAGAGCATGCCTCCCAGCCTGCCAGCCACTGCCAAAGTGGAGGGACTGAAGCTTCAAGGCTTTTCCCTGCCCCCCTGCTTAGTGGGACTGGGAATGGCCACACCCCCTCAAACAGGGACTGGGGAAGTGGGGCAACAGCCTGAGAGGGACTGCAAACCCCAGCTGGGGTCTGGGGCCAGGGAGAGGGTTTGATCCCTCCTCGCTCTTCCTTGGCTCAGTGCACTGGCCCTGGGGCCCCCGCTGTCAGCTGTGTTCACGTGCTCTGGTAAACTTGATGCTGCTGAGGGGCTGCAGCCTTTGCAATGTGCTTGTCCCTTTAAAGCAGGGGGAGGCTACTATCCGATAACCCCAGGTAACCAGTCTGCACTTTACCAGCTATATTATATCACCAGGTCAATATTCTTCCTTTCCCCCCTGTCCTTTCCTTTCTTACTACCTGTCTCACACCTATTGTCTCTCATTCCCTCTGATCCTCACTGCCATGCATTTGCATTTTCACAGACCTGCATTTTGCATATTGGTTTCTATTCTACCCCGAAGAGCACACAAACACCAACAAACTCTCCCAATGCCTGAAGAAAGGTATTAGTGCCCAAAAGCTTGCAAAGAACAAGTTTTCCAATTTAGTTGTTGTCATAAAAGATATCACATCTACCCAAAGAACCAACGTTGCTTCTCACACTCTGCCTCTGTGGGTGGACAAGGCACTGGGATCTGATTGCTTGATGCCAGTTCAAGTAAGAGTGGAGACAGAGAGCTGAAACAGAACAGAAAAAAGGCAACCTGCTGGAAAAGATGTGAATGAAGGCAGAGAAAAGAATAAGTAACACTGGAGAAGGGAATAGCTTTGAAGGGGAGAAAGCTGAAGGGAAAACCTTTGGGCTGGATGGAACAAAAGATACAGTGAACTATTTTCTCTGAATGTGAGTAATGAATCTAACTTGCTATTGTAGGTAGCAGGAGAGTTCAGGGTTTGTAACTTGAGTGGAGAGCTGAGTTTCCCACCCCTACCACCTTGTCAGCCAGCCCTCACTACTCCAGCTAGGGAGCAGGGGGACAGGTCTAACCCTGCTCTCCTGTGGCAGACAACACAGCCCAACCCAGGGCTGGAAAGCATGCTGAGATGCTGGGGGATTGTGATTTAAATTGAACAAGGAAAGGGTCTGGGACAGAGTTTCATAAACCAGTTTGACCTAAATCAGTTAAGTATGATACTACATTCAACCAGGTTTATCTTAAACCAGCTTCCGCCATTTTGAAACTGGTTTATATCTACTGAGCTTCTGTTCCATTACAGGTTTAAACCAGTTTCTGATCACTTAAACTGGTTTATGTGTAACTTTTATCCCTAGCCTTAGCATCTGAAATAAGGCGTGGTGGAAACTGATAGATTGGAGGAAGATACTAATTTTCAAACTGCCTTACTTCAGGGTGACTCCCAAAGGGAGAATGCGAAAGAAGCTTGACCTGCTAAAAAGATAGTGCCTACTTCGTGTGTGTGTGTGTGTGTGTGTGCGCGTGCGCTGAACTGTTATTGTGGCCCTGATGCTCCAGGAAATATACAAGAAACAAGGGTTGTTTCCCCCTTGATATCTTTTATTGGACCAATTTTATAGTTGGGAGTGTACCAGGAGTAGCCCCAGAGGGAGGCCCTGATGCCCCACAGTGACCACCCAAATTCTGCTTCCACTCCGGCTTCTCTGCGTACTCCCTCACTATTTTACCTGCCATGCCTCAATGTCTATAAATTGGGAGGCTGCCTCTGAGTCCTGAAGTGATCCTGGGTGCCTCCGACTGAGTGGGATGCTTGGTCCTGTTGGTCCGTCTCTGCACCTGTTGGTCCGTCTCTGCACCTACACTCCGATACCACAACTGCTCTGTACCCTGCTAGCACTGGTCCTGCCCTTCAGGCAACTGTTGTAGCCTTACTGGCCCTATCTGTGCCTTTGGGCAGTAAATTGCCTTAGGGGCATTAAATGTGGCCTCCAGCTGCCCCTGTAGCCATGCCCATACCTTGTAGGTCTCACTTAGGCCTACTTCATTGGACCTTCTGGCTCTCTATTTATTTCTAATCACTCAGGCCCTTGGCTATTTCAGCCCACATGGGCCTTCTTGGCTTTGCCTCTTTACACTGGGACCTCTGACGTTGTTGTCTCTGGTTCAGGGTCTGCTGGCCTTCTTCGCAGGATGGCTCACTCATTGCTCCCACATGCCTTGGCTTTGGCCTATGCAACCCACAGTGTCCCACACCCTTGCAGAGTTTTGCCCTGACCTCAGCCCCAAATAGTGGGGAGTGCCTCCCAGGTACCCCACCTGTGGTCTCTACCTCCCTTGTAGCCACAGCTCAGCCCTGTGGTCTTAAACAGTTTACAACAGTCAAAACATCAGCCATTCCCAAGAGCTGCTGGGTGCCACACTCCAGGCTCTCCCCAGGCATCTATCCTGCTATGCTGTCCTTTCCTCAGCTCCGGGCCTCCTCACTGTTCCCACCATCTCTCAGCTCTGTGCCAGGAGCTCTTCCCTCTAGCACCATGGGCCATGCTGCCTGCTCTGGCTCCAGGGTTGAGTTGATACCCTCCTGGGCCCCACTTCTACCAGGCACGGCCCATCCGCTCAGTGAGTAGTCTGCTCTTCTCAGCTGCACTTGGCTCAGCAGAGTCTCTGTGCTGGGAGCTCTGCTCTGTTCACCTATTGCCTGGCTAGCTCCTAAGTTGTTATAGGCAGCCCTATAACTCTTCTCTGGGCTTCCTTATGGCTGCTTATTCAAATGCAGCTGGCCCTTGCTCAGCTGTCTCCACCAAAAAATGGCTCTAACCCACTGCTTTCCACCTGTTACAGGGAGAGACGCGAGACCTGAGGAAGGGCACTTTGTGCCTGAAAGCTCGTCTAACATCCCCACAGCTAAGCTGTTGGTCCAACAAGTTATCACCAAAAAAAACCAACCCCACTCCCCCCCATAAAAAGATGGCCATTGTGCCAGTGGGCCAAAGGGAACAATGGGTGGTACAGGACTGGTCTAGGACACCAGCAAAGCACATGAATGAGGCACCTTCCTGTAACAAATGCTTATGTGACTAAACTGCTGCCTGCAAACTTGGTTCCTTTCCCCCAAAACATTGCTTACTTCCTTGCTGCCATAGTAACTCCTTTAGTGCAGTATCTCAACAGCACAAGAGCCAAATATTGATGCTTCACTGGTAGTATATCCACTATTTCAGCCAGGAAACAAATCAGTTAATTTTAAATCAGCCTCAGCCTAATGATTTTATCTTTACTGCCCTTGTTTTTTTTTAACCAGAGAGAGGCAGCGTTCCAGACCCCTTCTAGCTTCCTACGCACACAGGCAAATTGCATTAAACACATCTCTGCTGGCTGTCAAGGAACCAGAACAGGATATGCCCCTCTTGACATCCCTTCTTTGAAGTGCATGTGCGTGTGCATGTGTGCGTGCTTGCTTGCTGGCACCAGGGCTACAGCAGGGCGGAGAGGTGGGGAAAGGGGTGGGGGGCATTATTCAGGGGCAGCAGGGAGCTGTGTCGCCAGCAGGGCTGGGCAGGCAGGGGGCTGTGGGTCAGGAGTGAGGGACACTGTCAGGGTTGGAGGTTGCAGGGGACTGCAGGTCAGGAGTGAGGGGCACTGGCAGGACTAGGGGAGGCAGGAGGCTGTGGGTCAGGAATGAGGGGTATCAGGAGGGACAGGGGGGCTGCAAGTCAGGAGTGAGAGGCACCAGTATGGTCTGGGGGGCAGGGACTGTGGGCTGGGAGTGAGGGCAGCACCAGGGCTGGGGGGGCTATGGCTTAGGAGTAAGGGGCAGGGCACAGGCATATCACTGATCCCCCAACAATCATACACCTCTCTCCTCTCCTTCCCCGCTACAGGTGTCCTCTTTTTTAAACTGGAAATATAGTAGCCCTGTCTTGCCCTACATAGGCACATTATGGCATAATGGTAATTGGTGATTAAAGGCAACCCATTATGATCACATGGTGATGCTTACTCATTATTTTTCTTTTGGCTGCATCTACACTAGCAAGCTAAGTTTCTAAATTTGCCACAACTGTAGGACTGGTGCTAGCAAAATTGGAAGTTTTAACAAATCAAAACTCTGCATAGGCTATCTAGAAATCAGAGAGGAGTGCAAATGTGAAGATTATGGATTGCAAATCTACTCTTTTATACACAGTCCCAAAAACACCACCAACCTCAACGTTACCATTCCTCCTGTGGTTGCATCTCTGGTGGGTATCCTACACTGGCATTGCTCCATGATTTGGAACAGACTGCCTTTCTACAAGCCGTTCTACTACTCCTGCTGAGCAGCTGGGATAGGGCACAAAACCATAGTTGGGCAAGTTGAAAAACCCAGCCCATCTCTTAAAGGCTCTTTTAGTTTTCAGTTTATCATTACATGTGTGGAGTGTATACACTTGTGATTAGGTCTCCTCTTTCATTTTGCATTAGTTTTTTTTTTGGTTTCTTTTTAATAGACAGCAGTTCTTAACTTTGTGATCTTGTATGATATTAACATTTCAAGTCCTTTTTGGACGGGGTGCTGGGATCGTTCTGCTTGCACCTTGCATGCTGAGGGAAATTAAATTGACCTTCACATTCTTGTTAAATAGGCCCTATAATCAACAGCCATCAGCATCACTCTTGGAAAGCAGGTGCTTTCTAACCCAAAAAAATGGGGAAGCAGAGAAGAAATTGATGCCTACATAGAAGAAGAGCAAGGCACATATGACCTATTTCCCTTTTAGTAAGTGATGTACTGGTGAAGCAATAAAATATCATCTTCTAAGAAATCCTCTAATAGAAATCACCAAGATCTTCCTCAGCTGCAATGCTATTATACGGTCAAACTTTTCTCAAACTGCTAAAGCATCTCCTGGGTTTCCTCACAATAGATTCCTGGAATAACAGGTGAAACACTATATTCAATGCACAGATCTGGAAGAGTGGCACCCTGGGGTGTCTTAAGATCCTTTCAAGTATGAAGCAGGATGATATGCATTGCTAGGCATGGGAACATGACATAAACCCTGGGATTTCAAATAAGAATCCATAGTGTTAAAAACATTCTGATCTGTTGTGATCCTTCTGAGCTCTTTGCAACAGAAGAACTGCTCTTATATTTTTCCATAATCAAAAATCAGTGAAAACTAAGTGCTGGCATTTTCTGAGGATGTCACATGTCTAATGTGGGTTGCCACAAGTCTAAAAAAAGTTGAAAACAAGTGATCTAGAGCTATTCCAAAAAACAAGACCCTGAACCAAACCCTTTTTTGGTTCATTTAAAGTGAGGTTTTGAAAAATTACTCTAACAGCAGCATCAAGGGGTTCTGTGCTTCTTGTTGTTAGAAAAATTCCAACTAGAATGTGATCAGTTTACAAGAATAAACTCCTGCAAACTGACAGCGGTTTTCTAAGTGCCAAGCTGTGTTGCTTCTTTCCTATAACCTCATCGCTGGTTATAAAAGGCTCCACAGGCCAAATTACAGTTACACCTGCAAAACGTTCCATGGTTTTGTACAGAAATAACAGAACAGAATTTAATACAAATTCCCTGAATGAACCATGACTTGAAACAGGAGTAAGAAACAGTAAAACCTAGGATGAAATTCTACACTATGCCACTCGCATGATACTGACAACGAGGCTCATTTAAGGTGGCTCAAGGTGGCTGCCCAAACACTGAGGTCCACCCCCCCTCCTAAAAAAACAAACTAATTATCTCTAAAGATTTATGTGACAAACTTTGAGTACTTCTCTGAATCAACCCTCTAAACACCTCTTGGAGATTGCCCTTTGAAGTACATACTTTATTTGCTATAAGAAAAATATGAGACTGCACACTGGATTGTTGGCCTGTGGTGGTCTGGTCTCTTATAGCACTTTTCAGCCAGACACCTCAAACACCTTTACAAAAGAAGGCCAATATCAGTATCCTCATTTTACACATGAAGAAATGGAGGCACAGTGAGGTCCCTGACAGCAGTTGGGAAACCAGTACTAGAGATGGGAACTGAATCCATGTTTTCTATGTCCCAATCCAGTGGCCTGGAAGCAAATCATGCTCAGTTTAATCAATCATCACATGACAAAACAGATGGAGGCAGATGGTAACATCCTTGGGGCTCTTCAGAACTGCCATTTCAACCAAGCTTCATTGTGCTGTCTCCCACTTGATTGTGGACATTTTTCATCACTGCTCCCCAGCAAGTCTTTTTGGTTTTGGGGGTTTTTTTTGCCAAAAAAAAAATATATATATATATAAAAATTGCACCTCCAACACTCTGCCAAGTGGCCCCTGTGGTTCACTCAAAGCACCCAAGTGGCCCCTGTGGGAACTCAAAGCACACTAAAAACCCATTACACATTTTGCACCGCATATCCATGCACCCATCTCCATACCCATACCCCTACCCACTGCCCTCCTTAGAGGGCGTATCAAGTATTTGATGGCAAAAGGCTCCCTAGTAGCCAGAGCAATAAACACACTGGAACTGCCTGGCTGGCTGCTGTATGACCAATGGGGTCCCATGCACTGAAGAAGGTGTTATTGGTGCAACACAGCCCCTCTTCTCTTCCTGTGTTCTTCAGGGGGAAGTAGCCTGATGTTGTCATTCATAGATTGCAAGGCCAGAAGGGACCGCGGAAGATCATCAGGTCCAGCCCCCTGCACCAAGCAGGAAAGATAACTGGGGGAGAGGTAACCCCAGCAAGGTGACCATCCAGTCTCATCTTGAAGAATTCCAGGGTAGGTGATTGCACCACCTCTGGAAGGAGCTTATTCCACAGTCTGGACACCCTGACTGTGAAGAAGTTTTTCCTAATGTTGAACCTCAATCGATCTTCCAGGAGTCTGTGGCCATTACTCTTGGCTTTCCCCTTGGGTGCCCTGGTGAACAGTTGCTCACCAAGCCCTTGAAGTACACCCCAAGTGTAGTGGTAAGCTGCTACCAAGTCCCCTCTCAGCCTTCTTTCCTTCAGGCTGAAAAGTCCCAAATCCCCCAGCCTTTCCTCGTATAGCTTTCTGTGTAAGACTCTGATCATACGGGTGACTCTTCTTTGGACTCTCTCAAGCTTGTCCATGTACTTGTTAAAGTGTAGTGCCCAGAACTAGATGCAGTACTCCAGCTGTGGTCTCACCAGCGCTGAGCAAAGCAGAAGAATCACCTCCTTGGTTTTGCTGGAGATGCACCGATTGATGCACATCAGAATATTATTTGCTCTACTGGCTACAGCATCACACTGCTGGCTCATATTCATACTGTGGGCTGTTATTACCCCCAGGTCCCTTTCATTCAGGGTCCTAGTCACTTTGGTGCTGCCAAGCCTGTAGGTGTGTTGGGAGCTGCTCATCCTGATGTAGAGCACTTTACATTTCTCAACATTGAATTTCATCAGGTTTCGATCCACCCAATTTGCCAGCCTCTCTAGGTCTGCCTGTATCAAGCCTATCTTCAAGCGTGACCACGCTTCCCCATAATTTGGCGTTGTCTGCAAACTTGGCCAGTGAGCTCTTCACCACCACATCCAAATCGTTAATAAAGATGTTGAAAAGTACTGGACCAAGGACTAACCCCTGTGGGACACCACTGCTCACTTCTCACCACGATGATACGGATCCGTTCACTATGACTCTCTGGGTCCTATCCTGCAGCCGGTTTTTGACCCACCTGTCTCAAAATTAAGCCCACAATCCTCCAATTTTCTTGTGAGGACATCATGGGATACTAGATCAAAGACCTTTTGGGAGTCTAGGTATACAATGTCAACCTGCTCTCTCATGTCTAGGTGGCAAGTTATCTGGTCATAAAAGAAGATGAGGTTGGTAAGGCAAGACCTGCCTGCAATGAAGCTATGTTGGCTGCCATTCAGAATCTTACCTTCTCTGCAAGCTTATTGCTGATACACTCCTTGATGAACTTTTCTAGGATTTTCCCTAGGATGGAAGTTAGGCTGATTGGCCTATAGTTACCTGGGTTCTCCCTCCTGCCCTTATTGTGGAGTGGCACAACATTAGCTCTCTTCCAGTCCTCAGGGCCTTATCCAGAGCTCCATGAGTTGTGAAAGAGTTTCACCAGGGGTTCTGCAATGATTTCAGCCATGTCCTTCAGCACTCTTGGATGAAGATCATCTGGTCCCGTTGACTTGTATATGCCTAATTTTTTTAATTGGTCATACACTAATTCTACGGCAATAGTAGGACAGCAATTATTCCTACCATGCTCATCCTGTACTCTACCTGGCATGGTTTTCCCCTTGGAAAAGACCAAGGCAAGTAGTCATACAGGAGTTCAGCTTTCTCCTGAGTGCCAGTAACCAGTTCTCCTGAGTTGTTGAGCAATGGCCCCACACTCCCATTTGTTTTCCTCCGGTTCCCTATGTACCTAAAGAAGGACTTCTTCTTGTCCTTGATTCCTGTTGGTAATCTAAATTCAGTCACCACTTCAGCCTTTCTTATCTGTTCCCTGCAAGTGTGGGGAATATCATCTCTATAGTGGTTGTTGGGTCATTCTTCCTGTCCACCCCTCTACACCACATGCCCAGAAAAGAAACAAAAATGTAATATCTATGTATCCAGATCTGATCTTAAGCATACAGGAGCCTGAACACTCCCAAGCCAGTCTACTGTGCCCCTTCATCAGTAGGGTTTGAGGGAAAAGAACTTACAGTTCAGTCCAGCTGTCCAGCAGCATGGAGTGCTGCCCTGCAAACTTAAAGAGCACGCTGAGTGTTTGTCAGGTGACAGGGTGGTATAGTCTCTAGCTCCAATGCAATCCAAAATGTA
>NW_017728947.1:882450-951270 GCF_001723895.1 Crocodylus porosus | reverse complement strand
GTAGAGCACTTTACATTTCTCAACATTGAATTTCATCAGGTTTCGATCCACCCAATTTGCCAGCCTCTCTAGGTCTGCCTGTATCAAGCCTATCTTCAAGCGTGACCACGCTTCCCCATAATTTGGCGTTGTCTGCAAACTTGGCCAGTGAGCTCTTCACCACCACATCCAAATCGTTAATAAAGATGTTGAAAAGTACTGGACCAAGGACTAACCCCCGTGGGACACCACTGCTCACTTCTCACCACGATGATACGGATCCGTTCACTATGACTCTCTGGGTCCTATCCTGCAGCCGGTTTTTGACCCACCTGTCTCAAAATTAAGCCCACAATCCTCCAATTTTCTTGTGAGGACATCATGGGATACTAGATCAAAGACCTTTTGGGAGTCTAGGTATACAATGTCAACCTGCTCTCTCATGTCTAGGTGGCAAGTTATCTGGTCATAAAAGAAGATGAGGTTGGTAAGGCAAGACCTGCCTGCAATGAAGCTATGTTGGCTGCCATTCAGAATCTTACCTTCTCTGCAAGCTTATTGCTGATACACTCCTTGATGAACTTTTCTAGGATTTTCCCTAGGATGGAAGTTAGGCTGATTGGCCTATAGTTACCTGGGTTCTCCCTCCTGCCCTTATTGTGGAGTGGCACAACATTAGCTCTCTTCCAGTCCTCAGGGCCTTATCCAGAGCTCCATGAGTTGTGAAAGAGTTTCACCAGGGGTTCTGCAATGATTTCAGCCATGTCCTTCAGCACTCTTGGATGAAGATCATCTGGTCCCGTTGACTTGTATATGCCTAATTTTTTTAATTGGTCATACACTAATTCTACGGCAATAGTAGGACAGCAATTATTCCTACCATGCTCATCCTGTACTCTACCTGGCATGGTTTTCCCCTTGGAAAAGACCAAGGCAAGTAGTCATACAGGAGTTCAGCTTTCTCCTGAGTGCCAGTAACCAGTTCTCCTGAGTTGTTGAGCAATGGCCCCACACTCCCATTTGTTTTCCTCCGGTTCCCTATGTACCTAAAGAAGGACTTCTTCTTGTCCTTGATTCCTGTTGGTAATCTAAATTCAGTCACCACTTCAGCCTTTCTTATCTGTTCCCTGCAAGTGTGGGGAATATCATCTCTATAGTGGTTGTTGGGTCATTCTTCCTGTCCACCCCTCTACACCACATGCCCAGAAAAGAAACAAAAATGTAATATCTATGTATCCAGATCTGATCTTAAGCATACAGGAGCCTGAACACTCCCAAGCCAGTCTACTGTGCCCCTTCATCAGTAGGGTTTGAGGGAAAAGAACTTACAGTTCAGTCCAGCTGTCCAGCAGCATGGAGTGCTGCCCTGCAAACTTAAAGAGCACGCTGAGTGTTTGTCAGGTGACAGGGTGGTATAGTCTCTAGCTCCAATGCAATCCAAAATGTATGGTTGAGGGCTTCCAGCCTGCATGAGGCAGTGATTTACTACACTATTTCTCACACAAGGGCACGTGCAGCCTAGGGGTATGCTGTAAACTGCTAGAGGATATGTGAGAGGAAGGAATGGGAAAGTAAGAGGTGGAAATGGGGAAAAAGATGGGGAAAGAAAAGATGAAAAGAGCAACTTAAAATATCTTTTAGGTTGTTGAAGAGGACACAGCAACAGTGTCATGACATAAAGTGTTATGTTTTTATTATCTGTAACAGACAATTATAGGAGTACTCAGCAGTACAATAAACTCAAAAGGAGCATGTGACCCAACATGAACTGCTGTACTTTAGAGGTGGGGAGGGTGAAAAGTGTGAATCATAAGATTCATTCAACCTGCAGATTTCTCTACAACCCCAATACCTGCCTTTTCTGAGTGCCACCTCCATGGTATATCAGGGTCCTCTCAAGTTCATGAGACAAAGCAGATGCTTTCCTCTGATTAAGATCTACTCCCCCATAAAAGCATGGTCAATTCACGTAAGCAGCTTTCAAGATACTAGCAGGAACTGCTTGCAAAAAGTCCTCACTGCTTTGATGAGAGAAGATAATAATAGGCACCGCACAAGGACACTGTTATTGTTACAGGCAAGTTGTCTTTGACTGGAGAACTTAACTTCTAATTGACACAGGAGTTGATGCAGGTAGACAGAAAGGTGGCTATTAAGAAGATTGTGCCATTCACAGCATTTGCATCCACTGCATCATCACTGATTAAAGAATTAACAATCTGAACTAAGGGAAAATGTAGACTCTTCAAAACAAATACTATTAGCTTACAGTAAAGAAGTCTAGGCCAGGGCTTCATCCCACATTCGAATTATTGAACACAGTTTGAACCAACAAGGGAAGAATATAGGGATGTTTTGGAGTTTTATCATTTGAAGAGGAGGAGAATTTACTAGGGACAGGAGGCGCACCAGTCAACTGCACTCTCTCCCGACAGCAGGGATTTTTTTTTTTTTAACACATGGCCTCTTTAAAGTTAAGAAGACAAACAAAGGACTAGGAGGAAACTGGGTGTTTGTGTACATGACTGCATACTCTGTTTAATGTAATACATCTTAGCATCACCCTCCATCTAAAAATCACCACAACATGGGCAGCCTGCCCTGCAGCTCCAGGGTCATCACCATGAAGAGAACTCTTGGACGGTTTGTGGCATCTGGGAAGGGCCGCAGCTATCTCCTCTTCTAGTGTTACTACAGGAAGATAAATAGCTGGGAAGATGATGTGTTCACATTCCTGTGAAGGACAGCAGCTGCTTGATATAACTTCAATGGGAAGAGAAACGCTGTAAAAGTCTAATGGCTAAAGTCACAAGGGTGGAATGAGAACAGGGAAGCAGACCATTACTACATAAGGGCATGATTTAAATGAAGCCTTCAAAAGCCTATATGTAATTAAGAGTATTTTCTACCAGAGCTTGGCCCTCAAGCACTCTGATAAAATAAGCCCAATGGGGCAATTTGTCAGGAAGTCCTATTCTTTACATGTCACAGCCAGGAAGCAAGCTGGTGCAATTTTGGGCCAATACTACTTGTCAGACTGCATCAGGTCACTGGGCCAGTAAACTGGGTATTCTCCAGGGCATGCCAATAACCTGGACCTTCAGAGAAATGTGGCAGGAAAACCACAATGTTGATTTTGCCAATAGTACCTGTAGGTGAGACAAATCTTGTGCGCTGAGGTACCTGCAGATTGCCACTTTCTGAAGCGTCCATAACTACCTTCCATGATGGATTCTGCCTTTTATTAGTGTCTCTGTATTTGCACTGAACTGGATCCTACATCTTGGTTCCAAAGTAGTTGGTGCTATGGGGATGCCTGTTTTGAAATAATTGTTGACTGAGGAATAGGCAACACCAACCTATAGAGCTTAGGTGCTGCAGACAATGAACAACAATGAAAGTCAAACCGCGACATTCCCTTACCCAATTTAATGGTATTGCAGCCTTCTGAATATTAATTCCCCCCACTCCCTCTGCCTCTCCTCCAAGTCCCTGCTACTTAATGAAAAGGTCAGGCCTTGTAATCACTTAATTTCAATGCATTGTTGTTGAAAGATGTCAGAATGACAGCCCTGGATTTGATTAGCATTTTCATCACATTCTCCAACACTGCAGTACCGGGGGAGGCAGCTTCACCAGTTGAAGCAGGGGTAGGAGAACTATTATAAACTATCATTTAACTACCCTGTCCACCTAACACAGCTCAGAGCAGTACTGTAAAGGTGCGAGTTCAGAGTAACACAGCTAGCTTCTGTGGTTACAAAGAAAAAAGAGACAGTGCAGACAGGTATGGAGTAAACTTCCTGCCCATTAAAACATCTAATAACTTGCTACAAGCCTGCTTAGTGAGAAGCAAGTTAAAGCCTGGCTTATTCAGTCCTTGGTATGTCTGCTGCAAGTGCCCAAAAGGGGGCCCAGAATAGTAGGTCTTGTGATGGGGAGCCAAGTTCACTGGACACTGGTCTGAAACTCCTAACCTTATTTCATATGTGCCCCTGAAAAGCTATTAGATGTAACAACTTTCAGCCATTACTGATCTGTATTGGATCCAAACCAGCTGAAATGAAAGGCTCCATATCTCATTATCAACTGACTGAACCCATCCATTTCCCCAGACAGAGACTTTCTTTTGAGATGCACAAACAGATTAAGGTCATTGTCAAAACCATAGGTCTATGTCACCCTTGAACAGCTTGACGGAGACAGCAAATCAACAGTAGCTTCAAGGGATAACAGATAGCAAGTTACTTGAGGGAAAACAAACCATTACTGACAAAGGTGAGAACACCCAATTTCTCCAGCCTGAGGACTCCAGTGCTCTGGGATTTCTCTGACCGGAATTAATCAAATAGACACTATACAACATACATAAATGTCCACTTTTATAAGATAAAATAGCATTCTGCAGACTCTGCTTAATCCGGCTTGGAGTGGTCAGTATTTTTCTTATGCATTAATGAGAGCCAAATATCATCAGCAATCCCTCACAGCCGAGGACGATTGCGTTTCATTATTGCTTTAACTGTGGGTCCAAAGATGATTGATGAGTCTGATCCAGGACTGACACTGTTGCAACTCAGGCACACATTTCCACGTCAGGCGGGTGGCTATGGATTCTGATGTTCTTCCGCCGCTGCCATTTTTCCATCGCCTGTTGTTGCCATATGGTGTCAAAGTACTGAGATCTCGAGACTCCTTGTGTGTGCTTGTGAGAGGATGCTAATATTAGTGCATCTGTCTTCCCACCTGTGGATGTCCTGGCTAGCAATACAGATCTGCCACCAGGAGCCAATATAGCCAATGCCTCAGGAGAGGATTCTGGTCCAGTTGCTACATTTGTTTTTGAGCCTAAACAGCAAAGTCATTGGCTAAAAGGGATTCTGTTCCCAAGGGGAATTTTATTATGTATCACTATGTATTGGGCATATGAGGGTAATGCTTACTAGATGGAGGGTGGAGTGAGTGAACTCATGGCCATGTCCACACAACTGTGGACGTCTGATTCCCCAGGGACAACTAGCAGCAGTACACCTTGTGCTGCTGCTAGTTGACCCTGGAGAATGCCTTCTGCCACGTGCCCTCTGATGCGTGGCAGGTTACCCCAGGTGCGGTAGGGGAGGCTGGGCCCAGTAGCCTTACCTGGGGTCCTGGGGGCCTCCTGGTGCTGCAGCAGTGGCGATCCTACTGTTTGGAGCTTGGCTGACAGCCAGAGTGTGGCTCCAGCTGGCCATGCTCCGGTTTTGAGCGGTGTGCGCTGCCCCTGCAAGTGCCACTCCACCTTTTTTTCTGAGGGTTTTTTTGACCCCTGGCATCCAGGGATCAAAAAACCCAAAAGATCCATGCTGCTCCCTTGCAGTGTGAAAACTAGCTGAATGTGTAGTGTGTGGCACCCCAGGCATGTCTGCAGTGCCACATACCACACAGCTGTGCTCATCTGGATGCGGCCAGTGTGTCTGAAGATCCGGCTGCTAACAGGACCAGAAAATCTCAATTATCCAGTATGAAACAGTTACAAAAAGAATAACTATTAGGCTGTCAATGTGTGGAGAGCTATATGGGCAAAAGATGCTTTGATACAAGAAATATTGTATGAGTGACGTCCTCTATCCCTATATACGTGGTAGGCATATTTTAAAAAGTGACTGTGGTTGTGCTGCCCTTCTAAATTCAGCAGCCGTGAAGGTAAAAGGCACTGGGAGTTTTATACCCTGCCTTGGATCCTCTGGGAGGATGCAACTGGCAGCTGCAGTGTTATAACCATCTCTTTCTGGAGACCTGGTCCTGCCATTACAAACATTTTACACCCATCATGCTATCTCCTTCATTTGCTCTTTTCTACTCTGAGCACACCCCTGGTAAATCAGCTGCTAGACCTGGACATCTACAAACAAGCATTGTAAGCGGTGGATGAGGAGTCTATGACATGAACTCACTGAATGCTACTGAGGCCAGTTACTATGATGGAACAAGTGTGCATGTCATATTCCAGCAGTCAGTACTGATACACCAGATGAGGATTTTCAGACCTCAGGCTGAGGGGTGAAGGAAAGATCTCTGCTTCAGGAACTTAAACTTGGTTAAACAGCATCTTAAAGTGCAATGCCAGTGAACATATTTATCTTGGATTTTCAACCAAACAACTGGAAAAAAAGAGACAAACATTCTTCTTTATATACTGACTGTACTGTAAACCCCTGATGTGCTGCTATCATGGTTGTTTTATATCTTTTCATGCTCGTTGTACTGAGTAATCTGCCCAGCAAGATAATAATCAGTTCATTAATCAGGTAATATATTTTAACTGCATTGTAAGTATGAGTTAGCCTTTGTACCACATACCACAGGTGGGACGGGGGGGGGGAGTATGTACTGAACCCTTTTTTTTAATAAAAGGAATACTACAGAAACATTAGGCATTTGGTATTTGCCATAGGAAGACAAGGAGCAATCAGTGCCTTACACACAGTGATCAAAAGGAAAGCGGAGGCACTGAGATGACCCTGCTCAGCTGGATAGGTTAAGAAATACCTCTTTAAAAGGCTTGGGGTTATATTTGGGATTAAAAGTAAAGGGCCTGGGCTCTGCATATCCAAGGGACTGCCTTCTCCTTTGCACTCCATCATGATAGCCCTGGCCAGCTGATAGTAATGACCTGCAAATACCCTCTGTGCTAAGTTTGTTGAAAATAGGCGGGAGATGGCTCCTCAGCTCCGGAACTCCCTCCTGCCTTGAAGCCATCAGAGCCCAAGCCTGAACATCTTCCGGGAGCACTGTAAGACCTTTTTCTTGGGATAGGCTTTTAACTAATAGGGTTAGGTTTTGCGGTATTATTGGGGCATCATATGGGGAGCTGTTTCATGACCTACTATGTTATTGTTATGTTTTATCTGCTTTAATAATTTATGTTGTTTTTATTGTAAGCCACCCTGAGCCTTTTTTTAGGGAGGGATGCATATAAATCAAATTATTAAATTAATAAAGCCTGTAGAAATTTGCTCCTAAGACTGCTGAAGTCTAACAGCACCTGCAGGGCACAGTAATTGCTTTCCTGGATGCCAAAAGACCTGACAGATACAGGTCAGAAGAAATACACAAATCCATCCTGAGTTATTTAAGTCCAGATTCTTAGGGAATTAAACATACTGGTACCAGCAGCTGCTCACAGGCTTAGCCAGGATCACTAGCAAGCTCAGGAAGGTGAGAGGTCCAAGCAGGTGGGATGCAGATGGTAGAAGGTGCTTCCCCCTCTTGAATGTGGGGCCACACTTATAAGGTGTGCCAATTCACAACTATCATATACATCATCCCTTTTGCCCACCACATCAGATGGGGAAGAAAAGTAAAGAGCACTCCACAGTCTCCCAGCAAGCCAGGGGCAATGGGAGCACAAGCAGTTTTCCAACACTTGGGGACCAAGGGGGAGGAAGAACTCAATCAGTTGAGATGCCTGGCTGCACATGAGAACAGAAGCAAGAAGCCTGCTTCATAGACGAGGTGCAAGGAGCAGGCCTGGGAAGCTTGTCTGCTTTTCCCTTGTGAACCAGTACGGCAGGGATGGAAAGAGTTCCAACTTAAATATCTCCCAGAAAAATAAATAAAATCACCCACAAAACTGGTACCAAATTAGCTGAGCACATGGCTCCGTGAATTTTGTCTGAGCATTTCCAGTTTGATGACAGCCTGAATTGCTGCTCAGTGAACCAGGGTTATCTCCCCCATGCATTACCAGTCTGGCAATCAGAAGGGAACCTGGCAAGTAGAGCTAAGAACAAGGACAAAGTAATCTGCTCTTAGAGGCTTGCTGCCAAGACACAGAGCTGCCTGCCTGCTAGCAGTGGCAGTGCTCCCACCAGGGACTTGGAGCAAGAGTTCCACTTCCCTGCCAGCAACCGTATGTCATCTGCAGGGCAGCCCATCTGCTACTTTCACCACCTGATGGAAGCAAAGGGAGACATAGGAAGGGACCAGCAGGAGTTAAGGAAATAGCTTCTTGGCTCATCTATGCCATCAATGCGCTCTTTGTCCTTGCTCTTCCATGGCCATAACAAGGTGTGATGATGACCCTTTAGTGCCTTAAGCCAAAGTGCCACATTGTACAAGAGGACTGTGCTTCAAGTTCCTAGGGGAAACAGAAACTCTCAGCCCTGCTGGCTGAGATATTCCAGTACAGGCTATAAGGGATCATCATGTTTGACATGACCCTTGGAGTAGACTTTGCCAAATGTCACTAATCCATCCCCAAAAGTGAATTACTGGCCTTGCCCCCAGGAGCTCTGGAAAGCTAACAACAGCATCACAGCTTGGACACTGTGTTCTCGGCTTACTGCTAATGGCGTAATAGAATTTCACCTAGAGCCGTAGCCCTTTCCACCAGCCATATGCAGGGGGGTTGTTCAGCTCCAGCTTACTGAATTTCTGGCAGTATTATCTTTTGCCCACAGAAGACTGAATAGGAGGGACCTGGGAGCCAATACTCAGAAAGTGCTTTGGCATAAAAAGGCTGAAGATCTGGGGCTATCATGGGCTGAACTGCATAGGTTGTAAAGATACAAGTTCTCTAACTGTTTGCTCCCCAATATCAGCTTCAAAGGCCTGGCATTTTTTCCACAACAACATTATGATGAATCTTTGAAGTACAGTGCTTTCCTCACAACCAACACACCATGAGTAATATTCCTACTTTTCTTTTAACTCAGCAGAAACTTGCCCCTTGCTGGATGTCTGCCACTGGGGCACCAGCTCAATTTCCACTGGGTTTGGGGAGGCCCACTCCTGAGTGCAGCGCTAAGGAGCAGGGCTTACTGTACCGCAGGCTCTTTGGGAACAACGAAGCCCAGCCAGCCCTGTCTCCTTCTGCACCACAGCTCTTTTAGCAACATCTGCTTCCCCCTGCTGTCAAGTCCCAACTGCTCCTAAGGGATAGTGTTAACTTAACTCTGGCTGTTGCCTTATACTAGAGAGTAGGAAGCAGAGTCCCTTCCCTTTTCTTTTAAATAAAATGTTGTTTCCAGAGCCACATCAGTTCCAAATTAAGTTCCAAATTTCAACCAAACAGAGCTCAACAACCGTTCAAGTTTGTGTGGCACTACTACCGGCAAGTATCCTACCTCCCAGACTCATCAGTATGGGACTTCAGATATGCAGAGGAGATACCATCTTCTCAGCCTTGAATGACTCAAGTATAGTTAGGAGTGAAGGCCTGTCCCTTGCACTGCAGGTAGGCTGATCCCTGTGAGAGACTACAAATGCCTCCAAATGTGACAGTCTTGGCTGCACAATTTATGGAGAATGGGGGATTGCTTTTGGGCTTTCCCCCTAGCTTGCTCCTTCAGCCTTTTGGTTAGGGGCAAGCAAGACTAAGGGGCATCTGAACTCCAAGGCCTCCAGGCTTGGGGCTTGCACATCGGGTGTCCTGGTTTGTGAAGAAGATGGGAGGATAGAAGAGCTCCTGTTCGCAATTCCGAGCTATGGACAGCTGCTTTTGTAGCATGCTCCAGTGCCAGAGTGGAAAGTGGCATGTATACACATCAGCAGCTAAAATCAAAGGAGATGGCACTGAGCCTGTTGTTTTCAGGCACCCAGGGCAAAGCTAGCCCTTTGCAGCTGCTGGCAGCTGCCCTCTTCTCATTGGGAGGTGGGAAAGGGTCTTGTTTTGTTTAGCTATGGCAGAAGGAAAAAGTAGCATCTGAGCTTCTGGACGTGTTGAAGAAAAATGAGAGTGGGCTCCCATTTGCAAAGAGGAAGGGATGGACAGATGGGAATGGGCAAGCATACATATTGCAAGACATGCTGGCTGCCTACACTACTCAACAATGCAGGTTACTCTACACCTCCTGCTTTCTCTTCCTGCTACTCTCTGCATCCTCCTGGAATCCCATCTCTGTACCCCTCACCAGCTTCCCCTCAGCTCCACGCTTACAGAATCACAGACGCTAGAGACAGGGAGACTTCTCTGTTAATGCAGCTCCCTGGCCCTCACTGCTGAGCACACCAACTGCCTCTTCCCATCTGTTCCATTACCAACTCCCCTGACCCCATGCTCCTTTTCTTCATTCCTCCATTTAGGATCTAAACCAGGGGCAGGAAAGTATTTTCGCTGAAGGGGTGCTTAATGAGTTTTGGTGAGGTGTCGAGGGCCACAAGGGTAGCCCTGCCCCATGACAGGTGTCCCAACCCTGGTCACCATCTTCAGGCTGGAAGTCCCACGCCTAACCCCTGACTTTTGCCATCAGTAGTCCCTCCCTTTACCCCCAAAAGTATTCCTTTTGGGAAGGGGGTTTGCCATCTTGGAACCAGAAAACAAACCAAATTACAGTAAAAGCTCTGTTATCCGGCATCCCCTGGGAGTGGGGGATGCCGGATTACAAAATCTGCCAGTTACTTGAGTGGCCTGGGCCACCGCTTCTCCCGCCGCATCTGGGGCATCCCGCCCTCCTCCCACGGCATCACTGCCCTTCCGCTGGCCCTGTAGGCCCCACGGGACAGGGAGGCAGGCTCCAAACTGCCCTGTGCAGCCTGTTATGTCCCCAGTGGTACAGGCTGCTTCCAGTTTCACTTTATCTTACAAGCCAGCATGCCGGTTAATTGAGCATGCCGGCTTGTAAGATGCCAGTTAACAGACCTTTTACTATATATACTAAAAATCAAATATTGACAATAACATATATTAATTTCATTTTTAAAAGATTTTTTGTCCTGATGTGTGTGTATACTATATATAGAGGTGATTGCATAATAACTCAAAATGAGGTCTTACTCTTGTATATTGTAAGGGAGTGTGGAGGGGTGGTGGTGTATGGAGGGGTGAATATGGGGTTTGTGGAGGGCTGTGTGTGTGTATGTGGGATGTGTCTGGATGTGGATGGGTGGTTATGGGAGTTTGTAGGGGGGTGTTGGGAAGTGTGGGGGTATGTGTGGGTGGGTAGGGGTTTGTGGGGTACATGGAGGGGAAGGGTGATGGGGTGGGTGTGGGGTGTGCTTGGGGGGATGTGGCTGTGTGTGTGGTGGGGTGCGTTTGTATAACAGTGAGCAGGGCTCCCCCTAGAGGAATGAGGTGTGTATGTGGGGGGGGAGATGCATGTGGGGGAGTAGGCTTTGTGGGGGAGGGTGTAGATGGGTGTAGTGTTTGTAGAGTTTGTGATTGTGTGTGGGGCAGGGTGAGGTTATGCAGTTTGCGGGGGAAGATATGTGGGTATGGTGGGGTGTGCATGGGACCCCTGTGTGCACCCTCCTGAGCCAGTCAGCACCCGCCCCCACCCTGAAATAACCCAGAGCCCACGCATCCTGTGGTGCCTCGCCACTACCACCAGCAGTGCACAGCCCCAGTGCACCCAGGGCCTGCTCAAAATTCACCCCCTCCAGAGAGGATCAGTCAGAACCCACGCACAGTGCCAACCTGGCCCGCTCCACATTGCACCTGCTCTGCACCGCCCTCCCGTAGCATGTACTGCTGCCCCCTGGGCACAGAGCCAGGGTGGGGCTCCAGAAAGCTGAAGCAGGGGACTGAAGTCCCAGGCTGAAGCAGGGGACTTCCAGCAGTGGGAGGAGAAGGAGCTGTTTCCTTTCCTGTCGTGTTGAACGGCGAGCCCGGAGCAGGCAGGGGGCATGCAAGGTCAGGGCTGCATGCATGGGTCCCTGCTGGTACCGCAGGGCTGGTGCCAGTGACAGCAGGACAGCCAGAAGGAGCCACCTGCCACCTGGGCTGCCTAGAAAGGCAGTTCCACTGTGGAGCCATCCAAGCCCCACTATGTGCCCGGGGCGGCCGGACATGCCATGGCTGGACTGTGCCTGGAGCAGGGGGCTGAGAGACCTGCTGCGGACTGCATCCGGCCTACAGGCCGTATTTTGCCCTTCCCTGATCTAAACTCTTCCCTTCCTCTGTGCACACCTGGAAGCCTCTTTGAGCCCTCACTCTGTCTTTCCTGTTTTGCTTCTGTTGGGAAGTTTGAGGATTTGTCTTTTCACCTCTATCCATTTCTAATGTTCATTCTGAGAAAAGGCAGAATGAACACTCACGAGTCTATATATTTTAAAACCCCCAGAAATGTTTTCATGCTTTTTTTGTCTTTTTAGAAAATTCAAGGAAAAGAGAGGGCTTTTTGACCTGTTTGGATGTTTGCACCCCTAACATTGCAAGGCTGAGTAAAGAATGAGTCAGAAAGTGAAAATGGCTATGGACTACACACTATTCAAAGGCCCTTTCCATCAGAAGAAAGAGGCTCTGGTGTGACTGAGAACAGGACCAAGCTCTTTATCTAAAAGACATGAGAAAATGTAGATTTTGAAAGTGTCTTAGCACTGAATCAATGTGTTGGGTTACTAGTAGCAAAATAATGGAATTGGAGTTTTTTCTCTTTTTTTTTAAATGTACGATTTGAACCTGACAGTGTCTTTTTAATATCAAATACAAAACTGTCTTTGTATTCTCCATTCAAAAACCAATACAAATAACATTATCTTGGGAAAAATAATATAAAATACAACAAATCTACTTCCACCTGAGAGGAAACAAAGTCAAGAAATTGTGCCATCAAGCCTAGTAGGTTAAAACATTCCTAAATGAAAAGGATCATTATATTGATTTTTTAAAATATCCCAGTGCAGTAGCTTTGTGTCTTACCCAGTTCTTCCCATCTCTCATTCTGAACCCACAGCACAACTTCCTTTCCATTCACTCAAAAATGCTGACATCTCTTTCAAAGGCAATACTCTTCCCAACCACACAGAAACTATTGCTAAAGCTTAGTTGTGCAAAAGATTATTCTAAGGTTGGAAATTATAGTAAATTTAAGCAGCAATTCCAAGCTGCTGTGAAGAGATGGGCACTTCAACAGCTGCCTTTTTTTCCTCCCTTTTAGAAATATCCTCCCTCCTATCAGTCCACCAGGGCTTTTTGGATTCTTAGCTAAATCTTCAGCTCAAATAGCGGTCTCAAATCAAGTTTTAATCAGGCATTCAAATCACTGCAGGTAGGCTCATTCAGTAGCCTCAGGGACTCAGTACCGGTGCGGCAAGAACCACTGATGCATTAGACTCAGAGATGCAGTGCTGAAGGTGGAGCTCTGATACAATGAAACTGCCAGGGGCCCTGACACAAGACTGCTAACTCAATAGTCAAGATAAGCTTCTGTTAATGCCTCTAGTGCATCACAAAAGACACCAAACTTTGGGGGCACAAAAGATTTCATAGGCTATTTCCCAGGAGCCCAAGGCTTCTACTAAATTTATATAAACATGTCATCCTCACCGGCCTGTCTGATATCAAGATCACTTTTCTACATGCCACGAAGGTAACTTTGCATAGGCAATGGAGCCTTGCACTCAGACTGTTTGCCCTTCTACACATCATGGCTCTACAGGTAACACCTGAGCAGTTAACTGGGCTCCTGAGGCTAGTCAATGATTAGAAAATCCACAGAAGGGCAAGAGGTAGTTACTACATTACGTAGGCTATATTAAGAAGCCTGCTCCTGTAATGAAACCCTGACAGCTACCACAGCAATACTGAAGAGTTTAATTTTCTGAAAAGTTACATCTTTCTACTAAGCCTCATCAAATGGAGTGGTTGCAACTTGGTAAAGATATAAAATAAATGGATAGGATATGGAAACCTGTCATTTAAAAAAATTAAGTATTTCAGGTTTTATAAAAGAGTCCTACTTGCTCAGATAGTCTCCCCCACACTCAGAGCCAAGGAATGTAACATAGGTCTGTCTACTCAATTTATTTTTTACCTTTGGTCATAATTGGCACAGTGATATGAGCCAAAATTTCTAAGCAGCAGAATTTCCAAAATCCTCAGCACTGAATTTAATGGGAGTTTTAGCACTGATTTCAATGACAGAAGAGTTAGGACAATGACAAAAACCATACGAAAATCCCAACTGTGAGTTCCACATACACAGTCATTCCAATATCCACTGAATGTAACAGAACATTAATTTTTCATTTTGAGTTTGGTTTTTCTTATAACTAAACCTCCCCTCTCAAGTTAGTACCTAAGGGCCTCACTGGCACGCAACATGACCGTTATGTCAGCCTGTCCATTGTACTATCAACAATAAACTTCCTACATTTCATCCTATATTCAAGTTGGAATCATTCTGCAGATGGATGGTGGTCCACCTTTCCTCCATGGGACTCTGCTAAAGCATTTTGCACACACTCTTTCCATGCCCAGTCTTGCTGATAGGAAGAAAAGATTTACCATTTACCCCAATCACCCCAGCAATTCATCCAGATATATATATAGCAAGGGGTAGCAAAAAAGCAGTCACACTGTCTGTATTAATGCTCACTATGTCACTTTATTGTCCAGATTCAAACACTTTCATTTAAAAGGAAGAGGTACATGAAAACCACTTCCACAGCCAATGCATTCATACTGTCATATCCATTTTAAAGGGGGCAGAACAGCCTGTTTCAGGCTGTGTCCAAATGTTCCCCCTTCTCTGCTTTGTTCAGGATAAAAGGGAAGTCATGGCCAGGCAGTTAATATGTGGTTTAAAGGTACCCCCAACAAAAGATGTGAGGCTTGGAATTCAAACATCTCAGTTTCTGGTGCGTAGAGGAAAACAGCCCTATAATTCATACATATGTACAAAAAAAATAAAACCAGACATATTGAAATTCATATCTGTAATAGGCTGTCTGCAAGACATAAGGCATTCTTCCAGCCTTCCCCTATGCTAACAAACATCAAGCACCAGAGCTCTATCCAGTGTGTGTCGGAATGATACATTTCCTCCTACTACTTTCCTTTTCTTGACAAGATTAGTTTCCCTGAGATGAAGGGAAATTGAAGAATGTGGCACTGATGCATACAGCCCTGGGTCTATGATAAGCACAGACTGAATGCCCACCTTGCTGAATCCTGCCAAACATCTGCTGGGCTCATGTGAACTAGATTGTGGGGTTTGGCTGTTGGTTTATGCATTCTTTTTTAAAAAATTACTAGAGAAATGAACTTAAATCTCCAAACTCTGTTTCACTTGTTGCCCTCTGAATGTGTTGATTGCCATTCCACTATTTCCAGTCATCAATTTCAATTAGTGAGAATGAGGGATTTCACTGATGTGTCCAAATCCTTTACGTAACTGGTGGTTTTAGCTTCTCCATTCCTCTCACGGCCAAGCGTTTGACAAGAGCTGTGAGAGTAAGAGGAAGACTGAATTGTACAGCCGGGTCTGCATAGTTGTTGTGTATCAGGGAGAAGAGCTTACCACTCCCTTTCTGGCTTCTGTAGGACCTGAATTGATTCTTTTTGAGCTCTGATCCTGCAATTTGCATATTGTTTTAGTTGGAAGGTAAAGACAGCTGTATTAAGAAACAGATTTGGATACCATGTGTTTCTACTGAACTGAATAAAAGAACTGGATCTTCTAAAGCAAGGTTATTTGCAGATGAACTCTGAATGCTCCTAATCTTAGTTTTTTATGTTTTTCCTACATCTTGAGCTACAGACTTTATAGCTAGGTGAGTCTTATCTGTCACTTTCACAGAGAGAAATATATTGCTGGGAGGGAGAACAGGCAAATGTTTTCTGAGATCCCTTAAAAGCATTCCAATTACTTGAAAAACAAAGGGCAATCTATTTTTTCCACCTCCTTTACTTTGTCAAACTTCCCCTTCCGCACTTCAGAGAGTTCTGTTATTGAACTAACACCTTAATAAAACTTTAAATAAGCTGTAACCCACCAAACATCTCAAGGTATGTTTAATTTCAAAACTGATGGTTTAATTCATCTTCTGCAGAGATGCACAGACACCCACTAAAGCAGGCTGCTGTAAATCAAGCCTTTCTGTACCAACTCAAACAAGACATGCTTTCACAGATGGTTAAAAGCACACATGGAGAGGTCATAAATGGTGCTTATCAACTAAAGCCGAGTTCACATAGCTCTAGTTAATGCTTAAAGTAAACAAATTCTCATTCTCTATTGGCAAAGTTTTGTTCTCTTTGAATAAATCAGATGCTGCTATAGCTGTAGTCTTTCTATTGCTTGGTTCCCCTCTCTCCCATCAGCTGGTCTCATTCAACGTCACCCAGCAGCTGCTGATTTTCTTCACTTCAATCAGTTCTCTCCTCTTTCCATTTTGCCATCTCTCTGGCTTTGTACTGCTCTGCCTCCAATGTAATTGAATCCCACGCTAGCCATACCAGTCACGTTCTCGCCCTCTTTGACTCTGTCCTTCTGGTTCTCTCTCCAAATGAGATTGCACCAGTTTCTTCCAATGTTCACCTTCCCTTCCCCTTTGTTACTAAAGCTCTCACTTCCCTCTCCCCAGGGGTGTGCAGCCACTACCACTCCTCCTGACTAACCCAGAAGCTGGGAGAGGACTAGAGCTGTTTGTGTCCCACTCCAGCTGCAGGCTGTAGCTGCACGGGTTGCTGGGTTTGGTAGGGAACACTGGCTGTAATGGGTGAGTTTCCTGTTTCTATACCTGCTTCCTGCCACCCACACAGAAGTTCCTCACTGGCTGGGAGCAGGCACTGGAAGAAAGCACCCACTGCCATCCCTGCTGTCCCCAGGTCTCACATGCATGTGGAGCCCCATAGCCACTCCAGCTATGGGATGCAGGGAGCTGCTGAATAGGTAACTGAGTTTGGGTGGAGACTGAGGAAGTGGCACACAGAGGCTGTGCCATACCCCCCATTAGCAAATCCTGGATCCAACCATTACTCTTCCCCACTTATAAACAAAGACATTTTTCATGAGCTTTTCTCCTCCAAATCCCTCGTTTGCCCTGTTAACTCTATGCCATCTCATCTTCATCACACTTACTCTGATCCCTGAACCTCTGACTCTTCTCTGACCTTTTTTCCTCCCCCCTAGTTTCTGTTGTGGTCTCGCAGAGCTCAGTCCTTGGCCTGCTTCTCTTTTACTTGTGCACCTTACCTCTTTTTAACATCATCCACAAACAACTTAGATATTATTTCTGTGCTGACAATTCAAAGACCCACTGCCCTCCCTATTCCAGAACTGCTTACTTTTGTCCAGTTTTAGCCTCTCTTTCTCTCTTGCACCTTATTATGGCTCTCTCACTGACACTCCAACCTCAACATGACTAAAAATGGGTTCTTGATCTTTTCCCACTCATTGTCCTCTTTCTCAATCACTGTGGACACCATCACACTTCTGCTTGTCACTCAGGCCCATGGTCATAGTATCACCTTCAACTCACCCTCCTTTTTGGACATGTAGGCTCTGTCCAAATCTCATGGTTTCTTCTGTATAACACCTGTAAGACAGGGCCTTTCTTACCCATCCATACAGCTAAATCTCTCATCCAAGCTCTCATCATTTCACATCTTGATTAACGCAACACTTTCCTCTTGCCTTGATAAATGCAATTTTGTCCCACTCATACTCATTCAAAATACAGCCACAAAGATAATTTTCCTAGTGCTTTGCTTAGACCAAAGGGGTGTTGGTTGTAGCTGTGTTGATCTAAGGACATAGGTAGACAAGGTTCTTTGGGGAGATGTGATATCGTTTATTAGATCAACTAAACAGTTGGGAAAATTGTTCTTTGCAAGCTTTCAGGCACAAACTTCCTTCTTCAGGCATACAGAGAGTCTGCTGGTCACCTACTGTCTTCCACCCCTCTGATCCTCTCTGCCAGGCATTTGCATTTTTGCAGACCTACATTTTGGCTTCTGTTCTACCCATGACAGCACACAATTCGCCAGCAGACTCTCTATATGCCTGAAGAAGGATGATTGTGCCTGAAAGCTTATGAAGAACAATTTTTCCAACTATTTAGTTGGTCTAATAAAAGATATCACATCTACCCAAAAACCTTGTCTTGCTTTGACCATTTCGCTGTTTCCCTTGCCACTGACTCCCTTTTCTCTATTGAATCAAATACAAGATACTTGTCATCACTTTCAAAGTTCTTCATGGCATATTTTTATTCTATCTCTATCACCTCTTATTTAATAGCAACAGGACTGTTCCCACATAACAAGTCCCTTTATATTTTCTTCCACGCTACCTCTCATACTTGGAAAGAGCACCCTTACTTATCCACAATGCATTTTGTTCCCCTTCAAACCCCTCCTTAAAATTTCCCTCTACCATACTACCTATAAAAGAACTTGACGGTGGTGTTCTGCCACCATTCCTTATTTTGTTGATTAGTATAGTTCAACAATTATTTGTTCTTTCCATCTGTCAGTAACCATCTATTATGTGTATTCCTCTATTGTTCCACCTTATACTTTAATTAGAAGTTCTCTGGGACAGGGTCAGCTTTTTGCTTTGTGCAGCACCTAACACAAAGCTTTTCTGGCCCATGATTCTAGATAACTGATAGACAGCAGCAGGCAAGCTGGTACTACCCTGTAATTTAAACACCTTACCTTTTATCTGGCTTAAGTATCAAGAGCATTTGTGCTTTGCCATTGTTTACATCGTACTTTGGTAGATGCTTTGTTTCAAAAAGAGAGAGAAAAACATGCTATGCAGATGAACTTGGATGACATAAGCATCTAACTACATCTAAGTAAGATCTTTCTGCTGTTCACATTACCCAATTTTACCTTTCAGTTTATATACTACTTGACTGAACTGCCTTCTTTCCTTTCACCATTTTAAATCTATGCCAGCTCCGTATCAGAACAGAGCTACCCTACTCTGGTCTGCACCGCTAAGATAACAGTCATCTTGTAAATGGTTATTGAACACACTTTTCTTTAATTTCTTTTATCTTGCTGTTAACAGTCTTCAACTAGGGATGTCTATATGGATACTGTATAACTTTGAGTTGCCATTGACTTTAAAGCTTCTCTCTTTGTTTAGTCTTAGAAACACCATTTCCCACAATGGTACAAAGAGGACTTAAGAGTCAGTTTACATAGCTTTGTTGGCATGCCATGGTTTATTACCCTATATACTTTACCAATTCATATTTTAACTGTTTTCTTCAGTTTAAGGGACCTTCTAGTCAAAGCTGTCCTGTTATTTGTGTCCGTTTTACTTTCAGTTGGTAGGTTTTCTATAGTGCAGTTGGTACTATTTCCTTAAGTAGTTACTAAATTGTCTTAATGAGGCTTGAAAAGCTCAACTGAATAAAAACATACTTCTATGTTTGTGTGTTTTAAGTCAACAGTGAGCAACATTTTCCAGCAGTGAAACAAAATGACCTACCTTGTGCCCAAAGCAGCTACACTGAAACGCACTACTCCCTGTTGATAACACTGCAGTGTGGGCAAAGCCACCCACCCCACCACTGAATGCTGCTGAAGCCTCACAGCTCTGTCGGCTGAGCCCAATGGCTCTGTGAGATGTAGGTTGCTGGCCTCTTTTTAAATAATTGAATAGCATCTTCCCTATGTAATAAACTTTGGCTCAGCTAGAAGTAATCAGAGTAATCTGTAAAAGCTATAAGACAAGGGCCCTACCTGTTTAAGTTTGTTTAAGTCCAGAGCAGACAACAGCCGCCTGTAACCTCCTGACCTGGTATATTCCATATAGTCTGACTGCCAACAGCTCAGTCCACCCAATTTGTTAAAATATTACTTTCTAAGTATCAATGTACTGCATTTCTTGGACCATCAGCATTTCAGCCCTATTACACAGTGTTTCTCATTTATTTTACCTTTCCTTTTATGTGGTATAACTCATTTGCCCAATCTCTACTGACTCGTTAATTTTAATGCTTTCCATTTGTTATCTTAACTACTTAAAAATCCTATTTGTCCAAGTCGTTTTTTTTATTATTACTGTATTGGTGGAGTCTTCTCAAGCATAAGAAAAGGCCTTGTTGTGACTGAATAAACACAACAATTCTTAATAATACCATCTTTTGATGTTGGTTCCCTGAACTAGCTGGAGGAGAAACAGTTAGTTAATAATTCCATCTAATTAACTGCTGTTTCTCTCAGCCACTTGTTTTGATAATTTTGGTTGTTTTCTTTTTTCTTCCCTCCCTAATGTATTACCCTATCCTGGACAAAAGGAGGCACACTTTGCTTACCACATCAATAGCAACAAAGCAACAGTTGTTTGTATCATAATGACTTTCTGGCACTGGTGCATATATTCCCCGTACAAATCCATCAGGGATTTGAATAATTGAATCTGCCACCTTGCTTTTGCTGGGATGCAATTTAGCATAATATAATTTACCATGGATCTTAGTCTCCAAATGTGAGACTGTCATTTGGAAAAATAAATGCCTTAGGATCGCTTAGAGTAGGGTTGTTAAACTCACCTGGGCCACAGGCCAGAACCAACCTTCAGGACTCCTTGTGGGCCAGATCCAGACCAGGGCACACAGGTGGTTACTAGTGGAGGGTCCAGCAATAGCAGTGGTAAGGGGTCTTGAAGGAATGGGCCTGGGGTTCAGCAACAAGTCCAGGAGCAGCAGGTTCAGGGTCACATGTCTACCAACAGTGGGAAGGGTCCAGCAATGGCAGTTAGTCCAGAGGTGGTGACAGGGCTTGCTGCTGATGTTAGTGGCCAACAGGGCCACTGGAATTACACAGCTGGACATGACCCCCTCACCTCCCAAAACTTTCGGTGGCCCACTGATAACCCAGTGGGCTAAATAGAGAAACTCCACAGGCCAGATATGTTTGATATCCCTGGCTTAGAATACTTACCAGTTAAGAGGAGCCAATGACCCTGGGTGTAAAAACTAAGTCTTAGCTGGATGACCTGGCAGGGTTGCCTGATATAGTTCAAGAACCATGTGCGCTGTATTTTTTTAAAGCCAATGATGCTTGCTAAGGACAGAACATACAATAAAATCTCTCAAACATACAATCTCTGCTGACAGTGTGACTAAGTTGACAGCCTCTCAGTTGGAATAGTCCCTATTCACTCCTCCCCCCTATCCCTTCCTTTTTTATTCTAAAACAGCTACCAGATGGCCGTCTTCCACTGTGAACTTGTGTTCCTGTCTCTTTCCGATACAAGGTGTCCTGCACTGACTCCCTAAAGTGAGCTGAAGTGGAGACACTTTTTGTCTTTTTGTGTTTATTCCTCAACATGTGAAGTTGAAGGGTCCACCTTTCCAGCTTGCTTGTCAGCGTGATCTGCTCTCCCCTGTTCTGGTGTGGTTTTTCAGCACCCTTCCCACAGCAATGAGGGGACAGAAAGTACCTTTGGTGCATCTCAGAAATCACACCAGCATAGATCAGCTGTCTGGCAGAGGCATCTGCTGCTAAGGATACAGATGTACAAGGTGAACTAAACAGCATTGCTCTATGAAGTGTCACAGACACACTTTTCCTCTCACTTGCTTTGCATTATATACTTTCAGAGCAGCTTAAAAAACAAAAAAGATCAAAATGTCCTTGTAAAATATTACAATATTCAAACAGGGAAAATGGAGAAGAATGTATTTACATTTGAATTTTAAAAGCCAGTTCCCATAATTAATTTTGAATGGAAATGTAGTATATTTTAAAAGGATGATAAATCAAAAAGAACAAGAAAACCAAGCCACCACATTTGTTTTGACAGATCTTTCACAACAGTAAAATCTTTCATTTGAACAGAACTGATTACTGAGCAGCCCAATTTGAGAGGAACCTGCCCAAAATTTTCACAAAATGATGTCAACTTTCAATTTTCCTTGCAGCCAAAAACTGAAATATGATTGATTCACCACAGCACCATTATTATCCACCCTCTCACAACACAAGCTCCTCTCTTGCAACTTAAAATTCCATTAAATCGCCTGCCAGCAGGGAAAACTATCTATGATGAGAAAAGAAATATTTGGCTGCTTTTTAATATTCACTTCTGGGCATTTCACCTTGAAACAAGGTCCTCTACTTGCCAGCTATGCCAAGCCTTCTATTTAAACATATCATGGTATGCATCTCACATGATGGGTTTAGCTCATGATCCATAACCACACAGAGAGTTGCTACTTTCCAGTGTAATGCCGGCTGGAACCAAACTAAGAAACACACACACTGATGTTCCCCCTAAGGTTTAGCAATCCATGAGCAATCCTGGCTGGGAGTGCACAGGTATCTCAGTGTGTGCGCCCTTCCCCATTCCTGCAGCAGCCTGAGGCCAGGCTGGGGAGGGCGGTGAGTGGCCAGATGCCAAGCCAGTGGCAGCAAGAGGAGTGGTAGCACCCCCTTGCTACAGCACTTTGCATCCCCCCTAGGCCAACACCCAGAGGTCATAGCTCCCTACCCTCCCCCCACCCCCGTCAGTAAGCCACTGTGTGCACAGCATTACAAAATTATTGTGCAGCATGATTTCTTATTGTGCATGGCTGTGCACACACAGCTTAGAGGGAACACTGACTCGCACACACATTTTGAGAGATGATGGGAAGGTGACTCATGTCTCTATTTGGTTCTGATTGTTTGCTCACTTTTATTACTCTAGCCTACCTACCAACAGTTTCCACCAAATTTCCAAACTAACAAGCTGCAAAACACCATGAACCCAGTTAAGACAGACACAGAAACAAACCCGAAGTGAACTCCCATGGAACCATGGCTGGCAAAAAGCTACTCTTAAGAGGTGTCTACACATGCTTACTTAATGCACATTTGCCTAATGTGCAGTAAGGCAATTTAGGCACGCTTCTACACATGTGTGTACTAAAGTGCATTAAAGCAGTGTGCAGACCAACTTGGGACTCAAGTTAGTCCCAAGTCAGTCAACATACACAGCGTTAATGTGTCTTAACACATCTACACAGGCGTTAAGGTGCTTTAGCTATTCGTGCATAAATCTGATACCTGCATTTGCAGGAATTAAATTTAGGTGCGAATAACCTAAAATCACCATTTTTAAGGCGTGTTAAGGGTGTGCGCTTGTAGACCTGCATTTTTAATGCACCTTAAAAATGGCTAATGCGCCTTAAATCGGCACGTGTAGACGTGCCCTTAATGTATTAGAGTCAGACGTGTAGAAGGTTCCTGCGAACCTACAGTTACATGGAACACACAGAGTTTGGAATATGATGAAAACAAGCAGTGGCTTCACCTCTCACCTTTGAGCATTCATATGCAGATGTACGTGGCATACAAGCCTAGCACAGAGAAGGTAGGCATGAACATATGTACCTAAGGTATCAGACAAGTGCAAAACTATATCAAGGGGGCTAGAAAGTAAGAAGATAATGCACTTAAATTACCTGGCTGTTTTGCTTGTCTGCTATGCTAGTGGATAATAGATTTCCATGGCTTTCTCTGTGGTACTAAAGCAACAGAGGACATCTACAAACACCTGGCACTATAGCAACCTTAAACACAGACATTTTATTTTAGATGGCACTTGAGTTAAACACCTAAAAAAGAAACAGAGCTTTCACATACAACATGTTCAGGACTCAAACTTAAGTAGCATCTTAGGGCATGGGGTAAGCTGGCACAGGTTAGCTTTCACTTACCATGGGATAAGTGGGTACACACAGGCAGGTCCAGTGATGCAAAACGCTGACCTTGTTTACCTCAATGTAAGTTGCTTTTGACCTTTGTAATGAATGAAGAGCACTTGCTCTGAGAACATCAACCTTCCTGTGCAATGAGTTTAATATTTCCTACAGAACAGGCAGAATCAAGCATGGACCACACATATAAATCATACATGGGGACATCACAGAACTTTAGTCTTTAGAGAAGGTCCTTGAGTGGGCATCATAATAGAAGCACTTTCAAGGAATGGTATTTGGAAAAATCTGAAGCCCAGCAAAAGAGAATATGCCCAAATGCCACAGACACATATATGCAATCAAGACTGTATTTTGATGGGAACGGTGTAGTAAGGAAACTGCCAGGCACCTTTAAGATGAGTAGAGACAGGTCTCACACAGACTGAATTCTCACACAAGAATAGCATTTAAAAATTGCTGTCTATTTTCAGCAGAAATTCTGTGTGGCTAAGCACAATTTTAATTGTGCTTAACCTGTGCCTTGACAGTCAGGCAATTCAGGCACCAGAATCCAAGATCTTTATATACAGTACCTTGTGGGGACTGTACGAGCAACACAGGTCCCTCCCAAAGTATCAGTGGTGCTGGGGTCAGATTCATTTCAGCTAGCTGCAACTCCTTCTCCCTCTGGCTGAAGAGTTCTCTTGCCTGGTCTCGCACAGATTGATCATTGAGCTCCGATTCATGATTTCAGGCTTCAGCCATGGAATGCAGTCACAGAAAACCCAGACCTATTTTTATCCTTGACCAGCCACAGGTTTTTGTTCTATAAAGATTTTGAAAGATAAAGCTTTTCCCTAAGAGCATGCACACACACACCCCCTAACTATGGATCTATGGTTTCCTGGCATTTACTGTGGCTTTTATGCTGCACAGTTGCTATTAACAGGAAAAAGCAGTTCACACCCCAGCATTATTGTCAGCTCTCAGAAGTCAAACATTTGATCCCAGTTGTCAAAATTAGAAATTCCTCAGCTATGCTTCACTTCAGGAGATAAGATTAACTTGCAGTAGGGACTGCCTTATACTGTTTGTCTTGTACATCACCAAGCACATGGTCTGCATTTTCCAAATATGTACTAACAACTATGGCTGACTGTCAGATTCTAGTCTCAGATGAAAGCACTACATGTCTTAGCTCTGTTCTTAAAGAAAACCCAGCCATGAGGCACACATGAATCCAATAAAAATGAGAGGAGAACCAGGAATTCACCAGTCTTTTCATGTGGAAAGTTACTGACTATACTGGACTGTCCCAAATGATCAGTATCCACCCCCTTCAGACCTGGATTTTACAAGGGCATAAAGATTTCCCTGACCATTTCTAAGAGTATATTTTGGTAGCGAGTATAACCTGCATGACTGTAAATAGATACTAAAAATAAAAATAAAATACCTTGGCTGGAGAGGGAAATACAGCAGAGAGGAAAGCTAATAACTAACTTATGGCAAACTTTACTATAATCAAACCAGTGCACGAGTACTTCAGCAAAAGATAGCATATGAACAGGCAAGTGCACAACTGGACACACACACATAGTGGGCCAAACTCACCACCAGGAGCCCAATAACTCAAAGGACATGATTTGCTCCTGTATAATTTTAGGCAATGGTAAATATCTGTAGGCATTTATGAGGAATGTACAGTTAAAATGTGTAAGATGAAATGCAAGCTTGTGAGATGTTTATCAGCAAAGGTCAATTATTATTAAATTAATACTAGTATTTTCTACTGTGGAAACATCTGGAGACCCCAGTAAGAGGTCAGACCTCAACTGTATTATGTGCAGGTTAGGAAAAAAACCCTTCTTAATGCTTTTAATAGGATGAAAGATTGGGGTGGATACAACCAGCAGAAAGCGGAAAGCAAAAGTTAATAGAGGGGCAATTGTGATTAGCGTTAATAAGCAGCTGTTACAAACCACCAGCTTTCCCCGTCAATTTTAAGTGCCACGACCCTAATGGGTCCCTTCAACAAGCAGCTGCAATGTGACCCACACTGTCCTGTTGTAAAGATATGGAAAGCTATCCCACAGCATTATAATGCAGCCTTAGCTCAACACAGGGAAATGGAAACTTTGCAAGACAATCCAGTTATGAAAAAGTAAAAGAATAATGCTTTGTCTCAAAGGGAAGCCCCTCTTGGCTCTTCAGCAGGTTATCTCAAGCACCAGATCAAATGAGTCTGCAGCTAAGAAAGATGTGTCCACTGTAAACAGGTCTACTGCAGAAATGCTATATGCCAGCACTGTGTGTTTCCAGAACGTTTTTAAGGAAGTACAGAGCTAGCATACAAGACAGCATGGCAGGTGGCACCTCAGGGAACGAATGCACCACAATCAAGCTTTGTTGCTGAGAACATGAGCCATACCTTAAGTAGACCCTGGACCTGACTTCAAGGACCTGGAGCTCAGAAAAACATGTTATATAAATAAAGGACCAATATGAGATAGCACTGTCCTGAAGCCTGAGCTGTTTTAACCTAGTGCTGTGGGAAATAAAGTGGAAGAAATGCTGTTACTGTAAATTTGTGTTTCCATGAGGGATGATTCCCCGTGAGCCCACTGCTGCTATTTCTGCAGTGAATGAGCTGACTCTCCAGAACTCACTCTAAATTGCAATGAACCCCCGGAAACCCAATGAGCTGCAGAACTCCAGAGGTCTATACATTTGGCTGACAAAAGACTTTACATGCCTAGCTTTACAATAACCTCCACCTCTCTATACTTTGTGTTAGAATGATTAAGCTCTTAGCATTCAACAACTACACAGGTTTTCTTGATGTCATAAACAGCATCTCTGATTATTGGCTTTTTACAACTAACATGAAGTTTTTTTAAAGACCATAAAACAAAACCAGTTCCTATCCTGCCGTTTATCTTTGGGGTTCTAAGATGTTAACACAGGGTACAGACAAAGGTGACATTTTTTGAGCGACCAGGCCCTTGAAAGTGCTCTGCAGCCATGTTATACCACAGCGCACAGCTGCAGAGCACTTTTTAAATAGCCAATCCTGTGAAAAAATAACCCTGGTTAAATCAGGTAGTACATTTAGGCACTCAAAAGGAGAGTGCCTTAGGTAACTTGTGTTTCCTCCAGGCTTAATTTTTCATGTGGGGGCTGGGCTGGGCTGGGTCTTCCCACCTCCCTGCCCGCCCCCCCAGGGGTGTCAGGAGGAAAGAGGGAACTTCCGGCTGCTGAATGGCCAGAGCTGGGGGGAAGATGATGGGGAACGGGGCCCTCATCTCATGCCCCCCAAGGTACCCTGGCTGGGGTACTGGGGGGGAGCCAGGTCGGGCCCCTGAGGCAAGGGGCTCCATTCCATGCCCTCGCCCCAGATCTGGGCTGCTGAATGGCCAGAGTTGGGGGGTGGGGGGGTGGAACAGAGCCCCCCCACCTCATGGGTCTGTCCAGGCCCCCACAATACTCCAGCTGGGGTAGCACAAGGCAAGGGGGCCCCACTTCCCACCCCTTTGCCTTCAGCTCTGGCCACTCAACAGCCCAGAGCTCTGTGCTGGCTGCTCCCAGCTGCCGAATGGCCAAACCTGAGTAGGGGAGGGAAATGGAGCTCCCTTGCCTTAGAGGCCTGACCTGGCTCCCCCCAATACCCCAGCTAGGGTAGCTGGGGGCCACAAGGCGAAAGGAACCTTTCCTGCCCCACCACCCTCACCGCTGGCCATTCAGCAGCTGGGAACTGCCTCCCCTTCCCTCCCCTGTCTTGCCGACAGCCCTTGAGTGGGGGAGCGGGCTAGGGAGAAGGTGGTTTGGCAGCGTCCTGGGAGGCTGCTGGAGTGCTCCCACCTGCTGGCCTGGGCCTGTGTAGGCTGGCTCCAGCTCCTCACCCCCTCATCACAACAGGTGAACATGTGTTGGGTCGCAGGGATGGGAACAGTCTAACTCACAGTGCTTTATGTACAGCAACATAAGTTAGAGCAGAACCCTAGTGTCTGTGGCCCTAACATCTGTCTGCACCCATAGAGTTCATGCCATCTGGTGGTATCTTACCCTTACAAGAATAGTGAGTTCAATAACATTCAGATGTTTGAAAACTTGGGAAGGGGGGCAGAGAGGAAGAGTTAAGGTACATATTCATGCAACTTAATTCTGCCCCTTCCCACCCAACTGCAGTTGGCTACAAATAATGAGTTTTATGCAAGCTCCTCACAGCTGCATTTATTGTGCTAGGTCTAGCTGTAATAAGTCGTGGAGTCATTAGCTGGGGAAGACAGACAGTGCTCTTTGTATAATGTGATGTGATCTGGAAAGGTCAATCCATGACTGTGATCAAAATAACAGTGTCTATATACCTTGACAGGCTCACTGTATCTTGTTTTGCTGATGTGTTGTGTCGTGTTGTGTCAGTAGCAGGGTAAAGAGATCTTCTTGACAGAGAATGAAAGCAGCTAGGTGGAAAATGTGGTTTCATGATGGGCAAATGGAAATATAATGTTAGATGGCCTTATGAACATAACGGTGAAGGGCCTGTGAGATGGGTTGGACAGACTTCTGTACACTTTGTTACAGTGCAGGGGTGCTCAAGAAACGTTGTCATCCAGCTCACGGGGCTTTCTATAAGTCCACAAACTTGGCAGTGGAACAGCAGTGGCAGCAATTGCCACTCCCCTGCTACCAAATTTCCTGACTCTTGGGGAACCCTGTAGGACATGCATCATGGTCCTGTGTGCTACATTGGGCATGCAGAGCCTGGCAGAGACAACACAAGCCAAATCCCAGCACGTGCTGGACTGGGTGGAGGCAGTCTGACCTGATGCTGATACACACTGGGCCTGGTGGAGGCAGTGCAGGGCCCAATCCTGATGAGGCAGCATGTGGGCTGATCCTGGCACCTGGGCCTAATCCAGCCCATTGAATGAAAAGGTAGAACACCACTGGTATAGTGGAATGGGGATTGTGGTTATGCTTTGAAAAGTTTGGAGTGTATAGTGTGATGAGGGTCAGTAAATGGAATCACAGGCATGGCCTAGACCCCATAATCAAAACAGTTTAATTACACAAGAGTTACAATGACTTGAAGCATGTGAGAGACAACTGGTGGGTCCTTCTCTTCCACCTCTCTCTTTCAGTGACTCTCACAACTTATTCCCTATCTTGCTACCCTTTCCTAATCACTCTCCCCTTCTCATCCCATTTAGCCAGTAATATTTCAGAAGGCTTTAACATGTAAAACATTGGTCCTTGTTGGATGGTGCCTGCTGCTGCCTCATACATGCAACTCAAGCAGCAGCTTGCTTACTGTATGGTTGCATGGTTCCTTGATTATGTAGCTTGAGCTATATACTGAGCCATGTGTCATGCCACATTATATGACCCACCCAGTTGGTCTCTCTTCTGTTTTTTTCTCCAGTCATGGTCTTGATCTACTTAGTCAGCCTCCTAAGCTTACCCCTTTCCACACCTCTATTAGTTCCTCCACCATCTCCATCATATAGAAAGGTGGCACATGCATTAAGTTTGTATGCATTTTTAAAAGGTTTAAATCTAAGTTACCTTTACCCATCTTGACCCCACACTAGCACGGCAGAGGGGGTTGGAAGAGTTTCTTGTACCACACTAAGGGAGCATGCTCTTCCTAGATACCAGCACATACACAGAAGGCAGGGAGTGGAACTTAGGCTTCCCAGAAGAGGAAGGCCTTCAGAGATCCTGGATATGATAGTTGTGGAGATGGTTCCTGCCTATCTATAGAGCTTCACTTTTGTTTGAATACCATATTCAATATGATATAGCCCTACAGCACTTCCCCTAATGAGCAGAGGCTGCTCTGCACTAACGGGGGGTAACCATTAAGCAACTCAAACCAGACCCTTGGAACCTGTCCACACCACATTTGTGGTGGGTCCCTAAGAGGAGGGACCTACCCACACAACCCCTATGCCCACATCTGCTGAAAAGTCCAGAGCCAGAAATCAGAATATAAGAATTGCCATTTACTAGGTCAGACCATAGGTCCGTCTTGCCCAGTATCCTGTGTCACAGTGGCAGGCAGTGGATGCTAAAAGAGAAAGTTCACAGGGTATGACCAGGGTTTTTTCTATTTTTCCTCTCTCACTTGCAGTTTCCAGCATTTAAGGTCTAGAAAGTTCAGATTCAGAAGCTGCTCCCCTAATTTCCATGCTCAATAGCTACTGATGTATCTTTCCTCCAAGAATTTGCCCCATCCCTTTCTGAATCTGGCCCAAATGTCAGCTTCCACAACATCTTATGGTAATGAGTTCCACACTTGAATTACAAACTGTGTGGGGGAAAAAACACCTTTCTTTTGTTTGTTTTAAATGTACTACCTACTAGTTTCATTTTATGACCCCTTAGGCCTTGTATTGTGAGAGGCAGTAAATAATAAATAAACAAACTTTCGCTTCCCCATTCAGTATTTTGTAAAGCCTTATCATGTCCCACCAAAGTGTCTCTTTTCTAAACTGAATAGAACTAGCCTCTTTAGTCTCTCCTCATATGAAAGCCCCTCCATACTGCTAATCATCCTTGTTGCCCTTCTCTGTGCCTTCTTCTAGGTCTTCAGCCAGTAGGGCTGCCCCACACTCAACACCATGCCCACTCTTGTGCTCTTGGTATGAAGCAGGCCAGAGAGCAGGTGTGAGAGCAGCCTCACAGGTTCTGGCACCGACGCACGTAGATGGACTGATTTGGGTGGGCTAGGTGTGTTCAGACCCTCTTCCTTACTGTCACTGAAACAGTACAGACGAGCCCTTTGGATCCCAATCGAAGCCATGGTTCAAGTCCTTGGCTATACCTGAAAATATACAACACAGCAATGATAGAATCTGTTGCCTCTCCAGGGAGAGTTACAGAGGGGGAAAAACCTGCATCTCAGGACCCTCTAGCTCAAATGAGCCCACATGTAGCTAACCGACTCTTCCCTTCTACACTCCCCACAGCATATATCAAGGCAATCGGATACCACACATGGATTTAAAAGTACTGAGAAAGGCAATCTTCAAACAGAAACGGGGTTCTACAGAAAGATGTGAAATGACCTGTTAACTTCAGTGTGAAGTTCTCAGTGGAATGAAGACTCCCCACAGAGAGGAATCGTTCTGAGTTACACACCGCTCCACTCATCACCATGGGTGTTCTCGTCCTCCCAGCTCCCGCCGCCTTCAGGGTCCCGTGTCTGACAGCTTCTTATGTGCATCACATGCCCACTTCCACCTCTCCCCCAACTTTCAGCACAGTGGGCGCAGGCTCCCAGCATGCTTTATTCTTTGGTCAGCACTCAGAAGCAGCTCACAGGGTGGGAACAGAGACTGCAGATCAGACATGTCCATGATGGAGAGATAAATCCCTCACGCACCAGCTTTCATGAAGGAGAACAACAATAGGGATTATATCCTCCCACAGAACAGGGAATCCCCAAATCTTAACACATACAGGTAAGGAGAATGTGGGACTGATAGGTCCCCCTTCTCCCTAATCCTGCCAATTTACACGTCTGTGCACCACACACCGCCTCTGCCTTCTCAAACTGCTCCTAATCCCTATCCTTCCCTTTGACCTGCCCCCTCATCCTCTTCCTACTCCTCGTGGGTTTTCTGCTATGCTCAGATTCCAGTCTCCCCAAATAAAATAAATACATAAACGCATTTAGAGGCAGATTCTCCTCTCCTCCCCACCTGGATTTTTGTCACGGGTTCAACTTATTGGTAACTGAACAGAGAATGGCTTCATGACGGCTGCATATCTCCTTGAGCTATGCAACCCAAGGTGAAAACTGGACATGCTTCTGGCTACTTCCCGTGTGCATCTCTCTGCATTACAGTCACACATACACTGAGAGGCAAGCTCTTGCTTGACTATTCTTTCAATGTTGTTTCTTGAAAGATGTCAAGGGGAAAATGGCAAGTTGCTGGAGAGTATTTTGGGTAAAACTGGGCCATGACCTAAGGTCTGGGGAGAGAAGGACAAACCACATTGGAAAAAAACTTAAGATCTCACAATCTTAAGAAAAGCTGTTGGGGGAAAGCAGGCAGTGAGGGGAAGGGGCCTGTATCTAAACAACACCTTGCTTCAATGGAACCAAATCTGGAACAGTAACCCCAACCACTAGGCAGACCTAATTAGAGAGCAAAGGTGGATTTTAGAGAATGAAGAATTGGCCTTTAAATACAAATGGGCTCTCAACCTTAACTATTGCAGAGCTGGCGCTTCACTCTAATGTAGCGAAGAAAAAGCAATTGGCTAGTCTGATTTAATCTCTTTGGTCTAATTCAGAGTCCTCTGAAAGCGAACCAATGCATTTCAATGGGCTGTGCATCAGACCCCAGTGTAACCCCATTTAAACTGATGAAGTACTATTGAGACATAACTGGATTAAGCAGTGATGCATGAATCCCTAGATTAATATCTCCCCTCTGGAGATATTTAGAGATACCCAGGTACAGTTAGCATTTAAGTTTTACCATGAGAAAATTCAGAGACATCACATTAGTGGCTAAACGTTGTATACTTCCAGCAATACAAAAAGGATACCTGCCCACCTCACCTCCTTTCTCCCCAGCCCCCCACCAAGAAATGCAGAAATACTTTAGTGGAAACACCACTTCTCTTTCCCCCTGCCCCACCCTCTGAATAGCTCAGTGCAATGAAAATATGTCTAATCCATGATCTCTGCAGCACCCATTGACCAGAAACCATAATTTTTGTTGTAGTGACATTTTAAAATTGGTTGAAATTCAAACCTCCAAAATCCCATTGAGTTCCCAAGTGGGCAAAGTGTTCTTTGTAAGCAGCTCCCACTGCAGGATTGAGACTTAACTTCTCACTTAAGATTGCTTGTGTGCAAAGCTATGGATCCAGAGAATAAACAGCAGCAGAGCAGGGAAATGTTAAGAAAGAGCAGCAAAGAATGTATTATGATGATTAAGCACTAAACCAACAAGGTACTCAAGAGCAATTTGCCCTAGAGAACATTTGTCCATCATATTCCCTGCAGTAGGAGGGTAGGGTGAAACCAATGGTGGTTTTGGCTTTCCTGTGGCTTTCACAGACAAGCCATTCCCAAAGTTTATCAAATTCTAAATGAAACGTAAAAGTACTATGTTACATATTACAAGTTAAAAGCAAATCTTTTCCCCTTGCAGATTTTATACTTTACTAAAAATGAAGTAGTGCTTAGGTGTATTAGTGAAAAACAGTTATTATTCCAGCTCATTTCACCAAGAACTTATCTGGAATCCAAGCGCTAGAGAGCAAAGATTTAGAAGCAAGGTTTACAAAAAGCCCTCAGATGTGCAACTCCCCACATGCAGCATCTTTCCTAAGCTTTTAAGTCTCAAAATAAAGAGGGACAAATCACCAAACATAATTCAGTAAGACAATTTCTGGAGAAGACTGTAATACAGTAGGTAAATGCCTAAGGGGAAATAAGTAACTTGGGGGGGGCCTAACTCCAGACACCTGAAAGGAATCTATTTTTTTCAGAAAATTGTGTCCCTTTAGGGCATCTCAAGTTGGGTACCAAAAAACGGAGGCATTCAATATTACTAGACACTTTTGAAAAACGTTGTCTGTATAATGATTTATGAGGGGAGACCTATGCATCTTCCTTATAAAATATTCTATAATAACCATTATTCATTTAGGGCAGGAGTGCTCAACTCCTGGCCTATCGGCCAGCTCCGGCCCCCAGAGCTGTATCATCTAGCCTGCAGGGCTCCCCGCAGACAGGGCAGGACACAAGCATGGGCGAACGGGGCAGCCACCTGGGGCCTGAACAGAAAGAGGGCCTGAAAAAGGTGCAAATAATGATTATTATTATCATCATCTCTGGTGAAGGGAGGCCCAATATTAAACATTCACCTGGGGCGGCCAAGAGTCTAGGTACAGAGCTGCCCACAGACCTGTGTCGAGTCCTACAGGGGATGGCTCTGTGTGCTAGATAAAATGCACAGGGTGATGGTAGGGCCTGATTCCTGCAAGGCAGGGGAAGCATGGGACCCACAGGGCTGAGCAGGGGCAGCGTGTTCTCCCCAGAGTCTGATCCCAACCAGATGGGGGCAGGATGGGACCTGGCCAGAATTGGGCTCTGAAAGCCCCACACTATCCCCACCCAACCATGAGCAGAGGCAGAACAGGACCTTGGGGCCTGGTCCTGGTATGCAGCCTGATCCAGCCTGGAAACCAGCCCCGCTGCCATTCACCCGTCCATTGGGGACAAAACTGTGAACACCACTGATTTAGGGACAGATAGGAAGCCACATATACTGAGAATTTCAGATGGATTTACTAATTTTCTGTGTGCAATGCAAACTTCAGCCCATCATAACATAATGTAAATATTAGACCAATAAATCAGTCCATATTGGATCATCACCAATAAAAGGAAAATTGACATTATCAGCAATTGGCTTTTTTTGACCAATGTGGCTGATAATGTCACTGACAAACATCATGTGCATGCACGCAGCCACAGTATGTATGCAGCCAGGAGTGCAGCTAGACAGCTTGGAGTGCAGCGTCTGGTCGGTAAGCCAGTGGTGGGAAAGGAGTGTGGGGAGGCAGGCTGAGGCCTCCACGGCGAGGGAGGGAATGGGGTAGAAGCAGGTGCTGCCCAGCCAGGGTGGAGCGGGGCATGGGACTGAGTTGCAGGCAGCTCATCCAGGAGCCGCAGGGGCAGAAGGAGGGGGGCTCCCACCTCTGTGTGCACCCCCAGGGAAGGTAGGGGGGCATGTGGTCGCTGGATTAGTGCGTGGGGCAAGGGCGGGCTGTTCACTGTGGGCTCAGGGCTGGGGATGGTGCCGACCTCTTCCTGGTGTGGGGGTTGGGTCAGGGCTCCACTCAGGGTGGGCAAGGGCAGGGCAGGTTGAAGCGGCACTGAGAGGGGAGCTACAGCAAATTTTGTGGTGGTTGTAGCCCTTCCTGTAGCCACCCCTCCCAGTGGTACTGCCACCCACCCCAAGTGTAGCCCCAGCCCAGTCCCTGCCACCAGGAAGAGGCCAATGCAGCCCCTGCATTGGGCAGCCCACCCTTGCCCACACATAAATCCAGGGAGCACATGCTCCCCATGCCTCCCTCAGAGGTGCACACAGAAGCGAGAGCCACCTCCCTATGCCTCCTAGATGAGCTCATGGCTCTGTTCTGCACCCCACCCCACCCTGGCTGAGCAGTGTCTGGCCTTGCCCCTGCCCCTCTCCCTCCCTCACCACAGGGACCTCAATCTGCCCCCCAAAACCCATTCCTTCCTTCTCCCCCATGCTCCTTCTCCCCCACAGACGTACCAGCTGAATGCTGCTCTCTAAGCTGCAAGACTGCATGTTGGCTATCAAATCGGTATCAGCAGATAAGCCTGGTTAATAATTGGCCATTGTTATCAGCTGAAAAAAATCTTTAGCAGTGTACCCCTAGTAAATACCACAACACAGAGTTGTTCAGTTGTTTTTTTTACTCTTTAAGATGCACTGCAAAACTATGATTCTGTCTATAAGGGAGAAATGAAGGAAGATCTGACAGCTGCCCTAATTCCCACCACTTGCTAGCAGTGCCCAGAGGAGATGGCATAAGAATCTCCCATAGGAATGTACAACAAAAGTGGAAGAAAACACCACTTACAACAGAATCCAACACAGGTGTTTTATTCCATTCTCAGTCCCCAAGTTAATTGTTTTGTTATTTCTTTGCTTTCCATCAGCATGCAAATGTAAAACATGCATAAGAACACATTAATAGGTACTTATTTCTCATTTTCCTATACGGATGGTGTGCTCAAGACCAAATGCCAATCAAAAACTTATGGATAATAGAACAAGAAACACACACACAAGGGACCAAATACGCAGTCAGACCCTGGGACTGCCTAAGCACCATTGGCATTTGTGCCTGCAAAGGTGTAATTACTAAATCCAGTTGAAAAAAGACTGAATACCCTCAGCTCTCAAATGACTTCTAAAAGATTTTGTCTATCCGGAGTTAGCCCCAATTCAACCAGGAACAGGTGTACTTCAACTGAAGGTCACTTGCAGTATAGGCAAAGAAAGGGGGAAATTGAACTCCCATTGAGCAAACTTCATTTCCTAAAAGGGAGAAAATTGGAAATTGTTTCTCTTTTAACCAATATTTGGGTTTATATTGATGCCATCAAACTGGGTGCTGGCCACTGTCTACTAAATGCCAAATACAGATGAAATACTCAACACCTCTCAGAATATTCTTAAAACCTTGCAAGATCAGAGTCATTTGGAATTAAAATTTCTCTATTTTGAAGGTGCAAGCAGATGCTTATTCATTAACACTTGCTTCTGCAATATCATAGGCAAAACATTCTAAAACATCTAACCTTAATGAAAATCTAAGGACAGTGTCTGCAGATGCAGTATATGAACCCATATACTTGACAAAGTTTTCTATTACATTCTATGCACAACAAAAACACCAAAATCCTAGCCTTAATGTAACTTTAGATCTGGGGAATCAACCTCAAAAGAATCCCAAAAGTTTAGGTTTCACACTCAAACGTAACTCTACTCCCAGTAGGTTTGCCTTCAGTTTTGACCTCCTCCTGTATTGCTCATCAGATAATGTGACATGCAGTGAAAGCTGGGATTTCTTCACACATTCTTTCAAATATGCTTTTCCTCAACCTAACTCACCTCTCCCCTCATTGTTCTCTTTCCCCATCCATTCTGATTGTCACAGTCCTGCATCCAAGGTTCATTTTTTTCTGTGCTCTGTGCAGTCACACCACATTCACAAGAAAAAATTACTGGACACAGAGAATTACCAAGGCAGGAAGAGGCAACAGCATTTGTAGATTCCACCCAAAGATTACCATTTCTCTGCAAGTGACAGTGGGATCTCCAGAAAAGATTCAGTGAGGCCTGAAGGAATGTGACCAGAACAGGAAGGATGAACGGGAAGACTGTGTCTTCAAGTAATACAGCAGCACAGGTGGTTGTCCAACATGCCACAGGCCAATTTCTGAATGTATCTAGGCCTCCTAATTTAGTCAGTCACGATGCCTAAGGCATGCCCATTGCAATGTAACTCAAGAAGAAGTATAGCATCCTATGCCCAGGGTTTCTTTGCTCCTCTCCAGGTTCTGGCACCAGCAATACACAACAAAACAGCTGTGCCACTTAGTACTTACTGACTTATTGTATAGATCAAGCTCCCCTATGAAGCCAAAATATCAAGAATCCTACCTTGGCCTTTGCCCTGAGAATCCCTTGCTAAACATTAGTGATCACTAAGTCTCAGACAGACTTTGCTGTTGGCATGAAAAGGAAATTCATATTTATCTCTATTCATGGTTTTGAAATGGCAATAACTTTTACAGACACATAAATAAATCATATCATGGCAGCTATTGAAAGATATAATCTCCTCTGCGTTCCTAGAGTAATGTAAAAATTCCCAGCCAGATCCCTTAGTAAACAAACTAGTAGAAACAGAATGATCATACATTACATCTACTAGACTTAAATGCAGAATGTAGTATTTCAAATGCAGTGTTTTAAAGCTGCTAAATGGAATTGCACAAAACAGCATTCATCAACAGCAAAATAATTTCCCCTTACTTCCTCCAACTTCTTAATTATATTTTGAACATTGTGTAAAAGAAGAGCCTCTTTGGTTATACAAATGAATAGTAGCATGTGTCTCCCTTATCACAAAATTTACCTCAGAAACCATTGCCCTCAATAAGACATGTTTCAACACCTCCAGGGACTACAGAGAAAGAGACAGAAACTGTTTTCTATGTGTATAAGAATCAGTCCCCAGTTAAATGTAATTGTGCAAACCAGCTTAAGGCTGAAAGTTCTTCTTGCATATTTGCATGTAATTGCCTGCTCCCCTCTCATCTTCCAAGCATTCACTGTCTGCAACACAATCATTTGAGGAACAGATTTTAAACAATGGGCTGTATCCCTCTAACCCACTTAGACATGTGTGAAAATCCAGTGGTCAATGTTTAGTGAAACAGGGCACTCACTGACAGACATGATGGTTTCTCATGCCAATTATGCACTGAAAGAAGTGCCCAATTGTGCAAGTATATGAACCTTCATTACACGAGGATTCAGATGAAGGTGCTCCAAAGCAGAGCGCATTCATAAATGTGTGTCAGCATATACCAGGAGCAGAACTAGGCTGCCACAGCCCAGGTGTGCTCCTAGCCTTGTCTTCAAAATGGGAGGGGGAGAAGGGAATGAGTTCAGTTTGGGGGTGCCCGGCCAACACTGGAGGGTGGGGTTGGATGGATTGGAGCCCCTCAAGGTAGGGGCTTCCCCCCACTCCAGAGCAGGCTGGAGAAACCCAAAAATGGACCTCCCTCCTCTGCCTTCCCCTCCTCCCATCCAAAGACAGCATGAGAGCTTGGAGAGGGGGCCAGGGATAGGGAACAGATGCTGCAGACCTGCAGCCTCTCTCCCCAAATCAGCTCGAAAGTGGAGCTCAATCACCCACCCACCCTGATCCAAGAGCAAGCATTTGTTGGTTCAGAAGGGCCAGTTTACCTCACGGCACTTTCTATGAAGTGCCATGAGTTAGACCAGGAAGCTGCATGTTTGTCAGTGCCCATAAATACACTCTTAATGGCTTTGACTGGATATAGTCTGATCTCCTTTGGAAAGGGATATTTTCCAAGGGAATTTAGAATGTATCGAGTTTTTACAAAGCTATAGTAAGTTTGGATCTGGATTCAGCAAGGCACATAAGCATATGCTTAACTAAGCACATGAATAGTACTATTTTAAGCACTATTTAAGAACTTTGCTAGAAAAGGTCTAGAGATGGGAGCCCTCTGTTAAAGTCTTACATAGGGAGCAATTTGTCCTCCCAAATGAAATATAAGAATCCAGAATTATGAAAGAGGATATTGCATGCTATCATAATGATTGCCAAAGAAGAGTCTCCTCTAGAGCAAGTGATAGAAAGATTATTTGGGCCTTGTACTTTAGGGGCACCCAGAATTCTCAGTAACTCAGTAGCTCAGTTCTGGACAAAGCTCAGACACAGGAGACCCTGGTTTCCCTGTAGTTCTTAATTCCATTAAAATTAGTTTCTTTCCTCAGATTAGAATTCTGCCCAGAGCTTGCAAGCATAAAAGGAAAACAAAAGTTTCCTAATTAGCAAACACATTGCCATACTCATCTGTCCATTCACATCTGAAGTACATGAAAGACTGGAAATGGAAGTATGGCAAGGAATTGAAGCTCCTTTATTTGATAGAAATGAGAGGGAAGAAAGGGTATCCACAATTATTGAAAGTTTGAGGCATCAGTACTAAAGCCTCTGCTAGATAGCCGCAATGCAAATGGAGATCATGACTGCATTGTGATGAACCTGCCTTCCAACTGTGTGTAGCCTGGGTGATCAAGCCTCATCATTTTACCTCGAGGAAGAAAAAAACAGTCTTGTGTGTTCTCAAAATTGATATTCTTTCACCATTGTCACAGAGGTTAGTATATATTTCAATTGTCCTTACGATGACTTAAAATCTCTTAAAAAGGGCACACTATAGCATTTGGTCTTTCTTTATAATTCAGTTCTAACTTATATGCTCCAGATTCCTTGTAGATACCTGATATTTTAAGGTCAATGACTTACATAAATGATACAGGGTAGGTTCATAAGACCAGGTCCATGGCAGGCATAAATCACTTCTATGGAGCTCAACCTGTTTGCACCTGCTGAGGATTTGGCTCATCTATTTTCAGTCAGTACTTCCTGCAGCAAAACCACATGTTTCTTGGGACAGCTAGGTACCAGACCAAAACATAGGAAATGATCACAGGAATAATGTAAAGAAAGTGGCCAAAAAGCTTCCTGCACACAGAATAAGTGAAAACATTTTATCTTATGCTCTGTCACTTTTAAAGCCTCCTAAACTTTATATTAAACTGTTCCAACATTCAGCTCCCTTACACCAGATAAACCCAGTGCATTGTAAAATTGTAGAGTTACAGTCATTCATTAGCATTATATACTGGACAGCTCCATTTTCATTCCATTTCAAGCAAATGCGAAAAGTTTTTTACTCCCCATTTGATGTCTATTTTTGTAGAGGCCAATGTCATTATTATTATTACAGCATCCATGGTTTTGGCTGCATTTTAATCAGAAGTGATCTCTTATTTAACTATGGAAGAGAACATAAAGGTATAACAGGTCAACCCTATATAAGCACAGTGCAAACTTAAGACAGTGCAAAAGACACTCTAAAGCTGTCACTTGTTTCATAGCTTCTACTTCTAAAAAAGTTTCTACCTGGAAAAATGATTAGCTGGGGAAATGGCTAGCTCAAAAAGCGCTAACTACAAAGAACTTTGAAAAGATGTTGCAGTCTTTTTACTATAAAATCTACAGCTGCCATTCAAAGATCTTCTCCCTTACCCTGGAGCAAAAGCTACAATAATTTTGTAACTATGATAGTAACCAAACAGTGGCACTGAAAGAGCTAAGACTGAGAAGAGCTTCGAGCTTTTTCACACCAAACTGGTAGAAGAAATTAGTGTCAGAGCTGATGGTGTCTTGTGACCAATGCCAGTGTCATTTCAGATATAAGCAGTATACAAGAGGATACCAAGTAATAAATAGAAGAAAATATCACAAAGGGAAGTAGAAAAAATTATCTAGAACAACAGGCAGTATAGACAATGTTTTTCTAGGCCAGACATTTCTTATTAATATAACAATATTTTAAAAAAGAGATAAGCAATCTTGCTGTAGCTTCAGCTTGCCTCTGTATGTCACACAGTTTCCTTTCCCATGCTTTTCTTATAGTGTTATGTACAGTCAAAATTGATAGTATCATTCCTCTTCCTGTCACACTCCACTTAATACCACAGCTTTCACCATCAATGGTTGGTTTCCACATGTAAAAATACACAGAAAACCCTCCATTTATTGTCACTCCAGCCATTGTCACAAACCACTCAACATCAGCTTAAGTGATCTCTGCTGGAAAATGTACCTCTTAATAGCAGAATCATCAAAGGCAATTCCAAGATTGAATTGGTGAGCAGACCATTATCAGCAAAGTTATTTGCCTTTTTGAAGAAACTGATGTAGAAAGACAAAACATTTAACAAGAAGGCTTAGAAAATGGGTGAAGTTCAGGTGAAGCAGCACTGGGTAGCAAATGGGCATTAAAAGGGCTTCAGCACTCAGCTTTTTGTGGAGCAGTATAGGCTCTCTTCCCCTCAATTCATCAGTCTATAATTTTTTTACCACAGCAATATATTTATGGTTTTTACATCATTTCCTCTGCTAGATATTAAACAGATGGCCCAGTTGGACACTGCACAAGCTCACAGAACTATACAAAGGCAGAGAATAGAAATTTTAACTCTTCCAAATTCAGAGCTATGCCACTGCCCTCCACAAAGTGATTGGAACTCAAGTGGATGTGAGTTGAGCAGATACCTGGGCACAATACACACTCAGAATAAAAGCTGTCTTTTAGCACTTGAGGGCATCTTGTGAAATTGCTCCTTAATCTCATGCCTCCACCTGATGCACAACCCCTGCTGTTGTCAGCTCTGCTTACTATCACAAGCTTCTTTCAGCCCAGCGCACACGGTATTATCAAGGTTTGACAAAAGCACAGCAATGACACTACACATACTGCCTCTTTGCATACTGCTTCAGCTCTGCTCATTACCAATCCATTACCTCCAGTACTGCAGAGCCTAACTGTGAGGCTTTTTACTAAGGTTACAGATTTATGTAGATCTTGCACAATATACCATTGTATTTGGATGTACATTCCAATTTTCCTATTATGAATGTCAGCCGTACATAAGGGTTATCCACTGTGTTCCCATAACTAGCTACAGCTGATCCATGACATCATCTGCAGACTGCAATTAAGGGCACAGCCATGCCAACCTCACTGATTGCTTTCCTGTAACCATGGATTCCTGATTAAGATAAACATGCTGTGGAAACAAAGTATATTCCACATTATTTACAGGTGCCTAGGACCTGGGAGATGTATATTTTCAGATCTTATCATACCTTTTCAAATTGGCCTTACAAGATAGATTTTACATTACACTGGTTTCTCACAATATATGAGATGCTGGTACAGTGCTTTATGTCAGATGAGGACCAATGAAAAGCAGTCAAAAATAAAACAGGATTGGAAAAGAATATATCATCAATGAAAAGAGAAGACACTCACCTGGACTTCTGTTGCTTGTCTGTATCTTTCAGTGTGCCTTGGGAAAACCTGGTTGGGAAGGGGAGGGAAATATTATCCAAAATTTGGCATTACAAAATGAAAATGCTATAAGAGAACAAAAATAATACATATTTCAGACATGAAAAGAGCGCCTAGAAAGTAATCTCAAATTCCACAGGCACAATAAATACCATTCCTAAAAAGTAACTTAGCCCACAGAAGGTCAAACATTTGAGGATAATTATTGTTATTCAGAGAAGAGGTCCCATGGAGATAAATCACAATTTACCATATTATGATGTATTATATTAAAAGGGCCGTATAAGTCAGCCTCCATTTAAAGCAGGAGTGGGAAACTATTTGGACCCAAGGGTCACTTAGGGAGTTTTGGTGAGCTGTCATGGGCTGGGTCTGCACTATCCCAGACCCCCAACAGCTCACCGAAACTCCCTAAGTGGCTCTGCTCAGTGCTCAGCTGGGATGGGGCTGCAGGTGAATGGAGACCAGTGTCTGGGAGCAGGACGTGCAAGCAAGGCCAGCATCACGGGGTCGGGTCTCAGGGTGCTGACAGAGTGGGGCCAGGGCCTGGAGCAGAGTCATGATCTGCTCCCCACACGTCCCTGTGACAGGCGCCAGTTCTGCGGGCAGGGATGAGCGGGAAGCAGGACATGGCTCTGAGCCAGGCCTTGGCCTTGCACTGTCACTGCCCTATGATCCTTGGGTCTCCATGGAGATGGGCCGGGACCCACATGCGCAAGGTGTGCAGTTGGGATGGGGCCAGGAGTAGGCATGGAGCTGCATCCAGGAGCGGGATAAATGGATGGGGCCAGGATCTTGGGGTGGTGACAGCATGGGTCTGGGTCCTGGGGCAGAGCCACAATCTGCTCACCGCGTGCCCCTGCCCACAGAACCAGTGCCCATTGGAGGGACATACAGGGAATGGTTCACAGCTCTTCCCTGAGCCCTGGCCCCGCACTGTCACTGCCCCAAGATCCCAGGCCTGCCCACTCATCCCACTCCTGGATACCTCTCCCCCTTCTACCACTGCCCCATCCCATCTACCCAACTGAACACCGTACCTGTGTGAATCCTGCCCTTGGTGGTGGATGCCAGGTGGACAAGCAGGGGTGCCCAGGCAGCAGAGCCAGTCCAGCACCAGTGGCAGATGGAAGAATCTGCCACTGCTGGGCTGCCAAGAAACGAGTCTTGCAGCCCTGCTGTGCACCAGGGGGTGGCAGACCAGCTGCAAACACCCTGGCACAAGCTGCCTCCCAAGCCTGGGCCAGGCAGAGCCGAGAGACCCAACGTGGGCCAGACAAAATTACTTGGCAAGCTGGATCTGGCCCATGGGCCATATTTTGCCCACCCCTGATTGAAAGGGTAACCCCGTTTATGTTATTCCCTGCATACTGTAGCTGCCATGCTAGATTGCAACAACACTCCTAAGAAAACCACCAAAAAGCCATTGCCTTTTGAACAGTTCCTTCCTGGTGCATGAAATGGAGGCTAGGATACAGACAGAGCTACTGACTCAAAACATTTTGCTGCTATCACTCCTTCTGCCATGACTGAATCTCAGAAAATCCCAGTATAAGAAGCAAGAAAAAGTAATACAGACTGCTTTTAAGACATTCTAATGAAGACAGGGGGATTGCCTTGTGACCAAAATTAGAAGTCTAAGCAGGAAGGGGGTCCTAGTCCCTTTGAAAGACAGTAACCAAACCCTAGAACACACTCAGGAAGGATGAGGGGGTCTGTGGAAGCGAACTACCTTCATGGAGTTTGCTTTCAGATCTCTCAGTTTCTTGTGCTGCTGATTTAAGTGCATATGTTTAAGTACCTTTGCATGGTCCTTGGAAGGTATATATAAAAGTTTACTCAGCCAGTGAACACTGAGGGAGAACACATCTGAGCAAATGGAAGAGGTTAGGAAGGATGAGGAACTGCTTCTAAGGTCAATGTCACTAGACTACAATGCCTGTACTCCTCAAATGGGCCAGATACAGGGTCTACGCTTGCCAACTGTGCCTGAGACCCAGACGAAGATCCAACAGTTGGATCCTTTTGCAACAGACTGGTAGCCATTTTGAAAGTAGGACTGCACTAGGTTGTGAGGAATAATGTTGAGTCTTTTGCCCAAATGGAGCCTAAGTGTCTTGTTTTGGTGAATGAAGGGAAAAGGCAGGGGTGGGGTGTTACATCAGCTCTGATATAGATCCTGCTGTATTGCAGGATCTCCTGGACCCAGATTGATTGAAACACCAGGAAAAGGACTCTGGAGATGACAGCTTGGTTAAGGGGAAGATAGATCACTAGTACAACAAGAACAACAATGCAGAAACAGGGCCATCATAGATAATGTTCATCAATAAAGCTTACAAGCCCCGCATCTACCATCATGTCTTTGGTCCATCAAAAGATCTGTCTGGCCACTTGCCCAGATAGAGTACTGCTGTCCAATTCACAACAGTGTAGAGCAACAAAAAGACCAGAGTATTTCATCATTCCAGTCACAATGCTCTGATTAAAGATCTATAAAATTCCTCCCTGAAACTGTTTCCAAGATGATAAGTCAGAAATACCAGCTGATGATCGTATCTGGCAAAAGAGTGCCTTTATCAACTGCCACTGCTCTCCTGCTGCCTGATGAAACCCCAAGCCCATCATAACCCTGGACACCTGCGAAAACAAAGCCTTTTTGGTGGCTACTGCTGCAATGCTTTAAGTTCCGTATTTCTACTTGGGCCTCGGGCAGGTGTACGGAAAACCAAGCCATGAGCTTTCAAAGCAATGGGCAAAGTAACCTCTGACAAAACACACTTTCACTTGTGTTAGTTGCCCCTCTTTCTATCATCAGCCCTTGTATTCATTTCATCTGCCTCTTAAATGTTATTTTCAAGCTGTCAGGCCCTTGGGTCAGGGCTTGTTGTCTGCTTTATGTTTGTACAGTTCCTAGCACAATGGGGCTAGACATGTTTAAGTTCTCTATATTGCTACTGCAATGTTTTAGGGCACTGCAGCAGCTTGGTATTCCCCTAGCAGAGAAACTAGTGACAGTACCCAGGGTACTTTTCTTACAAAGACTGATATCTTCAAAGCTACCTGGATCATTCATATACCCAATTCCAAACGATTTCTCAATCACGGAGGAGACTTTGGAATTTCATCCAAAATACTATTTATTTCAAACAAAGGAGGTCAAAATGGCATGCTGGCAATACCACTCTCCAGCCCCTCCCTTAAGACAATACCAGTAACAGCTCTTTTGTTTAAACACATATTTCAAAAGACCCTGCACTCTTTAAACCAGAAGCTGCTTTAGCACACTGTTATTTTTTTCTGCCCAGGTTCCTGGAGACCTGTGGATCCACAACTTGCGCATTGCAATAACACCTCTGCCCAATAATCATCATTATTAATGCAGGAAGAGAATCCAGCAAAGAGTCTACCACTAAGAATCCTTGCTGCTTACGTAATGTCTGGACCATCATGACTACAGCATCACTATATGCAATACACTATATGCAAAACAATGCTAAAGCAATAGTAACAGAAGGGGGAAAGGTGTTGGTTTGGGGAGGAGGGTTGGGAAGGGGTGTTGACAAACTCAGCAGTAGACAGTAGGAAAAATGACTGTTTCATGAGGTAGCCTCAAGTTATAGAGCAACTATAATGCTCTATAAAGGAGTGCTGTCACAGACATAGAATGAGGCTTCTCCGATATGACTACAACAAATATTGGCACTGTGAGATTGATAAATCTGCACCTTCTTCCTTTATAATCCTCAATATGTTCATTTTCACACTATGATGGAGCTTCTCTTACCATACACCCCTATGCCCACACAACTGCCATCAAGTTAGACTTGAAATCCACCTCTTCATTCTAGCTAATGTAAAAATAACTGTATTGATTAAATATTGAATAGACATTACCTGCAATTTATTGTTTGTTTTTGCCATTCTGTTTTTATTGTTTTATTACCCTCTAAAATGCCTGAACATAAATGACATACTTCTTATTTGCTTTGCCCTTTTTTATTCAGCAAATATTAGGTTTTCTAATATAGCTAGTGCTTTAAGTCATCTGTTTTTATACAGGTCCCATCTGAATGTAGGATATTGTTCTGTTCTTAATTCTTTAATATCCATAACAGGTGCTAAAACCATAGATGCAAAAATATAATTATACTCTGAGATTATAACCCATTGAATTCAAACTGCTGGAGCAGGGGGAGGGTTGTATTTATACCAAATGGCAGTGTCCGCTTAAAGAATATTAAGGAACGAACTTTACTGGAGATGAGGGCGTTGATATGCTACCCTTTGCCCTCTAGAAACCTGGATTCAGATCCGTATCCCTGGTCACAAAGGAAAATTAGCTTAGCCCCAATGAACATTATTATGCCTAAAAGGAACATCAGCTATACAGATGCTGCACAGTTGGGAACCTTGACTTGGGACTATAATGAAGAGGGCAGGATAGACTAATTGTAGCGCTGTGCAAAGCTTTGGTAACCAATTCGATTCACAGAAGATTTGGCCCAAACTGGCGACCAAATCTCTGAATCCAAATCAAATCAGGAGACCCATTAATCTCTCCAAATCAAACCGGAAACCTCCAAATTGATTCAGAGAGATTTGGAGATTAGGCCATAGACTTTACAGGCAGGCACTAGGCAGTGCTGGTGGAAGCAGCTGGGGGAGCCACCGGACAAGCCCCAGCTTGAGCTGGCAGCCCCAGGAGAAGCTGCAGCACGTCCAGCTGCTCCCCCAGCTACCCCCCTGCTGGGGCAAGGCAGGCAGTGCTGACAGCCACGGAAAAAGCCACAGGGGCTGGGGGAAATGATCGGGGAGCTGGGGGAGTGATTGGGAGCTGGGGGATCATACTGGGACCTGGGGGGGAAGCCCCTGTTCATTCCCCCAGTCCCCGATCATTCCCCCCAGCTCCCAGGTTGATTCCCCAGATCCTGGTTCAATCCCCCAGCTCCCCAATCATTCCCTTCAGGTCCCGTGGCTTCTCCCAGGGCTGCCAGCACTGCCTGCCTCACCCTGGCAAGGGGGCAGCCAGGAGAGCAGCCAGACAAACTGGGAGAATGATCGGGGAGCCCCACAATGAGCATGAACATCTGGTATGTGGTGCCGCAGACCCATCTATGGTGCCATACACTGGATATGCAGGCGTTTCCTGCGCTGCTACTTTGCAGCAAGGGAGCCTGGGGGGTGGGGGCAGGTGTTGACTCTGGGAAATCCCAGGGTCAAAAAAAATCCATGCCAAAAAAAAGTGGGATCACACATGTGGTGGCAGCACACACCACCCAAAACCACAGCCTAGCCAGCCGGAGCTACACTCCAGCTGCTGGCCACACTACCTGCTGCAGGAGTGCCATGGCTGCAGCTCCCTGAGGCCCCCAGGATGCCATGCAAGGCTGCTGGGGCAGCACAAATGCTGGCCCCAGCCTCCCCTACTCTACCCAGGGTAACCTGCCACATACTAAAGCATGCATGGCATGGGCATCCCCTGGGAAACACAATTTCTTACTCATCTGGACATGCCCATGAGGTGCTAATCTACCACGCCTTCTGGCTGACTTCAGACTAAAATGGCTAAGTACCTCTCTCTGCTTATTGGGACTTAAATACCAGGGGCAATATCATGGTAGGACTGAGGAAACCTGGATTGTATCAAAGGAACTAGAGACAGGGATCAAGAGAGTTGGTCTAATTTCTCAGTTGCCACCTACTTCCCTGGACAGATTATTTAGCATCCTTGTCCTTGTCTCAGCCAGAATTTGGCAGGGATTAGGTAACATACATTAACAACCTACTGCAGAGTGCCTTTATCAAGTGATAAAATGGTCCAGGCTGTTAACAGTCTCGGTAACACCTTCAAAATCCTAGTCTAAGAAAGGCCTTGGTTATCTTGGTTCCCCATCTCTGAAGCAGGGATAACAAAGCTTCCCTGTGTCAAAAGAGCAAAGAACATCTTCACTGACTACTCTTCTTGCATGCATACTGGCCTCTGGCTTCTTTACTATTCATTCCATCCAGGAAGAGCACACGCAGGCTGCAGAGGCTTCCTCAGCCTGACAAAGGGTTTTTAAACCTGAAAGCTTGCTAAGAAATTTTTTTCCAACTATTTAAATTGGTCTAATAAAAGATATCAGATTCAGGTCTAATAAAAGATATTCAGAACCTTGTCTGCCTTGATGTCCTTGGACCAACACAGACAGCTACAACCTATACCCCTAAAAGGGTAAAGTTATATTCATTTGTATATTCATGATACACAGTCTCTCAGTTAGTCTCTAAGGTGCCACCCCGGCTATGCCTTCTGCTTGACTTCTCCCTACTCATGATACAGAAATACAGCAGTGTCGGGTGCCACATAAGTACATAGATCAATAGATGCATTGTGAACGGGAAAAACACACAGAGCCTGGGAATCACTAATCCTACATATCAGTCCTTTGTTTCCTTAACCATTGCATCACAATGGCAAGACAAAGAAACAGGGAGAAATAAAGGACTGAATGAACCAATTCCTCGTACATAATTCACCAGGCAAGATAACACATTCCACAGCAAATCCTACTACAACCAGCAATTTTCCAAAACACATGCCACAGGTTGGTAGGCCAAGGGCTGGAAAAGCCTTCCTTTCAGACAGGATGATTCAGATTTCTGGTATTCCTGAAAGTGCAAATCTCCCTTGACAGTCATAAATTCATCTTAAAGAGTGATGGCAATTAAAGAAATGTATTCTGTCACATTGCAGAATGTTATTTTACTTGATAATATACTGATATATCCTCCTTCAGCAATCCCTCACAATCGAGGACGATTGTCTTCCATGATTACCTTATCTGTGGGTCTGAAGATGACTTATGAGGCTTATCTGGGATCGACAGACTCTGCTGCAACTATGGCATGTGTTCCCATGCAGAGCAGGTGGCTCCAGATTCTCGGTTCAGTCTGAGACGCACTGTTTTGCTGCTCCTGCTTTTATCAGTACTAAGATTCTTGCAGCAGCCTCTTTCTCCATTTGGGGTGGTCCTGGGAGATAGTCTCCTACGAGTTGATGTTGATGTTGCATTTTTTCAAGTTGGCCTTGAGGACATCCTTGAAGCATTTTCTTTGCCCTCCTCTTGAGCATACATCTTGACTGAGCTAGGGGAAGAAATCTTGCTTTGAAAGTCTGGAGTCAGAAATCTGTATGGTATGGCCAGCACAGAGAAGTTGATGTCGGATGATCATCGCCTTGATGCTCATGGTGTTTGCTTGAGAGGACACTAATGTTGGTGTGTCTATTCAGGGTGTGCGAAGCGGGCCCTATTCAATTCAGATTCCGCCCAAACCGGGGCAGCGATTCAATTTGTTGACTTGGATCACTGTCCCCGATTCGATTCGGCCAAATCCCAATCGAAGATTCAATGCTGATTCAGAGAATCAGTGAGTCGGACATAGACACAGCTTTAAATATTTTTGTTACATACCTTGAGGTACCAGCGCGGCCTGTGAATGCTGCGATGCTAGGGTGCATGGAGGGTCCCACAGGAGTGGGGGGGTCCACTTCCGGTCTGCTGGGGAGCGCATGGGGGGGGGCATGCCCCCTGGCTCACTGATCAGCCGTGGGGGGATCCTGAGTGCCCCTCCCCCCAGACCCAGGAGACACCAGTTGCCCAGCTGGGGGGAGAGCAAGGGGGCCCCTCACATGCTCCCAAGTGGACCAGAAGTGCTTCAAACACCCATTTCCTCAGGCATCTGGAAAGCTGCATTTGCAATGTTGGATTTCTTCATTGATGTCAGCCTTCTGTAAGAGATGGCTTCTGAGGTATGGGAAATACTCAGCGTTCTCCAGAGTCTCACCATGAATCTGAATTACTGGAGCTGGCAATTGCTCGTTAAGAGCTTTTTGATGGAGGACCTTAGTCTTCCGAATGTTAAGCGTCAGTCCCATTTTCTTGTATGCCTCGGTAAAAACATTGACAATTGCCTGAATGTCTGGAAATATCTATATCTATATCTATCTAGATATAGATATACATACACGCACACACGCACACACGTACACATATAAAAATGAAAAGCACTTTCTGACATTTAAAGACATCCTAACTTGTCTTTGCCTCTCAGCCCAGGCTGTCAGGAGAAATGTGGGAGTGCTGCAAAGTTTGAGATAACAACTTTTAATTAAGAAACTAAGTAGAAGTTTAATGAACGAGAATGTTCACAACAACTGGCACTCAGGGGAGCAAGCCTCAAAATAAAAACTACTCAAAGCTCTATTTGTTACATATAGAGCAGTCAACGGTCAAAGTTCCCCTATGTCAGTCAAAGTTCCCCTATGTCATCACTATGACTATTATTGCTATTATGTTGACTATTACTACAATTATCATTATTAATGCCCTTTCTGTTTGAACAAAAGTTTCTCCTATTTAAGAAAGAACAATTAAGATAATAGATCTGGGTTCAATGACTGGCTCTGATACGCTTCCCGAATGAGCCAGGGCAAGTCAATCTGAGGACAACATTACTTCCTTTCTCACACACTTGGGGTGTGATTGCAGCAAGACACAGATTAAGCCAAAACTTTTTCTAGTATCATAAGCAGGTGAGTCATGGCAGCACAGAACTCTATGTGGGCTAAATTGCCCTTCGTGTTGCTATGGCTAGGCTGCTTCCAATTTGCCAGGTAGCATATTTAAAAGCTAAGTCAGATATCTACACACTACACTGCAGTCTGTGATGTACACTTATCCCTTGTTTGGCTACCTGCACTGTATGCTTTTTCAGACCAGAGGCAGTCCTTTGGGCCCCTGACAGATGTTATTTCCATCAAGGAACAGGAAATATTACCTGATGGAAACTGTCACTCCACATGACAGTCCTGGTTTCCGTCCACCAGATAAGCTAACCAGAACAGAGCAGAAAAAAAGCACCCTGCGAACTTGCTCTGACAGCTCTCACCAGCAAGTGGAGCTGAAGAGCTGCTGGCAGGAGCTGTCATGCCCCATTTCCACACCCTGCATTCAGCTGTACTGCTAATGAACAGTGAGCTCTGAGCTTACCAGCTGAGTTCCCCCTGGGTGACAGAGTTGCTCCCCCATGGCTTACACAGAGCAGGGAAGGCCCATGCAAAGAGTGAAACTCAAACCCCCTTCAGGACACCTTATGCAATGATTTTGTATACATATTTTTCCTTTCTCTCGATCTTGTATGTGTTTTTCCTCTCTCCCCAATGCATTCTTATTGTGTGCAAGTAAAGCATATCATGTTGAGCGTTTGTTTTCACTGGCTCTCACAAGGAAGAGGTCCTTGAATGTATGCCATGATACAGTTTATTGCTCCATTAGCATATTAATCACACTTTAAGTGTAATGTCTGCCAGGGCCTTAATAGAAGAATGTAGTAAATGGATGTTGTTCTAATAAAAGATATCAGATTTACCCAAAGCACCTTGTCTGCTCTAGATGAATGTAGAGCACTTAGCATAATGGAGCCCAAGTTCTTCACTGGGGTCTCGTGGCACTACTGTACTACAAATAATTCAATATTAATACTCAGTACCCAAAGACTTTACCCTTTTTACTCTGCAAGGGTCCTCCCAAATTTGCATCCCTGATAGCACATATAGTTGCTCAAATTCATCATTTTGATCTAATTGCACATTCTGCATTAGGACCTCATTACAGAATCTGCTACGGCTTGGTGGGCTGAGGAGAGGATTGCCATTTGTTTGAAACCCAATCCTTTACAGTGCCATAGCAAAGGGAGGGTGAGTGGGGCAACCACACCAGATGCCGAAGCGAACGGGTGCCAACAGGCTCTGCCCAGCTGGGGTGGGGCACAGGATGGAACCACAAGGGGCTCATTTTGGGGGGTGTGGGGATAAGGGGTAAGGCAACTTCCACCACTGTGTACACTCCTGAGCAAGCATGGGGGCGGGCGCCCCTGGATCTGTGCACAGGGCGAGGGCAGGTTGCCACTGTGGGCTTTGCCCCAGGCACCAAACTTTGTTGCTATGGCACGGATCATCTATATTCTAATTTCCCTAAACCTGCCTGAATAAATTACCCTGCCACTGAAGTATTCTCCCTTTACTCCATCAATTTTAAGTTTCTTCTGACAAAGATTGCCAAACACCTATAGAAAAGCAGTAAGGTGGCATCTTCTGATTCACAACAGGCTTCTTAATTCAAAGGTGGAAACATCCTAAAATAGTTGCAAAGAACCCTGAAGCAGGATAAGCAGCTAAGCAGTGTAGCTAGGCAGGCCAATGTAGACGTGGGAAGAGGAAAGATGGAATCTACCCATAATGTTCCAATTCCACCGGGCCATGAACTTGTAATTACAGAGCCGGTCTTCAGTCACTGCAAAGATAGCAATAACATTTGGAGATGAAACAAAAAATAAAAGAGAGTAAAAGTTTTGTTATCCGGCATCTTACAAGGTGGCAATCCAGCTTGTAAGATACAGTGAAACCAAAGTGCCCACTGTGGCACTTCTGGTTTATTCGAGGCCCCATAGCTCAGGGCAAAGCAGGCTGCGCTGCCGAGCCCCCATGGCCTGGGGGCATAACAGGCTGTGCGGGGCCCGCCTCCCTGTCCCACAGGGCCCACGGGAGGGGCAGCAATGTGGAGGGACACCCCAGACATGGCAAGAGAAGCAGTAGCCAGGGCCACTCAATTAACGAGCATATTTTGTTATCTGGCATCCCCCATTCTCAGGGGATGCTGAATAACAGAGCTTTTACTGTAATTTGTTTTTCAGGAAAAATCCCCTTAGTGGTTTGTTTGTTTTTTTACAGGTCTTCCATGAAGAAGGCACTTCTCAAGATTTGCAGGCTGCAGCTGCATTAATATTCCCATGAGATGTTCTGTTACAAACAATACTGCTGTGCAAATCTATACTTAAAAACACCGCCCATTATTATTAAATATTATGATTATTATTTTACCACAGTAAGCACCAGTTGCTCCTATCAGGGCCCCATTGTATTAGGTGCTGTCCATGCACACACACCATTATATGTCGATAGGATTATTATTGCCATATATCAATGGTCTCCAACCTTTTAAAGTAGGATATCACCTTTGGCATTTAAAAGCAACCCAAGATCTATTGTGTGCTGCTGCCATCCTCCTCCCCACTGCCCAGCAGGTAAGTCTGTGGGGAAGGATGGTGGGGGGCAGATCAAGGCAGAGGGAGAAAAAATTATTTGGGGGCGCACCTCCCCAGCAAGTATACCCCACCCAGCCAGGGCCCCACTCAACTTACCCCTGCTCCTACCTCTGCAGCACTGTCACTCACCACAGCAGGCTTTATCTAGCCCTTGCCCCTTCCCATCCCCATGGACTGACCTGCTGGGCCGAGGTATGCGCATGCATGCACATGGGCACTCAGCCTCCCACCCCAGCCTCTGATCAACTCCACGAGGCTCTGAGATCTACTGCAAGAGGCTCCAAGATCTACTGGTTGGTGACCACTGCCATATATTACTGTATATCAGTGACATCAATCAGGGACCGGAATCATATTCTGTATGTAATGAAGGGTAGACCCTGATGCTAAAAATTTAAAGTTGGCAGGTGAGCACTACCACCATTGTTGTTTACAAAGCAGTTTATTAGTTACTTTGCTCCCCTCCCTACCCAACATTAAGAAAAATTGTGAGTTTAGATCCCCAGAATCATAAAAAGAAATTCTGTGTTTGTTTAATTGGCTATAATAAAAGGCTTTGACTGTTGTTTTTTTCTTTTGGGAGTGTGTGGGGAGGTTTGTAGGTATAATATGAGTATTTCATGCAATCTGCTGTATCCACGACCTGGGAATATAAATGAAATATTCAATACTGTAAGATTTGCAATGAAATCGTAAGAACTGGCACCACTGCAGAAAGAGTACATGCAGGACAAACTGACATGCATTTAAAAAGCAGTTTACACTCTCATGGACTGCTGCTGGAGAAGTACATCATCTTGACTTGTTAAGGTATCCATCATGGATGGACACAAACACATAAATTGGCATTGTCTGCATACTCATAACCTCATGAACTTTGCAGCTCTCATATATTTAGCATCCCCACTCAAAATAGCGGTGGGGGCACTTTAACTAAAGCTTGTTGAACAACCATTAGTTAAACCGCCCCTGCCACCATTGTGAAGCACAGGACACTGACTACATGAGACGATGTGGACACTTTAATTACAGCAGCTTAAAGCTCCCTGCCCCACCAACCCACCTCCAAAGCACGTGTAGACATCCTGAATTTGTTTCTTCTCACCTCCATACCCTTGGAGGGTCTGCTTTGAAAAAAAGCCTTCAATTTATTTGTAAAATAGGTCATAGCAAAGTTAATGTCTTCAGTGTCCCATGCTTCACAGTGGCGGCAGGGACACTTTAACTAAAGCTTGTTCAACAAGCTTTAGTTAAAGTGCCCCCGCCGCCATTTTGAGCAGGGATGCTAAATATATGTGATGCCAGGCTGCTGGAGCATGCTAATTAGCATGCTCCAATAGACTAAATTAATCAAGTTTGCTGTAACACGCTGTTATTACAGTGCATCAGGGCAGACATCCCACACATCTACAGGCACCCCCAAACATGCTTGCATAACATGAATTAGAGATAATTCACAGTGAGACCAAGAGCAGAAGGTTCCAAGAGGAAAACAACAAGAACAAAATGAATAGAAAGCAACTTTCATATAGATAGGGCTTAATGACTGGTGTTTGGGGAGATTAGAAAACCCTGATCCTCCCAGAATAGTTTCCTATGAATTGGATGGCTGCAAAAGACCCAAACAGAATGCAAATTTGTGGATTTGCATATGAGACTATAGCTACCACCATTTAGCCTTTTTAACTTATATTTTATGATCCATTATACAGCTGTTTCCCACAGAGATACCCACAAAGGCATAAGAGTAAATCATTATCTTTGTTTCTCTCCCTCCTTTCTTAACTAAACAGCCATTATATAAACTATCATTTTGATTCATGCCTTAACATTACACAAGGGAAAACACACTGCCTGTATGTCCCCAATAACGATTCAAGATTTAGGTCCTGGAGAGGAAGAGTTCACGACCTAACTAAAGCAAAGTTATAGGGACAAGGCATTACGAGGACCTGTGGTCTTAAAGGTACCATGCATTACACTACCAGGGACCTTTGCCGATATAATGGGATCGTCTCACTGTGGCCACTATGGGGTACACAGACCTATTGCAACAGTAACCTAATAAGGCACTCATACTCAAAACATCATGAAGACAAAAAAAGACTGGGTTTTAATGAACAAAGAAAATACTGTTCAAGACTAGGGTTTTACCAGATTTACTCAAATCCAAGACAACTTTGAATTTAAGATGACACCCCCTCCAATACTTACATTCTATACATGGAAAATTTATAAAGTTGTTATAATTTTCTAAGAATAAAATCTAATTATTGGAAGATCATCTTAAATTCCTCCCTAACACTGCAGTGGGGAAAGCAGTGGTGAGGAACAGGTGGTGGGAGAAGCAGTAAGGGGGCAAATGGTAGAGGCTAATGGGAAGACAGATGGTAAGAAAGACAGTGGATGGGCAAGCGATGAGGAGGCAGGCGGGGCACAGGGTGGGGGGCAGGAAGCTTGACCCCTGCTGCCTGTTCCCCCCCGAATCACCTCTACTCACACCCCATAGCCTCTGCCCCATGTCTGCCACCCCCTCTCCCCCATTCCACTTCTGGATCCAACAGTCTCAGGCCCCTGAACACCTTCCCACCATCTTTCTCCAACACAGTCTCTGTCTCCTACCCTCACCTCTCCCCCGTCTCCCCCAGCTGCTTACCCTTGCTCCGGTGCCAATAGACTCCACATTCCATATTGGGGCCAAGCCCCAGGCCGAAGCAGGGACAGGGGTTTGCTGCTGCCAAAGCAAGGGTAAGCAGCTGGGGGGGATGAAAGGGGAGGGGGAAAGAGGAACGGGGGGCAGAGGCTGTCACGGGGCAATAGAAGAAGGGGACAGGGCCTTGAGGTTGGGGGGGGCAAAAGTGACATGGGGGAGAAGAGGAATGAGTGGGAGATGCAGGAAGGGAGTCGGGGGACCAAGGCTGCAGTGGGGAGATGGAGGGAGTGCAGAGGCCGTGCGGGGGCAGGCTGCAGTTGCAGTATCCGCCTTGACCCATGGCCTCAGCAGCTCCCTGCCCCACAAAATCACTTTGTACCTGATTCCAAGACAAAGGGCTTTTTCACTACGTTAAATAGGGGGAAAAAACCTCATCTTGGAATCAAAATAAATACAGTAAATCTGCCTCTAGGAACTACTGGTACACAGTCCCCAGTTCAGGAGGCCCTGCAGTTTAGGATGCCATTAGTATTGCTCCATGGAACTATGTAGCATTATGTCACAGTCAGGTTTATGTTCTTCCCAATACTCACTAACACATGAAAGCCTTGCAGAACATAGAATACTCTAAAATAAACTACATTAGGCAAAGTTTTCATAAACTAAGAACCAGTGATCTAATCCAGACAGGCACTTTCATTATACAGAAACCATATGGAGTCTTCAGGATAGCTGATGTTTTACCCTATGGACTCTGCAGATGAGAGGGATAAAAACTGAAAGGGATCCAGATGGTGGTGTGAGGGATGCGAAGCCTATTCCTTTCTCTCAGTGGACAGAAAATTCACAACGCGTCTCCCCTGTTAGCCCTGGTTTGCCTCATTATAAATTAGTTCTCATCCAGAGAGAGGTGAACAAGGGAAAACACCCATGGAGGAAAAGGATGGATTTGTTTTACAATGCCTTTTTGTTCCACACCAGCAATATGGAAATGAAAGATAAGGGCTTCTATTACCCAGAGGCTATGGGGTACATTGTACTCTGAGCACAGTGCTCACGCGAGGAGACACATGGCTATCTCCCATTAATGCTAATGGGAGTTGAACATGCACAACAAGAGCAGAACTGAGCCACCGCATTTTCACACCAGGACGCAAAGGAGGGAGGCACTCACTGTTTAATTCTCCCTGCTTCACCTTCGGAGACAGTCCATTATGGCATTCACTTGGAGAAAATGAAATGGAACAGAAGACACAGGTGCCAATTAGCTGAAACTACTTGCATTATAACATCATTCAACAAGTCCCCATCTGTATCAGTATTAATTCATGCCTCGGCTGGCATGTACAAATAAGGCAAGCTGAATAAATTACGAGGTGGCAAGATCAATGACTAAATAACTGTGAAATCAAAAATGGGATGACCAAAAAAAGACAAAGTAATAAAATTTGCAACAAAGATACAGTAACAGACAAATTGTGTGAAACTGACTGAGAAGGCTCAAGAGCACGTGTCCTCTGAGATGCAGAGCCGGCATGCTTTCCTAAGACAGTAATGCATGCCTCGGCTACCAGAGAGGAACAGAATGACTCCCAGATGGGTTAGCTCCTTGTGGCATTTACAGCAGCTCAGAAAGCCCTATCTGATGTGTGATGGATGACATCAGCAAGACACTATGCTCTAATCCCTCTTCCACCCCAAGGCTCAAGGGTATATTTCTACCATCCATTCCAACTACCAGCATGAGCATTTTCTCAAAATAGAGCACGCAAAGGATTGACGTTCATAGGGCCAGAGCCTCGTTGGATATAATCTGAAGTCGCAGGAGCTACATTTAGCTTACCTCAGAGTTTGGCTCGTGGCATCAAACATTTTTTTTTTCAATCTTCTGTCCTGGCATCTTTACATACCAGTCAGAGGTGTGTTGCAGGTTCGTTCTTTAAAGACTACATCATCACATTTTAAAATGGTAAACCATGGAATACACTATAAGACTTTATTATCATTACTGGTGCATTTAGTCACTTTAAGTTATATTTAATGCTGTAGCTTTTCGCCAAAGTTGCATCTATGCCTCTACTATAAATCAAACAGAGGATTGAGAGAGATGTCTTGGGAAACTAGGCTCATACCTGCATCCCTTTCATAAACCAGTACTGCACATTTCTCCCATACCTGTAGATGTGCAGAGTTTGTGCACTAATCTTACGCTTGAAGCTTATTCTCTTTTCACTCCAGCTTTCTTATTTGTACAACTTGCTGTAAAACTCAGACTGTTGGGGAGTAAAGCACCTCTAAGACAGTAAATGAGAGGCTTTTTAGCTGATAGACAGCTGCTCAGAGTGTGCTGGGAGCTATGCAAAGTGAAGAAAGGACATGGCCTCACCCCAAGGACCTTGTAGTCTTAGCAGCCAGATGGCAATCACATCAGAACACAGTAGGAGACAAAGGCTGGCGGTAACTCCAAACTTCTGGGTTTTGTTTAAAATGGAATGGTGAATAGCATGGAATTACCAGGGATTATGATATATAAGCATCTCAAACTGAATGAACTTTCAGGAAAGGTTTTTATCTACAGCAATTTTCCACACTGGAACAGGAGGTTCATTTTACCTCCCTTTCCACCAAGAACCTTGCTATTTCTTCCAAGAGAACAAGCAATAAAAAGAAAATGTGGCCTTTGCCCTCCTCTCAGTTTGTCTTCCCTTCATCTCCTACACCTCTCTCCTTTCCCTCCCTGTCACAGATACAGATTTCATGTCTGCTTTCCTCCTTTCATCCCACTGCTTGTTCCAGTGATTTTATCCCATTCTGTTCCCAGACATCCCTCACGCCTACTCTCATCCCCTCCCTTAGTCTTCCTCTGAATCTCTCACACTCCTCTGGCTTTTCCCCCTCATATTACACTTTTAAAAAAATCTCTGTTATTCTGAAAGAATTCCCCATCTTGGTCTCCACTTGCCTCTCAGACAACCACCCTCTCTCTCTTCCCCGTGTCATCTCTTAACTCTTTGGATGCTTTGTCTACAATTGGTTGTCTGGGGTTTAATAGATGGTAAGGTTGGAAGGGACCTAAATAGATCATCTAGTCCGACCCCCTGCCATGGGCAGGAAAGGATGCTGGGGTCAAACGACCCTGGCTAGGTGGCTGTCTAGCCTCCTTCTGAAGACCCCCAGTGTAGAGGCAAGCACAACTTCCCTTGGAAGTTGGTTCCAGATCCTAGCCGCCCTGACTGTGAAGTAGCGCCTCGTGATATCTAGCCTGAATCTATTCTGTCAATTTATGGCCATTGTTCCTTGTTACCCCATCCAACTTCTGCTCCTCCAACTTCATCCTACCTAGACCCTTCTCTAATTTAGTATCTGCCCTTTGCACTCTGATGAAACTGCTTTTGCCATGGCATAAAATGATCTCTTAGCCAATCACAGACTGGTTCACTACCCTTATCATCCTTGATTTGTCATTCTCCTTCAATACTATTAGCCAGGCACAGTCAGCGTCTGTGACATGCTCAACTCCTGGCTCTCCCCCTTGTCTCTCTAATTGCTCTTTCCATACGTTTTTATGCATACTCTTTGTTGCCCCTGCAGGGTTTCTGAGGGGGAACCCCACAGGGCTCTGCCCTTAATTCTCTTTTTGTCTCCCTTATCATCTCTCCCTTATCAACACAAATTCAGCTATCTTCTCTACACTTAAAACTCAAAAATTAACCTGCCTACTCCAGACCTCTTGCCCTCTGTCAAAACTAAAATATTGGCCTACCTGCCTACAATTGTTCATGGATAGTTCTTTCAGGCTCAACATGGCCAAAGAGAGCTAGCTCTTAATTTTCCACTGGAAGATCTCCCCTCCGTGGACATCATCATCCTCCCTGCCATTCAGGTCCTTGATCTGGGTACCATCTTCATTTCTCACTACTCCCTAGTTTCCATTTATAGACTGTGCCACAGTCTTGTAGTTAGTTTATGCATAAGCATCTCTAAGACAGAGCCCTTCCAACCAGACATTCAGCTAAAACATTCACTGAGCTCTTATCAACCCCCATCTCAATTCTTTACAGATGAAACCTTGCCCTACAGGTAGCTATGCAGATGGCAGCTGTGTTCTCCTAGCCCATTGCTCCGACTACACTGTTTCTCTCCGTGTTGCACTGGCTTCAACTTATCTATTACTGCAAACTTAAGCTGCCACCCTTTATTTTGCCCTTCACAGCCTATCTCCAACATTACCTATCTTCTCTCATTCAGTCTCAGATCAGACAGCACCCACCTCTGATTGGCTACCAGCCTCCATCATCCACTTGGCAGCTTTTCAGGCAAGGCCTTTCCCACTTCCTACCTGCTACCTCTCATGCTTGGGAGGATGTCCTTGTTAAAGTCCTCCAAGCTACCTCAATATCATCTTGCATATCCTTCCTTAAATCTCCTCTTCTCTGTAACATGTAGAAAAGACTCTGACAACAATTAGTCTGCTAATGTTCGGTGACTGCAGCCCGTCATGATGACCCATATTGTTTCCTTGAGTGCTCTTATCAGCCTGTTGATTCCTGTATTGTTTATATAAGTGTATTGGGGGCAGAGACCATCTTTTGGTTCTGTCTTTGAACAGCACCTAGAACAGAAGGGTCCTAAGTCTATGACTAGGACTTCCAGGGACTACAGTTATACAGTGAAGAAATGAAAGAGGAAAGCAGGAGAAAAACAAGACTAAGCAGGCCTGGCACCACTGGAACAGCAAAAGGAAGAAGCTGGGTGGGGATGGGAGAGTGACAAGAGAAAAAAAGCAGATACAGGACTTTAAGAACTATTTGAGAGGTTTTCTTCCTATTTGTAAAACAGGTTAAATTCAGGGTCATTAATGCCATCAGAATTTTACCTATGAGTAATTTCTGAAGTGAGAGGAACTATCCACCAAACATAAGTTGAGTACATGCCTCAGGCAAGGTCTGTACTCCCAATGACCTGCCAGGACAGCTATACCAGTAGCATTTTATTAATGCAGCTATACCAGAAAGTTTTATACTGTAGATACAGCTTATACCAGCAACTGTTGTTTGCCCATATTACCTCTACCAGTTCAGCAAGTCAAAAACACTGTTTTGCTAGCATAGCTTCATTTATATTAGGGCTTTTACTGGTATAATTTTTTTTTACTTAAAAAACAAAAATCACCCCTGTAACCAACTCTACTATATCCACACATATTTCTAGAGTAGGTTTGGACCAAGTTTTTTCTGGGATGAGATACACACAGACAAAATACTGATCAGGACCCAAGCAATACATGACCAAAAGATGAGTTCTGCAAACACACACAGTTTCCTTCTCCTCCTCCTCTTTCTCATGGTATTTTTAAAAGCCAAACTTTTGTACAGCAGATAAAATGCGTATCAACATAGGAACACAACAGGATTTAATACACTAGTGGATCTATCTCCTGGTTACGGAATGTTGCACATAACCCAGCAAAATCCTAACCCACACTGGCAAATAAAATGCTCCAAGTGAAACAAGCTAAGATGCTTTTATATGTTCTAACCATCCTTTAGAAAATGAATTCATTTATTTTGAAAGATACTTTTCTGTAGTTGAAGATAACTCTCAAGAAAAATTATCCTATTTATCCACCTAATATATATATAACATTGGAAGAATATTTTAAATGTCCTCATTCCATCCTAGAAATATGCTCTCAACCATGGCCTCAAAGGACACCTCTGGGGGTTCAGGGCTATTCAGCCTATTAAGTTCATTTCTTGGCTTATTCTCAGACTACACAAAAAGTGCTGACATTCAATTAGTGCCCACTGTCATGATGATTTTATTTTCTATACAAACATCATCAATGATGTATACACCAAAGTCATTTTATAACTTGTCATATAAGTGTCTAATTCTTCAATACACTATGCAAATGTTGCATCTGTACAGCTCCAACAAAGCCAAAGAAGTTATATTAATTTTGCATTAGTTTAAAACTTGTATACATATTTAAAAATTGGGCCCAGGGGACTGAATGGAAACCAACCTGAATTTTCATTTGTATCCAAGTCCAGGGTTGAAACCAAATCTTAGTTCAGCTGAAGTCAATGGGATTTTTATCACCAACTTGAATAGGAGCAGAACCTCATGCAAAATGTTTAAAAATTAATCTGGTTTGCATGGGATGGTAAATTCAGAATTAGTCTATTTTTTGTGCTACATTGGGCTCACTTCTGACTGAAAATGTGTCACTGTGGGTTCCCCTGGCAAATTTACATTTCTTTGAAATCTCCACGATGCAAGAAAAAGGGTTAAATGAAGTTTCACCAAAGATCCTGTGAACAGTTTTCTGCACTTTTTCTTGATCTTTTTTTTTTTAAATAACTATATTTCAGCAGTGAAAAATGAGCATATTCACTCAACATACCAGACAGCATCTACAATGGATTCTAGGCTAAAACAAACTGTGCACTCTAAAAAAAATAAATAAAGTTTGAGTCTATTTGAAAAGTGACTATCTAAATATAGTCCCATCTTATTGGAAAAAAACAGATCTCTGTTCTGAATTCACTGTTGCATTTACTAACTTTATCAAGTTAAAATTAGGTTTTATACCTGTTACCCCTGTAGCACCCTCACAGTTATGGGAGAACATGCTGTATCCTATTCCATCTTGCATGTAATCAATTGTAGAATCTTTGTGGTTATTAAACCAAGTTGAGCCCAACCTGACACCAGGCACAACTACATGTGCAATTAATGCACCTGAATTTTCTGCCCTTTGGCGCCCACTCACCTCTGACATGATCTGCTCTGTGGCTGGAGGGAGGAGGGCAATTCCCGGATTACAAGGCTCACTGCCATGCAGTAGGGAGGGGCAAAAGCAATCAGTGATCTCCTTCCCCTACCACCTCCAGCCATGCAACTGCTGAAGCCCTGCCGCCTTCCAAGGGCCTTGCTGCTATGAACACGCAGATGCCACCATGCTACATGCCGTGTTTCTGCAAAGGGTTTTTTGTTGTTGTTCATGAGTGCAAGCCAGGGTGGGCCGTGCACTCCGTGGCATCCCCTAAGGAGGGGAGTTGATCAAGTGGGAGATCACTTCCCCTGGACCAACCCTGCAGAAGCACTGACAATGAAGGCAAGACCAAAAATGAGTTAATGTGCTGTTTTTCTAGTACCTGTATGTATTGGTATTGGCAAATAGTGCATTAGACTAATCTAATGCTCAGTAATTGCTGCACACATGTAGATATGTGTAGATGACTTTCCAATGGTCCAATGAGCATTAAAGCGTCTCGTGTAGGTGTTTCCACTGAGACTGCATATTACTCTTCCTGAGTTGGTACACAGTAACAATAGGTCTCATTCTCTACCATGCTGCACTAACTTTAAGCCAATATAACACTGCTGAATTCCCTGAAGTTATGCTGGCAAAATAGTGGCATGGTAGAGAATCAAGCCCAACATCTTTGGTAGAAACCGAGAAGTCACTGACAAATAATAAACATGAAGTCCTGGATATCATTTTTACAAAGTCACTTTGTGAATTAGAACCTCTTTTTTCTTATGCTTTTCCTTTATCTACAAAAATCTAAACACACACACATACACACACACACACAAAATTATGTAGATTTCTATAGGTTATATACATGTAGATATGCATATATGCACTATGTAGATATTTGTAGGTTATATAATATATTAACCAGGCATAGCTGTTGCATTTGGGACTAATTTTCCAGTATATGCAACAGGGGGATGGATGGTGGAGAGACGAGTGCTGAATTGCATAACACAGTGCTGAAATCAAAAGCATTGCTGACGCATTCTTCAAAGGAGCAGAAATCTAATGTTTCTGGAAGTGAGACATACGATAAAATAACTAAATGTGGATCAGCATCTGCTAATGAAATCTCAGGAAACAGATGTTCATTACAGTGCACTAGCAACACTTGATGTTTTTATGAATGCAGGAGATAAATAGCAAAATGTGTGTATATTTTTGTATCAACACTTTTTGAGCATCATTACAGCCTATTTGTCTTCAGATATTTATTTTATTCATACAGATAAACTTTGTTTATTGTTACTTAAAATTATTCAATTCTATTTTAATCCCATTTTTCTTAAATGATGAAAAGCTGACAAATATCCAGTCTAAGTCAACAAACACTCCTCCTTTTTTAAACCTTTGTCAGTACAGAATTTACTACTCTTATCTGATATTGGCCTCCTTTCACAACTCACTTGCCCAAAGTTTTACAAACTACAATACAGCCTTAAATCCAACATATGCACAAAATGAACAAATCAACTTATAAAAAAGCAGGACATAAATGACTGCTCTGCATACAATTTTTCATCCAAGTAACTCATAAGAGTTTACTGCCTGCTTGAACCAATAGATACCATAAGCTCTTGTGGATAATTATCCCAAATCCTTCCCATAACAGATTTCAATAAAGCAACAAGGTTAAATGTTGCTGAACAAAAAGTTCATGCTGTAACACAATCAACCGGGATCCCTACCCACCTGGAAACAGGTACTCTCTAGGTCTCTGTAACTGAAAAACTTCTATTCTTCCATTACAACTGTTTCAGTGTTGCAGAAAAATTGTACCACTCTGTTACATTTTTGTCAAAGTCTGTGAAGGTACTCCAAGAGTTCTGGATTTGAATAGTCACTTTCTATACAGCATGCTAGAGGCAGAGTCCCTGACCAATGTGGAGATTATCACTGCTTTCAATTTAGAAGCTCTGCTTCTTTCACTCCTTTCTTAGCATCTGGTGAAGTAAGCCGGGGCTTACAAAAGCTTATGCATTTCTGACTGAGTTAGGCTGCAAGGTGCAATCCTACCTTGCCTTCTACCTGACTTCACACTAACAAGGCTCTTGTGTGATGGGATTTGATCCGGAGTACCAACCATTGTGTCCCCTGCCATGCCACACATCCATGGCAGGATGTGCAACTTCAGGATTTTGAGAGAGAGAGACTGCTGAGTAGAACAGGGGGCACTTGGATGTCCTGCTTTAGGGCTCCACATCTATCCAGGAAGTACACTGGAAAATGAGACCATGTAGGGGGAGAGGTAAGAAAACAAAAGAGGACAGCAGGAACATTTCTAATTATGTTAAAGTCTCATTGGCTGTAAGATGCTGAAGAACTATCACCTTCCTCAAACCAAACTGACAGATTTGTGTAGGTTTCCCTAGAAAGATATAGAACACAGGTTAATAAAACATACCACCCCCTATCAGTGACACTCCTCTCCTTGTGACTTGCTTTTAGGTTCTTAATTTCCTTCTCTTATTCTTTTGCCTTTTGCTTTCACCTCCTCTCCCTAATCTGCCAATGATAGCATCTGATGAAGTAGGCTATAGCTGATGAAACATCATGCTTCTCTGAACAAGTTAGTACATATGCTACCATAGCCTGCCTTCTGCCTAACCTCTCTTGTCAAAGTCCCTCCTTGCCCAAAGAGAAATGGTTTCATATAGGACTGCCAACTGTTCACACCTTCCCTTTTCTACTGACTGTTTTCCCCTGTCCTGCTTTCCTTACCACATACCCTTGGGTCTCTATTACCTTTCCCCCCTCCTTTCTTTCCATGTCTTCCCTCCTTGCTTCTCATGTCTTGATTTGGATTTATGCCCTGTATTCCTACTCATATTTTATTCTCTCCCTCGCACTCCCTTCTCCCTACTAATTAAGTCAATTACCAGGAACTAATTCAGCTAAGTGCCCTGGCATGAGCACAGGGGTGGCTCCCTGCTCTTGCCCTCTGGCATCCAGATGCAGCAGGGAGAGATGGGACTTTACAGGGCCACATCTCAGTACCAGGTCTCAGGAAGGATCTGGCTAAATACATCCTGCTTACCTATGCTCCTGACATGCTTCAATTGCCCCAGGTCACTAGTCAGGCTGCTCTGGGCTCTGATGCAGTACGGACAAGCACAGAGTGGCCAACTCCACCGTGGTGATACAGCTGCTACTTTCCTCTCAAGCCAACTTTGGGGAGCTGTGCAGAACAGGTCTCGGGCCTCTTACACATCCAGCCCTTTGATACTTACTCCAGGTGTATCCCTCTGCTCTTTGGGTTCTCTCTCTCCTTACTTAGTCTCACTGCTAGAATGATTAAGCCAATGTCCCCCACTAAGTAGATCTTTGTTCAAACACAGACAAAGCCCGCTAGTTAGGAGGAGTGTCAATGCCTGACCTCCATTCGTCACTGCAGTTATCCTTCCTGCTCTCCTAAACCTAATGACAACAGCTACTACAGCCTTACGTTACCTCAGTGACTTCCTTCAGCCATGTGGTCTTTTATACACGTATATCGCTATGACTTCTTCCACCCCACCAAAAAAGTGGCATAAGGAAAACTGGTATTATACCATCCCAGAGAAACCCTCCTTTTGCTTATTACTTCCCTCTTAATGCATTTATTACAAGTTCTGAATTAGTTGCGGCAACTTGATGCAACAGAAGAAAATTTTAATTTTGCAGATAGTAATGGATTATAGTACATTAACATTACTGCGCATCCCAGTGAGTGGAGGCACTCAAGAGACTCGGCATCAATTAACGTAGTTAGTTTATTTACCTAGATCTGACAGATTGCCAGGTCAGATGGCAATCAAAGGCAATTCGTATTGTGTTTACCTAAACAGAACTACAGGATTTCTCCAATACTGCCGATAAATACCCTGACTGGAGGCTCATAGTGCTACTTAACTGCTTCAGGCAATGGAAAATGTACAAACAGAAACTGAAATATCGACTCTAAGAAAACACAAATCTTTCCCATTAAAACTGTATTCAAGAATAAGGCATTAATAATGACATGATGCAAAGACAATTCACAGCACTCACAAGCTCCATATTTTCAGTGTTGTAAGAGATACTCAATACTGGCTAACAACACTTCGTGTTTATTACAGACTTTTATCATATTCCAAAACAAGAATCTTCCTGAAAACATAGACACCTGAAAATAGATGACAGTTCAAGTAAAACAACATTATTAAAACAGCATAATTACCAAAACAAAACAAAAAACCCACCAAAAACCCACTTAAAAGCTAAGTTGAAAGACACTTGGTTGTGAAATCATAAACTCTGACTTACCTGGTTTCTAACAATTACCTTTAAAAAAATTAAACTCTGAATAGCTATCAATGTCCATCTGTTCACTAGCTTCACCTAATACTCAGCCAAAAAACTGCCTTGCTCATGTTCAATGTGGACTAAAAACATAAATTATGTGGCTGTACAGATAGCTGCAACATGAACAATAAGAACTAACAATATTGTGTGTTTAGCTGAAAGAATTTTTCTGTTTTTCAGGACGTGTGAAGCACTGGTCCTCTGAAAGTCAGGCCTGTGAAAAGCATCTCACATAGGGCACCCAAAAACAGAGGCATCCAAAATTATTAGTTATTGAGCTCGTCTACATAAGACACGTTAATGCATATTAGGCTAAATTTATACACAATATGGCCACACATCTACAAATGCAGGTATCATATTTAGTTGCAATTAATTAATGCATGGTAACATACATGTAAACATGACCTGGCACCAATATTAGTGCCAGGTCTGCCCTGCCACTAGGGGGCCACCCTGAACGCAGCCCCAGGGCTGCTGCTTGGCTGTCTCTGGCAGCAGTGCCAGCACCTGCTCCCTGCTGCTGCTCACCCCCAGTTGCCGTGGTGAAGTGCCTCTGCCACACAGCTCCCAGTCCCTCACAGTGCCCCTGTCCTGAATGCTGCTGGCAGCCATCCAGGGCCAGCCACAGAGGGACAGTCACATGGGGGCCCAGAGAGCTGCTGTGGAATGCATATGTCATCCTTGTCCTCCTCCGCATCAAGCCCCAGCCCCACCTGCGTGCCCACACCTATCCCAACTGCCCAAGCACCCAACTAGATCCAGGAGGACCTGAGTGACCTCACAGCACTCTGGGGCTGTCCCAGTGCACAGAGGCAGATCATGCAGGGCGGGCACTCAAATGCCCACATTTATGAGGCCTTGTCAGGAGGGATGCATAAGTGAGGGCACTCTTGGCCAGCATGGCAGTGCTGCATAAAGGTCAAGGCCTTGTGGGCACAGTGGATGGCTGTGACTGACTTCAAACACTGGTCTGGTTGTGCCCAAAAGTTCATGGTCTTTATGCAGAAGCCAACATTTTGGTGCCTTGGGAGACAGACAGCACCCCTGCAAGTGGCACCAGCAGGAGTGACCTGCCCAAGCACTGCCCTACCCAGATACCTCTGATGACATGTCACTGGAAGGAGGGACCTCAGGCCTCAGTGCCCCGCTCTGTCATCCTTCCTAGCTGCTGCATCCACTGGCAGCTCGGGGAGCCCTGCCCTGCAGCTGCCTTGCCCTTGGCACAGCCCAACACCCTGCCATGAAGAACAGCTGGAAATAAAACTGTCAGCTGCCAGCAGTGCCCACTGCCCCCCCGGCGGGGGAAAGAGTCCTAGCTGGGCATTGGCCCACCACTCACCACGAGCTGCGGACACCAGGAGCAGCTGGACACCAAAGCCAACAGGGAGGCCTGTGCCAAGCTGCCAGCCTCGCTAGCCCTGGACACATGCTAAGTCCCATACTGGGGGAGGGCTCCACCCCCCCAGGCTCACACCCCTGCCCCTGACCCTAGCACCTACTCCCTGCCCGCACACAGCACACAGGGAGGCAGAACACAGTTCAGAACTCTATTCAGCGGCCTATGTCCCTGCACCTGGGTGGCACGGGCCTCTCACATCCTGAGGAAGGTATCAACGTCCTTCTCAGCAGTGGAGGGGCAGAGATATGTGGTGCACCACAGGTAGCCCTCCAGATGGCAGTGAAGGTTGTGGGGCACCCTAGGCTTGCCCCCTGCACTCTCACAGCTCAGGGTCCCAAACCAGGGGTGCAGGTGGGCCCAGGGCACCAGGAGGATCAGCAGCAGCAGGGCATAGTGGTTCGGTTACCCCTCCACCTGCACAAACAGGTGCAGTTCATCATGCACTGCCCAGGGCACATGCAGCAAAGGCACGCTCAGGGTACAGTAATGATGCCATGAGGAGCTGGTCCCATTGCACCTCCCTGGAGGGGGAAGGTTGAAGACACAGCCAGCTCCTCACCCCAGTTATCTGGGAGTCCCATGCCCTCTGAGCCCAGATGCCAGAGCTGGGGAGCAGTGCAGCAGAGCCTTCAAGGAGAGTGTGGGAGGAGTGCGGCCTGGAGCCATGACAGCAGGTACTACCAACAGCCTGGCCTGTCCTGCCCTGGGAAGAGGGTGGAGGAAGCAGGCTGCTTGCTACCAGCACCAACTGGGCCACCATGTGGCCCAGATCCCATCCAGACTGCAGTTTCATAGATTTCATAGACATCAGGGCTGGAAGGGACCTCGGGAGATCATCGAGTCCAGCCCCCTGCCCAAAGGGCAGGAAGTCAGCTGGG